>NC_056746.1:253680577-254008077 GCF_019279795.1 Protopterus annectens | reverse complement strand
TCATAAATGTTACAGCAAACTGGAGGACAATAACTAAAATTATCATAACAGCATTTTTTTTCAGGTGAGCTAGGAATCACAAAGTCATATTTCTCTTTTTGCTAACATCCCTGTGCACCTATCCAACTCACTAGTTGTGCAATACTTATTTATTCTGCACATCTATGCATTACCATTGTGGATTCTACATTTTCATCTTGAATATGTATACAGGACTGATTGTGGTTTATGTTATTTCTTTCCCTCCCTCCCACAATCTGGATTCACTAATATGCTGTGGCTTTTCTGCTAATAAATGCAAAAGCTGTATGGTCAAACTGGATGAGCTTGAGGGCGGAAAGCCAGAAGGTACTGGCTTTCAATCCCACTTTTCTGGCACTCGAAGGACCCACTGAAAGCTACAAAGGTCTCTGAGGTGATATGGTTTCCAGGCATTGCTTCTATAGTGGTAAAATGATTAAAAACAAAAGCCCACTGGCCAAGATATGTTATCTGAGATTGGAATCTCTTGGGAATGTGGTATAAATAATTACAGTAAATGGTAAGGAAAATGAAGATCAGGGATTCCAATACCTCATTAACTACTCAACTGCTGTGGGATCCTGACCAAATTACTTCTCCTCTTGACCTGAATGTTTTCATGCTGATTTGACTGTATAGCCCACAGTGCTTTTGGACTGGGGATACAGGTCATTGATTTTCAATAACTTGCCTTTTTACTGATGCTCTGCCAAGATAACACAGACACACATACACACAAAACATATCTTTTCAGGGTACTTAAATACCACCTGGGTCCATTTACTTCGCCCATTTCCTAATTTAAAAAATGAAATCACATAGCCACTGCTTAACAAAGAGAATTATAATTAAATAGTGTGATAGCTTAATGGTCAGGTTCTGCGCCCACCAACTCTAAAGTCCACCATTCAATCTTCATTTATACACATTATCTCTCTGGAGTTTGAAAATGCCACAGCCCCATGCCTGCATGAGCTTTCTGTCAATGCATCTGTTTTGTCCCACTTCCCAAAAGCATGGTGATTGACTAGATGCATTAAACTTTCCATCCATATGGTATTTACCTTTGCCTGTCTGAACTGGATCATGGCTATAAATTGCATGTGGAGGCTCAGTTCACTCAAGTCGTTAACTCATATTAATGAAATTAAAACTATTCACACATGCAAAAACTACCTTATATTTGCCTCACACATGGTTGAACTATGTCTCCCATTTCTAATACTAAGGCTTCATCAGGATCAAAGGACCAAAGCTCCTGCCCTCCTCCAAAATTATAAAGAACTATGTAACCTTGCCAAAAAACTAGTCAATAAGGATAAAAAATCCTTCTACAACTTACCCCAATTTGACCAAATATCTCGCCCACAAAAATTCTGGGCCACTGTAAACAAGATCCTCTATCCTGGCAACCGATCCACTCCCTCCCCATTCCCTAATAATACTCCACTTGAAACTGCTACCCTGCTCAACAATTACTTCATTGATACCATCCAAAAACTAACACACACAAATCACAACTCTAACCCTTCTCCAACCACCCCTACTTCAACAAACAACAACCTCTTCTCACTGAAACCAATCTCCACAGCCTATATTAAATCTCTCCTGCTTAAACTTAAACCTTGTTCTCCCTCTACGGATCACTTACCACCTGTCTTTCTCAAACTTGCTGCAGAATCCATTGCCTACCGTGTATCCCTGCTCATAAATAGATCCATTGAAGAAGCCACCATCTCCGACATCTGGAAAGTCTTTTACACCATCCAACTGCATAAAGGTGGAAATTCTACCGACTCATCAAACTACAGACCCATAGCCATACTTTCTCCTCTATCAAAAATACTTGAAAAGTGCATTCATACTCAACCACTTAATTTTCTCCTTCAAGAAAACCTACTGACTCACACCCAGCATGGATTCAGACCAAACCACAGTACTTCTACTGCACTGTTGACTTTTATCCACACAGTGGCAGAAGCCAGAGACAACAAACTTGTATCCTGTCTTTTTCTCAGCCTCTCCAAAGCTTTTGACACAGTTTTCCACCCCTTACTCCTTTTTAAACTCAAAGAACTAAATTTCTCTACTTCTACTCTCTCCTGGTTTACCAGCTATCTTTCCAACAGGCAGCAATCTGTCAGATGGCTCTCTTCCTGCTCCTCCTTTCTACCCATAAAATTTAATGTCCCCCAAGGATCCATCCTAGGTCCCCTCTTGTTCAATATATTCATAAATGACCTCCATACTTCCTGTAAACAGTCCTCCCTCATTCAATTTGCCAACAATTCTACACTTATCTCTATCTCTGACAACTTACCTGACCTCACCTCCACAAACAAACCCAAAAATCATTCCTATCCATTGAAATGTGGCTCACCAAAAATCAGCTCATCTTAAATAAAAAAAAAATAGCTCCTACTATTCTTTCCTTGACCTCTATCTCATTATAAATCCTTCATTAACAAGACCCCCCCCCCATCCTAGCCAAATCCCACACTAAGCTCCTAGGCACACCTATCAATGATGAACTTAAATTCAATCTCCATATTCAGCAACATATTTAAAAAAACACCAAAAACTTTGCCTACTTTACCAAAATAAGAAATTTCTTAACTCAGAACCTAGACTGTCTGGAGCTCAGTCTTTCCTCTCTCCTCCCTTCTCTATGCAGCCCCTATTCTCACCTCCATTCACTCCACATATCATTCCAAACTTCAACAAACTTATCATAAAGTAGCCAGATTTGCCACTAACTCTCCACAAAACATATACGACAGCCTGGCACTCAACTGTCTTAAATGGCTAGAATTCCCCCAACAATTCCAAATGTCTCAATTTCAAATCATACACTCTGTTATATACACACCTGCATCCTTCCTTTCTGTCTCCTCCCTGGTTTCCTGTTATGCCCCAAACCGCATTCTCCGTACATCAAATCAACAACTCATTGACATTTATAAACCCAACAAATCTTTTGGAAAACTACTTTACAAATACAGCATACCCCAAGCATGGAACAAACTCCCCTCACATATAAGCACCATCTCCCACCATAAGCACTTCAAAAAAAAGAGCTAAGACTACATTTACTTAGCATAAACTCTTCTCCCTGTTATGACCCTACCTAACCCATTACACCTCTTCATCCCCTCCAAGCCAGTAATAAACTACACTCAGCTAGGCAATTACAGTGGCATATATGTATCTCATACCTAGCTCTATGTTAACTCTTTTGTTTTTGAGGTACATTTTCATTTCAATTTTTTACCTGTCTGATACAAAAAAAAAAAAAAAAAAAATATCAGCTCTATGTGTTTTTATCTTGTTCACATTTTTTTCTGTACATCTCAATTACCTGTAATTGTATTACTACTGGTGTTTGAACTATGTTTTTTGTTAATTGTTAACTATGTTAAAATTGTTTTTGGTGTCTGTAAAATCTCTGGAGTTTTTCTCCTCTGGTCACCACTGAAAATGGGCCACTGGCTCAGTTGGAGCAACCTGGTTAACAAATGTCAAATAAATAAAATAAATATGTCTTACATATTTATCCACCACTGTCCTCATACATCCACACTTCCTTGCCTTGCCCCTAGGGCATTCTCAGACTGTTTTCAACTGTGCTTTCTTGTTCTGGCCTGCTTCATTTTCTGAAACGGTTCAGTCAAGAGGTTTGAAGAACTGTAATTACTGTTTCCTGTTTGCAGCTTACTGTGCCCCAAACTAATAATATTTGTCTGTTTTCTACTGTTTCTGGAGTGATTCACCACCATGAATTATACTTGAACACAGTGGCAGCCCATGCTATTGGACTGCAGGACTTCAGCCCCCCCCCCCCAGTTGTAAACAAAAGAAGAAAGACCCCAAAGGTAAGAAAAAATAAACTAAACCACAAAAAAGACAAAAATCGCAGACCGTTGTGCATGCAGACTCGCGGCATTTCCGACATCCAGACTGCTGCTGAACCAGTCTGGAGCATGTGCAGAGCTCCGGACTGATTCACCAGCCGTCCAGGTTCTAAATACAGCAGTCAAGAGCATCCCAGAAGTCTATGCAGTTAGTTACAACTTCATAGACTGGAAAGGGATCAGACTGCAATGTCTGCAGGCTGGCCTGCTGTCGCAGGAAGGAAGGACTTCACCACGGGATCGGTGACATCACACGGGAGCTTAGCGAGTGGAACTATACAGCAACGGAAGGCCCTGGAGTCTGACCCATGCATGTAATGTAAGCGTATTACAAGCAACGGTGTGTGTGTGTGTGTGTGTGTGTGTGTGTGTGTGTGTGTGTGTGTGTGTGTGTGTGTGTGTGTGTGTGTGTGTGTGTGTGTGTGTGTGTGTGTGTGTGTGTGTGTGTGTGTGTGTGTGTGTGTGTGTGTGTGTGTGTGTGTGTGTATTATTATTATTTATCCTTTATTGAGCATTTGGCAAGTTATTAGTTGAATTTTGGAGTTAAATCAAGCTTAGCTGTGTCCATCTTCTTAATTACAAGTAATATATTTTATGGGTAGAGTGAAAGTAATCTACCTGTAAAGTAATTTTAGCCTTTGTATTTTGTATTTGTGTTATTTCTCATTTCTTCAAGGAAGATCTATTGGCTAATTTAACCACATCTGATATATTATGTATAATTCAGTTTTCCTTATTGTAAAGAATCACTAACAAAAGGAACACTACCGATAGGTCCTAAACTAGTGAGTTCTGTTCTTGCACAATTCAAGGGTCATACAGTCTTTCTGTAAATTGGTTACATACTGAAACATTTACAAAATCAGCAGGCATATGATGCACAAGAAGGACTCAGACATCTGGTTCCTGTGAACAGATCATGCAGTTGTTAAGACATTCATGCTTTATTTTTTCTTCTTTAGAAATCTTTATATCAGTTACCTTTTATAATGTATGAAAAAAAAAAAACAAAAAGAACTGCAGGTGGGTAAATGACTCACTGGTAACAACCAAGAATATCTAAAGAAAATACACATTGCAAGCCAAACACGGCTAAAACGGCTTTTTAATTTATGGCAAGCGCTTTCACGCCACAAAAAGGTGCTTCATTAGATTATATAACAATTTGTGTGTGCGTAATGCCCCAGTTGCTGTATACTGGTGGCTAGAGAGAACACATGGTGGTGGGTAAAGAATACCTCAGGCTTGAATGCTGTACCTTGGTTGCAGGTGGCAAGGGCCTGAATTCCCTACCCACAACTATTTGCAAAAAGTTTGCAGATTTTTGCCTCATATTTGTTCTGTTCTGTTCCTCATAATATCTGTGGTTTCTGTATTTTTGTTACATTACAGTCATTAGTGCAGTGGTGCACTGTTAGCATTGCTGCCTAACAGCTACAAGTTCTCTGGTTTGATTCTTGGCTGGGGTGCCTTCTGTGTGGAATCTGCATGTTCTCTGTTCTCCCATGTTACAAAAATATATGTCTGGAGTGTTGCTCCCTGGGCATCTGCTGGTAATTGGCATTTGTTCCAAGTCAGACTTTCCTGGTTCACAAATGTTAAATAAATAAAAATAACAGGCATTTGAATTTCAGACTTCATATTCTTCAGAACGTACATGGTAACACAAAACCTTTATTCTAGCAAGTTTATAACAGGGGTATTTGAAATTTGTCTGTAGTTTTGGGACTGTATTCCCCCATTATTGGCTTTGTCCATGTTTTTTGTGCTAAGCTTGAGAGCTATGGTGAGAACTGAATTCACTGAATATGTTTGCGGGCTGTATTCCCCCATTATTGGCTTTATTCAGGTGTTTTGTGCTAAGAGGTTGACAGCTATGGTGAGAAATGAATTCACTAAATGGTAGCCATTTAAGTTTCAGTCTTCCTCACTTTTGCAAAACTGATGCTTTGGCATAGTGGTATGTTGCTCTGATTATTTTGCACAGGATCCTGGGTTCAATACTTGGCAGTGAAAGGTATGGTGATAACACAGCATTTTATTCTAGCAACATTCCAACATTATGCAGGCAATGTTTAAAATGTATCCCTGGTTTTTTGGGCTTCTGCCCCCCCCCCAATAAATGTTGGCTTTTGTCCAGATTTCTTGTGCTGCAAAGTTCAGTGATACAGCTGAGTGTCAAGTAGATTTTGCAAGAAGCTGAGAGCTGCAGGGGAACAAAAGTTTAGTACTGCTTATGGTGAGGCAGCTTGCATTGTTAATAGCACAACAGGTAGTTTACTTGCTTTTGATCCAGAAGGCTGTGGGTTCTACTCCTACAACTGGAAGATGCATTGCTGATACGGTACTGTGTTGTAAAGGGGGTGGATGCTGCAGTCCTTTTTGGTGAAGATACCTAGTAACTATGAGCCTATCAGTTTGCCATCCATTCCCTATTACAATATTACTAGATTATCATTTTTAATGCAACATAGGCAATTTATTCCTCAAGGGCAATAGGCATTTTATTTGTAGATGAAACAATGAAATATAAAAGTTGTTTGCTAGCAGCAACCTCTTCATTAGTTATAGATTTCTTTAATGTGGAATTATTTAAATGACTTTTACTACATCAGACACTGTGCATATTTACTGATGCTGGTGGACTATAGAAGTTTGAGTAGACATTATTGATGCATACATTTTGTTTCATTGTTTACTGGAAAAATGTTCTGAATTGAGCAGTTTTGTCATTATTGGTGCATGCATTTTGTTTAATTGTTTACTGGAAAAATGTTCAAAACAATAAATTTAAAACATCCTCTAACAACTGTACTGTATTGTACAAGGAATATAATTTAATACAATACAATCAGGAAGGTGTATCAAAGAGCATGTGCATGTTTTGTGTGCAAGGGGCCTATGATCTGAAAACAGCCCAAAGTTAATCTTTATCTGTCACTGGCAAAATTTATTTTCTTTGAATGTGGGTTTCAATGATGTTTCAGTGAATTTGAGTTTCAAGGGCAGAGAACTTTTAATGCTAAGTCAGTTTTCATTGTGAGACTGCATTGCTTTGTTTAGCAGATGTCTTAGTGTCTGTGCTGTAAAATGCAAAATAAAACTTTCAAATGAAGTCCAAATCATCATAGAAGTAAAGCAGTATGCACATTAGTGTTTATGGTAAATGGGGTGAAATAGCCAAGTAATGGTTCATTGGAATGGCTGCAGGGGGAGGCTCCATTCAAACATGATTTTGTGAGGGGGAAGGGCGGCAAACTCAAAGACAGCCCCGCCTGAACTATACCTCTCAATTGTCCAGATTTTCACAGAATTAATAGATTTTTGCTTCTTATTTTTGGTTTGTTCCTCATAAAATTTGTGGTTTTCTGGCAAATCATTTAGGAATTAAGTCACTAAATAATGACAGCCACTGAGTTTCAGACTTCATAACCTTCAGAAAAATTCATGCTAAAGCAAGACCTGTAGTATTCTATCAACTGTCTCTGTTTATACAAGAGCAATTTTTAGTACTTTTATATGTTCCCCAAATATATTTGGCCTTGTCCAGATTTCTTGCATTAACAGGTTGAGAGGTACGTGCAAATAAATTGCTTTATAGATTTAGGCATATCCAAACCTCTCAACTGTCCCCAATTTTGGTTCAAAAGGTTGCTCTTCCCCTAATAATCCCTCCACAAAATGGCAGTTTTGGAATAAAACGTGGAGGGTTTACAATTAATAAATAACTGTAATAATCAGAGTTATAGATTACTTTTATTTCAGAAATGCATGTAGATTCTTTTATTTTGTCAACTGCTCAATTTATCAGTACTAATATTAAAAAAGTGTCCCTTCTTTGACAGGTTCCTAGCTGTATTGTGTGGCTATTTTATATTTTTGCATCACATTTTTGGTCCATTTTTCATAAAATTTTGTTTTTTTGGAACATTAGTGGCAAATCATTAAAGACTGAAATTAGAAAATAATGACAGACATTTGAGTTTCAGTTTTCATAGCCTTCAGAAAATTCATACTAATGCAAGACCTACTATTCTATTATCTTTCTAAGTTTATAAGAGCAATATTTAAACATTGTCCTTATTTTTGGGCCTTTGTCCCACTTCTGTGTATGACTTTGTCCAGATGTCTTGCTGTGAGATTGAGAGGCATGACAAATGTGTCAGGGGCATCACAGTCAGCCAGAGATATTTCAAATTGTGACATACTTGTTGCACCCCACTTGCCCATGTAGTGACTCTGGATGTGTCCAAGCAAGGCAAGGAGCAGTTATGCAGTGTAACTATGCAGAGTATCCCCCCATCCAAGGTAGACACAAGTACTACAGTGACTTTTTATCTGTCCTTGATTTTGCAGAATGTTCTGGTGTCTGTAATATTTTTATACTGTTGATGTATGCTTATTATTATTCAGAAAGTGCCAGTTGCTCTGTGTTTAAGTAGCAATGCTTTAATGACCATCAGGTAAGCTTGTCTGAGATCGTAAGATGCAAGTAAGCTTTAATAAACATACTGTTAAAGAATTGCTAACATTGAAAGCCTTTCTGTTGTTGCCATGCAGAAAATATTTACTTAACTAGATAACGTATAAGCCTTGGGTATTGAAATGCATTTGGAAGTATTTGTAATAAAGGACAGGATTACATTATTTTAAGAAGCTCATTACATTTGTTGGAGATTTGCAGTTATTTTTGTAGTATTTACCTGTAAATTAAACAGAATGCCAATCTATCATGTGTGGTCCATAACCTGTGCAGTAATCCTTTAAGCAATGTATCTTAATCTTGTTTCTTGTTTGCTTTTCATTTTTTACTTTGATCATGTTTTCCCCATGAAACAAGTTGATAGTGTTCAGGCAGCAGGTCTTTTTTAGATAAGAAACATTTTTACAAGTGGGGGTATCACAGATATTTCTACTTTCAGCATGTTACTTGGTACTTTAATAAAGCTGAATATAAATTATAATTAGAACTGCAGTGCAAGGAGAAATGGTTTGAGTTGAGTGCTGCTTGTTTTTCTTTACTTGAGTTTGACTGGCATTCCAGTAATGTATTTAAAAAGTAATTTATTTTTTCATGCCTCACAACGTTTTTGTTTCCATCTAGATATTAAGTAAGCTGTCATGCAGCCAATGCATCAAAATATTTTTTTTCTTCTACACTTCATTTTGTCTTGATTGGACTCCCATAGTGACGGTTTGGCACCCAGGGCAACGTATTTAATTCAAATTACAGTTGTTGTGGTTTTGAGCATAGCTCCTCCCCTTTGTAGTTTGCCATACCACTTCCAATTGAACCTATCCATTCAGCTGTCTCCTGTAGCCCCCCCCCCCTTTGCTTTGAAGTCACCAGCCACCACTGGCTGAACAGTATTTAAATTACACATATTTGTCTGCAAGGCTGTGACTTGCTTTCATTTTGGCTAGATGTTTGAATACTTTCTCATAGTACTGCTTGTAAAAACAAGGCATGAATAAATTCTTTCTTCTACCAACTTCTTCCATGAGATGTATAAGCAGTTACTATACAGAAGGGCATGAGTTGTAGGGATTTACCTGTGCCTTATGTGGTGCTGTCACAAGGTGCAGTCAATATGTGAAATACATAAAGGGAATGAAATTAGTCCATGAGGCTACAATCTTTCAGAAATGTTGCATATGAGAAAAAAATGAACAGGCTTTAGTAATACAAGGTGGATAGTTCAAGTAAACTATATATTTCTGAAGAAACAACAAAGGATGACTGTAAGAGCATTACTAAAATGGTAGTAAATGCAGAATTTGAAGGAATACTACAGTGTACATATAAAATATGTATACGTGTGTGTGTGTGTGTGTGTGTGTGTGTGTGTGTGTGTGTGTATATATATATATATATATATATATATATATACACACACACACACACACACACACACACACACACACACACACACATTATTTATTTATTTATTATTTCTATACACAAGTGAACACACACACATACACACACACACATATCTAATGGTGCTGATAATGTTGATGAGAATCATAACTATTTATTTAAAGGTGGAAGACTGGACCCAACCACCCATGCTCAGAAACAACTCTGTTATACATCAAAAGTAGTAACTTGGGGATAATTTATGTAGTAGTAGCAGTAGTAGTAGTAGCAACATAATAGTAGTCACAGTAGTGCAAAATAAATCTTACATAGTAACACAATTAATAAGCAACAAGCCTCCTCTAGTCAAGAGAGCTGCAGGTCACACTTATCATAAGAAATACAAAGCAGGCATACCTCTCAACTGTCCAGATTTTTGCAGAATGTCCAGAATTTTGCACCATACATTTGGTCTGTTGTTCATAAAATGTGTGGTTTTCTGGAAAATTACAGAGGATTGATGTCACTAAATAATGACACACATTTGAGTTTCAGGCTTCATATTCCTCAGAAAAATGCATGTTAACACAAATCCTGTTACCCTAACAATTTTTTAACTTTATATGAGCAATATTTAAAATTTGTCCCTATATGCTTTGTCCAGATTTATTGCACTAAGAGGTTGCAAAGTGTGAAAGCAGATCTTGTGATCATTTGCATCATGCCAGTATACAGTTTTAGGCCATACCTCCTTTTTCAAGGAGGTATAGGTCAGTCAATCCAGCAGTGAATTTGTGTGCATCTATCCAGTCATTCAGGGCCCGTATGAAGGAAGACGATGTATCACATGACTTGATTCTCAGGTCTGTTATACAGGTGGGGAAGATGATGCATAATGGATATCTCCACCATACTGTATTTATTTGCTGATAAAATTTTAGATCCTGGTTTTGGTATTTGTGGGACAATTTGATTTGTAGAGATACATGAGATCCAGGACCACTTCCATAATGGAACAGAAGGCAAGGCATACAGCTTCCAGAAATCTGTAAGATACTAAAAAAGGGACATTGTTTCCAGTCTTTTCTAGTGGCCTGGGTTTTTAAATGAGTGATCTGATTAGTTAGGAACCTCTGTGGTCTTTCTAGATATTTGATGTATCTGGTGAGGCACATCACAAAGGAGACATTGCATTCCAAAACTAGTGTAATAAATCACAGATATAAGGGGGTACTGACCACATTAGATCTTTTAGCAATTAGCTGCACTAAGTAGAAAGACCTTCTTACTACTGCCATTACATGAAGATCAAAGAAGATGGAATTATCAACCCAGCTTCCAATGTCTTTAACAACATTCTCATTGTGGAGGGGATGTTGTCTGTGTTGTATGCTGAGTGGTTGTTTATCAAATGTGACAATGTTGTATGTTTAAGCATTTGATATGAGCCTGTTTAGTACACCAGGTATTTACAAGTATAGGTTCTTGCTGAAGGTTTTAGACATTAGAGGGGTCTGGACAATGACTCACAGTTTACAGTCAGCTGCAAACTTGGTTAGCCAGAGGTCTCGGTTCATGTCCTAGAGATGAGAAAAGTAAATTCCAGAATAACAGGTCCCAACACTGAGCCTCATGGGATACTGGTCATCATATTCATACTCTCTAATGAGGTATGTACTACCTGCACCATGTGGACACAGTTTTACTATAGAGAGATCTATTTGTAATGCACTGAGATTATTAGCTCCCTATATAAGGATCTACTTGTAATGCATTAAGATTATTAGCTATGCTAACATGGGGGATGGTGCCAAATACCTTGGCCAGGTCAAGATATGCTGTGTGGACAGCATGACCACTGTCAAAAACCTGTGTTACCTTTTGAAAGATGTTAACCAGATTCATTATACAGGATCTACTCTTAGCAAAGCTAAACTGCTCTGTCTCTAGTCTGTTGACATTTTTAATATCATAGTCCATCAAGTCAACATGTTACATGGCTTTGTAAATAAGATTTGTCAGGGTGATGGGCCTATAATTCTCAGGGGGCAGAGATATGGCCACCCTTATGCAGTGGCATCACTAATGCTATGCGCCACACCACAGGGATAAAGTCAGTGGCTAAATTCAGGTTAAATAGTTTAATGAGTGATTCTGGCAGGGTTTGTTCAGTACCATTTATTAAACAGCCGTGCATATTGTCAGGTCCAATAGAGGAAATATTTTTAGTCTTGGAGAGCACCTTCAGTGCATGTTCTTTAGTGATGATGGGGGGGGGTGTCTGACAGATTCATGCATATGTATGCTTTGGATAGTTATCTAAGGGGTAAAATATTGTGCCATTATGAATAGGATCAGAATACCGCTGGAAGCTATTTCAACATAGCTTAAGGTGGTTTTCTAATAGCCCTTAGCTTCAGATGCTAACCTAAGTTCAAGGGATGGTTTAGTTAACCTAACAATACTGTTCAAGTTTTTAGTCATTCATTTGATATTATCCTTGATATGAGGTCTTTTGGTCTGCTGTATACTTTAAGGATGTTTTTGTTTAATGCAAAGCTTATTTATGCTGGTGGACCATTAGCGTGATTTGTTTTTAAATTTCTCAATATATTTACATCTGGTTGGGTCTGCCAATTCTATATCTTTATCTAAGTTGGCATAGACTGCATTTAAGAAGCTACAAATACATTGAAAAACAAAGACCAGGAACCCAATGAATAAAATGTATTCCTCTCTGATATCTCGGCATACACTGCCTTCTTGGAGTACTCAATGTATTTATTGCTGTCCTTTTGCTGCTTTGCTGTTGTTTTTGCTGCCTTTGAGAAGCTACCTACCATAGCAACGTCTGGGGTGATGATGCTACAAGTGAATTTTGAAACTTCATCATAATATCCAATGAGGATATTATGGCTGAAATCATTCAATTCTGAGATATTGGTTTCAGTAGGTTTAGAGATCTGTAAGGTGAAGATAACTAGTTTATGGTTCATCCTAACTGGGGAAGACCACTTGGAAACAGTACATGAAGATGATGTACTAAGGTTAAGGACTAGATCAAGAATAATATGCCCTGTTGTGGGTTAGTTAACAATCTGGTCAAGGGAGTTTTTTATTAAATGTAAATAACTTTTGGGCATATCCTTCATTGGAGGTATAGGTTATTGAGGGGCAGTTAATGCCTCCCAAAATAATTGATTTTTTGTTTACATAGAGAGTACATTAAGTCAAATTAGAAGACTTACATGACCTTTGAGTGATATCAACAATGTTCAGTAACAGGCTATATACTGATAGTTGGTTAATTTAGTGTGATTTTAAGCTCAATATGTTACACTTATGGGTCTCTGGGAAACTGTATTGAGGTGATATGATTCCACCACAGTTGCCATCAGATCTGAAGCATGGTAGGCAAAAAAAAAAAAAAAAGAAAAACAAAACAGGTATGGAGGGAGTGCTTTGTGAACATTTAAACCAAGTTTCAATAATTACACAGATATGAATATGCTCCAAATCCAGGACAGCATCAAGGTCAGGCAATTTGTTGTTGAGACTTCATGCATTGAGGAAAGCCAACTTAATGTGACCCTGTTTTGGATCTGAAATGTTAATTATGTCAGAGTGTATACTAGATGGATTCTGACTAAAAATAGGCACTATAGGAGCAGCAAAATTTTAAGCCAAAATGCAAAAGTCTTGGAATAAAAGGTGCAGGCCATCCTTTGCAAAGCAAGTAGCATTGCCCAGCGTCTTGTCCTATGCTGACACGTAGGATCATAGGACTGTAGGAGGTTAATAGGCTAACAGCCCTACAGCCTTTTTAAGCCTAGCCATTCATGTCCCAGTTATCCTAATTGCCAATGCCCATGCACTAGAATGCCTTTGGTATATGCCTGTAATATAGGACATCTACAAACTGTCCATGTCATAACGGACAAAGGTGACAAGCCAGGAGTGAATTTATGATTTCCCATCCACTGGTCCAAACTGCATTTGAATAGGCTTATAGAAGAGCTTTGCTTCACATGAATGGGGGGGGGTCTGCTCCAGAGATGGGGTAATCTCTGACAAACATACCTATCCCTCCAACATGTTTTATATCACAGAAGAGGGTTAGATCCTTAGACTGGGTTATTCAAATACTGTTTGTTTTGCAAATGTGTAGCAGATCCATCAGGGCTGGCTCGGAGAATGCTGTGCAGGTTAGGCATAGATCTCCCATCAGCAGTCTGTAGAAAACCGAATACAGGGACAGGGCTTTGAGCAGTCTGCATAGGACATATTATTTACACCCTGTATTCTTTTAATGAAGAACCTCTGTGGCCACTTCAGCTGTTGCAAATGTCTGGCCAGGTACATGCCAAGGGGTGCATTGTATTGGAATAATGAGGGCTGAGTATTGTTGAATTATGATATCCTTAGATCTGGATGCTATGGCCTTACTTATAAGTTGTGCCATGCAGAAGGATTTTCTCACTATGATGGATACATAGTGATCAACGTTCAGGTTACTGTCAACCTGAGTTCCCAAGTACCTTACAACTGGGTCTCCTCTTAGGGGAGTGTTAACAATTTTGTAATTTGCAGGGGTGGTCATCTTCCCAAAGGATATAATTACACATTTTTACATTGAATTTTAGGCTATGGCTCTGGTACCAGTTTTTTGTCTGTGTCACACCCTCCTGAAGGATATCTACATTTCTGAGGGATAAAGTGATTGCACCCACCTTGGAGTCATCAAAAAATTTGGTCAGCCAAAGTCCCTCCACATTTGCCTTAACTTCAGAGAAGTATATTCCAAACAGGAGAAGTCCTAGTACCAAGCCCTGTTTGACACCACTAGTAACAGACCTCTTGGTGGAGGTGGATTCTCTATCCTAATTCTGTGTGTCCTGTTTGTCAGCCATTTGGCTATCCATCCAATGACAAAGGGATTTATGCCTAGATTTGTGAGTTTGTCTATAATACCTGAGTGAGGTATTGTGTCAAATGTCTTTGCTAGGTAAAGGTATGCAGTATGTACCTTTTTGACCTCATCCATGGCTCTACTGACCTTCTCAAAGAAGTCCTCCAAGTTTAGTAGGCTTGACCTGACCTTGATCAAGCCGAACTGGGATGGGTCCAGTGTTTGAATATCCCCTACATCTTTATTTGTCAGGTCTTCAATAATTCTCTTCATGGCATTACATATAAGACTAGTCAAACTTAAGGGTCTACAGTTTCCTGGGTCTGTTGATGGTCTGTCTTTCTGTAGAGGGATGACCGCTCCAGTCCTTCATTCCTTAGGGATGAAGCCTGTCTGGAGACTGTGGTTGAATAAACACTCTAGTGGGTCTGACAGATCATGTTTCAAGCTATTTAGCAGGCATCCTGGGATATTATCAAGGACCCAGTGATGCAGCATTTTTAGCTCTGAAGAGTGCACTGAAAACCTGTTCTTTAGTGATAGTTGAGGGAGAAATGGTAGATGACATTTCCTGGAGGGGGAAGTGGAGGTCATAGGGTGTTAAAATTGGAGCTAAATTTATCAGCTGGCAAATTTGCTATATCCCTGGGTTAGTAAAGGAGGTTTCATTTGCTATTAGTTCAGAGCACTATTGGGCATTCCCTTTAAGGCTGCATACATAACTGAAAAATCCCTTATGGTTATCCTTCACTTGAGGCTATTTTTGCCTTGACGTTGGCTTTGGTGGACATCAGTAGTCCTCTGAACTGCTTGTTGAGACTGACGGTGGAGGTTTTTTCCTTTTTTTTTTTTTTTTTTTTTTTGTCTTTGGGAATAGCCCTTCCTATTTTTGGACAGGATATTTTGACTGGTGGCCAGCCAAGGGGGCTTGTTTTTGAAGTTTGTCCTACGTTTATTTCAGTTTTGCAGTTATGTACATGCGTGTACAGGGTTTCCGTAAACACTTCCATATAGACCACCATGTTCTCTGAGTTTAGTGGAGCTTGGAATTTAGCTATACTATTGCTTAATAGGAGGTAGTTAGCCTTGGAAAAGTTCTATGTTTTGTTGGTAGTTCAGCCTTTATATTTATTTCAAGTGTGACCACTTTGTGAGCTGATCTGACCAGTGAGGACATTAGACAAGGGGGAGGAGTGCAACATTCCCTCATATTTGTGAGTACCAGATCCAAAATATTTCCACCCCTAGCAGGTGTGCAGACTAGCTGGTCCAGGGTGTTTGCATTGAAAAACTCCAGGAATCTTTGAGCCTGCATGTTAGTGGTTGTGTATGTATACCAGTTTATGGTGGGATAGTTGAAATCACCCATGAATCTGGTGTAGGCCTGAGCAGTGAGTGACTGCAGTACATTCAAGTACATTGTATAGTTATTCTGGGTCATAGATGGGGGCCTACAGCTAACAAGGATATTTTATTTAAGGTTCATTGGACATGGAGTAGTTCAAGCATGTCATATTGTCTGATTAGTCTTGAGGTGTACTTACTTTTTATGTAGATTGATACCCTCCACCTCTTGTCCTTTCTTGTGCAGTAGCAGTTTACATATATTGGAGGCATCATAGTCTTGTACTACTAGGGTGCCTTTTGTGGCTTTAAACCATGTCTCAGTAACTGCACAGATATCAACACCCTCCAGTGTGAGGAGCAGTTCCAGGGAGAGGAGCTACTTTTTGAGGCTCCTAGACTAGATCAGAAGTACCCTTAGTTTATCTTGCATAAAAATGTATTTACTATCTTTGAAGGTCTATCAGATTGGATAACACCTTGAATGACACCAATGAAGGAGGACAGGGAGTGAGTTTTATGGTGAAATTAACATAAGTGCCAAACAAGAAGAAAAACACTGAGTTTAAGAACATAAAAAGAGCAGGGTAGGATTTTTTCAGGTCCTCAGCTCTCTTGTTGAATGGCCGCAGACTGGCACTAACAGAAGTGGAATGCCTAACTGAAAAGCTCTTGGACCTCAGACAACAACAATTAACTACAACCCTATCCCTGCTTGAAAGCAAACAGAACTTATGTAACTCATTTTCATTCTCAAATTCTCTTACAAAAAGAAAACCAGGATTTAATTCCAATCATTAGAGCACTTAAAAAGCAAATGTGTTGTAGCTATTTACTGGAATTATTAAATAAAAGCTTCAATAGCTTACAACACTTTATCCATACACTATAGGTTCAGAAACAACAAAAACACAGATTTAAAATGAGTTAATGACAAAACAGCTAAAACAGATGTAAAGTATTAACTTAAAACAAAAAAAATAGAAAGGAAAACAGCTAACAACAAAACACTGACTGTTAAAATAAGCTTAAAATCAGATAACAAGAAATTATTTTCAGCCACTTAGTCTCTTTTTTGAATTTTAGCCACTTAGCTCTCATGTTGAATAATTTGAGACTGGCTATTCAACAAATGAGCTAAGTGGATGAATGTAAAAAAATATATTCATTTATCCCATTAGCTGTGTATGAATGACACTGAGACTAAGTTTCATAGTTTAGGTCATCGACATGGGATTGCTTTTGAGAAGACTTTAACGAATAACTAGGGCATTGTCCAACTGGTTTTGGGTAATGGTGCACTAGTCTAGGAGAAAACCTCCATGTATTATACTGTTACTTTTAATTTATTTGTTAATTGATTATATAAAGCCTTATACAGTGGCTGTAAATGTAGGTGAGGGCATATACAGGACTACAGTACTACGTTTTTGGTGATCTCAAACAAGATGAAGCAAAAGATCTGTCCAGCAATGAAGAAGCGACAAAAGATCTCAGCACTACTAGACTTAAGTCTGAACTGAAGCACTCTGACACTTAATCCTTCCTAGTCTAATGTTGTGAAAGGGTTGATAAAGTGAGGGGATACTGGATGGGAGTGGTCTTAGGTGTAAGCCACAATTTGAAATTAGCTGTGATATTATGGTGTTGTTCTAAGCAATATTCAGGTTGTAGATACTTGCAGACACTGCCTACTTTAAAGTATGATATGGACAAGCCCTTGTGCTTGTATTTTATACCATGGAAACTGAGGTTAAGTTCTATGTTTCTGGCTTTCAAAAACATCTGTGAGCATTATCTAGAAACCCTTGGACAGACTAGTTATTGGAATGAGTGACTTCTCATGTTTAGTTTAAATGTAAAACTATATAAGGTAAATAGAAAGTAACCTGCAGACCTAAGCCACCAGATGAAAATGTGTAGTGATGAATCAAGCTATACAGAGGTTTGAAGGATGTGAAGAAAGAGAAAAAATAGTGTTGGGGGTACAGCAGTGAGCATAGCTGCCTTCCAAATTGCTGATCTAGACTTGGGGAAGGTGTTGAAACAATGGTTAAGATTTTTAGCTAAGAGGTATAAGGTACAGGGTTTGCACTCTGATAACCTACTATTTGACTATGAACCTAAGAACCTATGGGTTTGCTTGTTGTTGAGTTTATAACTATGTTTACAAAATTTAGAAAATATATACAAGCATGCAGGAGAAAAGAGTTAAGAAGAGATGGGGCATGCAAGAGTTAAAAAGCTTTATGTAATGTTGACTAATACATAATTACCTAATTTGAGAAAAATGCATATATACATTAAAGGGGTAATTACATGAATACATTTGAAGGGAAGCAGGGGTGACTGTAGTATGGTGCTTGGGTATCACTAAGGTGCTGATACTTAGAAAACTATTTTACATAGACAGCAAGAATAACGTTCCTTGTTTGTGCCCCAGTAGTTTAATAACATACCCACTTGCTTCCTGTTCTGTTGACCTTTTATTAATAACTTACTGTGGCTCAATGTTTTACAAAAGGAATTACAATATGGCTGCATCAAAGCTGATGTTGCTTACTGTTGCTTTAAAAGCACAACCAGTGACTAGGACAGCAATTTAGAAGCAGGCCAATATATGAAACAATTCTACTTTGCTCTCTGGTAACTGCAAGCAAACATGGGGTACAAGCAGACCAGATTTGTTTTGGTTTTAACTACTGATGATGTATGCACTAAGATATCATATCAGTATAGTAAAACTAACAGCTGATTACAGAATATACTAATAATGACAAAACTGGAAGACAAATGCTAGGATGTCTTAAGATCTGAGTGATGGGGAATAGGGTGCACCGAGTTATATGTTAACTGGGGGGTACATGTGCAAAAACAATGAAACAAAAGTGAGTATCTACACAATAACAAGGTCTATGACTACTCAAATTATACCCAAACAACTGAAATTGCTTTTGTTTATGTAAGGATTGTGTGGTCTGTTTTTTTTTTTTGTTTTTAATTTTTACAAGTTAAATTCTCTACTTTAGTAGATAACTCATTCCAGATGCTCTCCATCAAGTTGCAATGTCCACATGAATTCTGATTTTAGATGGAAAATATTTCATGTGTAAAAAGAAATCTTAGCTATATGCTGCACTAGTGCTATATTAAGTCTTTACTTTGTAGTCTGATGGTATCATAGAAAAAGTTAAATGTGAAGTGCAAGAGAGTATTGTCCTCCATGTATTCATAAGACTGAACAAATTTCAGTTTATTCAGCATGACTTCATATCTATACATATAAGGATAGTTCACTGTTTTACTGTATACTGGTTTTAGTATGGTATGTGAATGAGTGGTTTATTAGGGTAGTAAATAGGATATCTCAAGAGAAGGACTGATGCAGAAGCCACTTTAACGTCAGTAAAAGAATGCTGGAACTATTTAATTCTGAACAACTACCCAGTAGTCTAACTGTACTTTTTTCTGTTGTTACAATATGTTCAACTGGAGTTAGGAAACAGTAACCCTTAGGTACTCCCTGGAATGAATCTGCATGACTGAGGAACCATCACGTGAAGTCATGTACAGTTTTGTTGATTTGGACAGCTTCTGTAGATGTCCATAGAAAATTATACACAACCATGAGAATTTCTACCAGGCATTTAATTTCAGAAATCCTGCCTGGAAATTTTGGTCTTCTCTAGGAGGAGTACTTACCAGAAAAACATTGCTGAGTCATCCACGTTATAAAGAAGATAGTATCATTAAAATATGAAAAGTATGCTTCACACATATTAAAAATAATGGGAAACCTGCAGCTGGCTCTGGGATGCAGAGAAATGATACTTGAACTGTGACACAGATCACATTGAGACTGATTAGCAATCTGGATACCGGAAGACCTGGGAAGGGAAGGTGGAACTGAGCAGCTGATGCCAGCTTACCTGTTCCCAGAGAAGGGAGGCAGCCTGGTTGGCTGCGTGAGTGGCTTCTAGTGAAGGCAAAAGATAGGGCATGCAACAAATAGACAGACAGACAGACCAAGATGGCCACATCATCAAGCTGTGCACAGAACGGCAAAGTGCCAGTCAGTATGTCCACACTATTGCATTTGCAATGTGGGAGCAAAATGTGTCAAACTGCCATAGGGCCCACAAGTGGAGTGGGTCAAATGTATCCTGCTTGAAGGAATACAATGTATCACACTGCTTAATTTGCAGTGAAAGTCTATTTTAAAGATGAGGTAGGCAAAGTATAATGAACCTGTCTCTCCAGTTTGTTCTACATGCTGATGATTTTCATCCCTTACTCTGGCATCTGTGCAACTATTTGATTTATGGAGATACAAAAGATCCTGGACTACAGAATCTCTAATGGCTCAGAAGGGAAGAAGTAGACTTATCCTCAGGAGTCTATAAGATAGTGAATAAAGGGACAGCACTTCCAGTCTTTTCTGACACTTAGGAATTTTAAGCCAGTGATCTTCTTAGGAACCTTTTGGGTCTTTCTAGTTGTTTGATATGTTTAGATGTAGATCCCAAATGGGCCATGTTATTCAATAAATGGCCTAATCAATGCTGTATTCAATCTGATCTCTATCCTTTGGTGACCAGCTGCACTAAGTAGGAGGACTTCCTGACTACTGTCATTATATGATGATCAAAGGAGAGGAAATTATCAACCTGTATACCAAGATCTCTAACACCATTCTCATCTTGCAGTGGGGTATTGTCTATATGGTGTTCTGGAAGGAGGAATGTTCTGCCAAATTCAACTATATTACACTTTTTATCTTTTAATTTAAGCTTGTTATCACAACCAAATGTTTACAAGTATAAATTACTGTTGCAGGGTTAGTGTGCCAGAGTGTGTCTTGACAAAGACACTCTGCTTCCAATCATATACAAACTTCTTTAGCCAGAGGTCTTGGTCTGTGATCTGAAAGTCTGAAAAGTAAACATCAACAACTAAACATCACGGCAAACAGTCCTGCAGAACACTACTCTTTATCTTCATACTCTTTAATGAGGGTTCTGCTAACCTTGCAATATGGGTTCTGTACCTTTTGCAATTTGTTATACATCTTATGACATAAGGGCCTATTTGTAATGTATTTAACTTGCTAACTATGCTAGCATGTGGTATAGTATCAAAGGCCTTCGCCAGGTCAAGGTATTTCATATGTTCACCATGACCTCTGTCAACAGCTTGTGTTTTTTTCCAAAGATTTTAAACATATTCATTAGACAGCATATATCTTTAACAACCCCAAATTGCTCTAGGTTTATCTGATAAGATTTCTAATGTCAGAGTTAATCAGACCAGTTACGATAATTTCTATGGCTTTGCTGATGGGCCTGTAATTCCTGGGGTAAGTGGTAGGGCCATCCTTGTGGAGCGACATCACCACTGCTGTGCACCAAACTGGAGGGGCAAAGCCAGTGGATAGACTCATGATGAGCTATTTAAGGAGTGGCTCCAACACGGGTTGCTTGGTACTGTTTATTAAACAGACAGGTATATTCATCAGGTTCCATGGAGGAAGTATTTTTAGTCTTTCATAGCACCTTTTGGATATAATCCTTGGTGAAGATGGGTGAGGTCTGAGGGTTGCATGGGTAAATGAGCTTTGAATAGTCATTTTCAGGTGTGATATTGGCACTGAATTTGTAAACAAATCTGATGGCAAGGTCTAGTGGGTCAGACAAGGATGTACCACCTTAAATAAGTAATGAAAAATGTTGGGAGTTATTTCTTATTTTCCTAGCATAACTAAGCAAGGATACATAGCTGTCCTTAGCTTTAGATGCTAACCTCATTTCATAGGCTATCTTAATATTCCTAACAGTTTTTTCTACATGTTTAGACAAATTTCTAATGTTATCTTTGATTTGTGGGTCCTTAGACCTGATGACTACCTTAAGGAGATTTTCTTCTTTCATTGTAGAGTTTATTTATGTTTATGGACGACTACGGTGGTTTGCTTTTAAATTCTATTCTATTTAGATCAGGTGGGTGTTGTCAATTCTTAACATTTATGTAACTGGGCATAGGATTTTTTATGTAGTTTTCTGCCGAGGTTATGACAGGAGTTTGCTGGAATCAGTGAATCCTGAAACTTCATCATATGTGCATTTGAAATTCTTCAGTTTTAAGATATTAGTACCTTCAGGTCTGGAGGTTCAAACAGTGAATTTTCCCTACTTTATTAACCAAATAATAGTTTTTGTCAGTCTATCTGAAGAAAGAGAACTGAGATTTACCAAATCTAACTAAAGGAATTGGAATGGATGTAATAAATGACCCCAGTCTTTTGGAAGACCAAAAGGTGATGCAACAGTTTTAGAATATGAAACTGCACAAGGTTGTGATACCTGAAGGGATTCATTCTTAAGTCCTTAGAAAACTGAGGAAGAACAGATTATGAACTTCACTAACTAGCATTTTTAACAAACTATACAGATAGGACTGCAAGTTTCCTGAAGATGGGGCAATGAAAGCTGTGTTCTGTATTCATAAGATTGGGGCAAAGACAGGGGTTGCAATTCAACAACCTCTCGGTCTGATGTTAGCTGTAAGACCGCCCCTACTGTAAATTTGATCTGGGACACTCCTTCCAGTCTAGTGTCATTAGCTCATTCTACCTAATACAGACAGAACATTTGAGAAGGCCAACCCACTTAGGTTCTTAACCTTGAATTATCTTCTGTTCCTCCCTTTTCCCTTTCCACTTTACTTCTTTTTCTTCTTCTTTCAGCTTTTTACCAGTTAGGGGGCCCCACAGCGGATCACCTGTCTGCTCATGATTGGCAGTGGAATTTTACAGTATCGAGTTGCAGCCTGGTGCCCAACCTTCCACAGAAGACACACAAATGCATGCACCCACGCCTAGGGCCAATTTTGAGTGTCCAATCCACCTACAGCATGTCTTTGGGATGTGGGAGGAAACTGTAGCACCCGGAGGAAACCCACATGACCACAGGGAGAACATGCAGACACCGCACAGAAGGCACTCCAGCCGAGAATTGAACTGGAGAACCTCTTGCTGTGAGGTGCCAATGCTATCTGCTACACCACTGCGGCCACCCCTCCCTTTCCACTTTACTAAAAAAAGAAAAAAAAAACTTTGTTAGAATCTCTTTGTGTTCTGACTGACTGTGCTTCTCAGTGGGTAAGTATATTTTCTGGCACTTTTTAACTGTTCAGAGTTGAATAAAACAGTAATTGAATTCATTTCAGAATACAGTTTGAAAAAATTGCATTTATTTAAACTGTATTTGCCCTAATATTACTACACACTCATGTGTGCCAGCTTGCACTGCACTTGAATTGTTTTTAGTGCTGTTTTAGCTGCTTTTCTGTAAAAAAAAATCTAAGCTTGTTTCCTGCCTTGCCTGTAACTAGTCTAGTCCAGATACAGATTTGCTGTATCCAGGATTGTTTGTAAGCTTCTGAGCCCCCCCATGCCTTTTTGTGCTAGAGGGACACCTTCTAGCTCATCAGTGGGAGTGGTAATCACTAGATAGCCTATCTACCACAAGAGGAGTCATTTCTGGCCCAAAAATTGAGTTTATTGGCAGTTTGGGCAGTTTTTCCATCTATTTCAACTTTCTGGTTTAAAAGCCCGTATTTCCACTTTTCCCGTCTTTCCTGTAACTAGTCTAGTCCAGATACAGATTTGCTGTATCCAGGACTGTTTGTAAGCTTCTGAGCAGTGCCAAAGTCTGCTCTTCAAATTTTCCTTTAGATCTGCTAGTTCTCTCCTTTCCTGCACTTTTACTAGTTTATTAGTCTAGCACATTACCAGACTTCTTGTAGCAATTATCGTAGCACACAAAAGTGTTACCAGCACTAAATGTTCTACAAGGAAACAGCTCCAGTGCTTATTATTAATGCTCACCCCTCCAGGCATGTCTAAAAGTCAGTTCCTTGTGCTTTTTTGTATTAACCTGGGAACTTGGGCATCCTGAAGTAATGTAGCAACTGCATCATGTACACTGACAACCCTCTCCTCTTACCTCACAACACTCAGACTTGTGAGAGATGAGCTTATATATCCAAACGCACTCTCCAGTCAAGACCGAAACAGCTGGTCAAGAGGAGAAGGTCAACACCTGCACCACACCACATGGAACATATAGCCCTCCAGAACACACACCAGCATTGCCTTCACAAAAAACACAAACCACACACCCACCTTCGCGGAGGCTCTCAATAAAAATCTACTCAGAGACCTCCAAGGCAGAAATGCACTTAACCACCACAACACAACACTAATCATGAGATACATAACTCTGCTAAAACATGTGTCACTCAACCAAAGCCCCTAAGGAAAAACAGCATGCACAACACACTAGTCATAAGTGACTCGATAGTAAGGCAGACGGATGTCCCACTCACTAGGTTGAATAAGGAGAAAGCAACAGTCAGCTGCCTGTCAGGTGCCAGGATCCACCACATAACACACGTACTCAGGTCCCTCAACAACAGGTACAAATATGACTCTGTCATTGTACATGTGGGTGTGAATGACCTGAGACGTACCTCTCTGGACTACATGAAGAGAGATATGGAGGAGCTCTCGGATTATGTAGTCCAGGCAGATATGACCCTAGCCCTGAGCAGCATCCTACCATCACCCAGAATGATATCACAGTACAAGCAGAAAATGATTGAGTTCAATAATTAGCTAGGTTTCTGGTGTCATTCTAATGGGATCCAGTATCTGTCTGCCTGGGATGACATGATTGCCAGACCTCGATGCTTTTTCCAGAGATGGCCAGCATCTGTCACCCCTGGGCTTCGAGATATTGGCCAAGGCTCTTGTCACCCCATAGTGCCTTTTTCAGGCAGTGTTCCAAAGATCAAATTACCACCATAACAGCTACAAACAAATGCAATCTGAGGTTCATGCTGCTCAACGCTAGAAGTCTAAATCTCAAAATGCACTCGCTCGAAGCACTCCTTAAAATGGAGAACATCGACATTTGTGCTGTAACAGAGACCTGGTTCAAAGCAGCAGAAATCACCCCTGCACTACCAGGCTATAACTCATTCCACACCTTTCAGCCCCAGAACTTGGAGGAAGCTCCAGAGTTGGTGGTGTTTCCATATTCATAAAGGATGCTCACACCTCCAGACTGGTAGCCCAACATAATGCATCAGAGATACTTCAAGTGCAGCTAACATTGTGTAAGACAGCGATTCAGGTTATAGCCTGCTATAGGTTCCCAACCATGTCCCAAGACTCACACTTCACGTTCCTAAGCACCCTGGAGAATATTAGGGTCCAACCTAACACTCTCATACTGGGCAACTTCAACTACCCCTCCATTAACTGGGAAAACTACTTATGTACCAATACACTTGCCCAATGTTTCCTGGAATTCATTAATTCCATGCCCTGGACCAGCTCGTTCTTACCCCCACTAGAGGTAGCAACATCCTTGACCTGGTCATTATTAACATGGGTGACCATTGCTCTACACCAGTAGTCAACTACTCTCTGGTTAGATCCGACCACAAACTAATCACTTTGGAAATCCACATCCCCCCCCCCCCAAAGGTAACCACCATGAAAAACTTTTCCAAAGCTAACTTTGGACTCCTAAAACAGAGGTGGCTAATTTTACAGCACCTATGCAAATGGAGAATAGTTGCATGACCGCCAAATCATACACCAATGCACTGTACAAACACATACACAAATGCATGGATCTCGCCATACCCAATAGAACCAAGAAACGGAAACCAATCTGGTGGTCCCCTGCCATAAACAAACTCTATATCAGAAGGAGGAAACTGATGCGGAATAAGGTGAAGTCCCAAGACTGGAAAAACTCCCTTATTAGCCTCAACAAAAGTTTGAGATCCCTCATCAAATCCTCTAAAGCTAGCTATGAAAACAGAATTGCAGCAGATAGTAAAGACAACCACAAGGCCTTCTATAGTTATGTAAAGAATCTCCACGGCAATACCCAGATTTGCTCTGAGCTACTGCACAATTGTACCTCCTATACCGAATCAACAGATATTGCTAATGTACTGGCCGTCAGATTCAGTGCCAACCTTATCGCTCTCCCACCCCCCAAAAGCCAGTCATAATACCAGTAGATTGCCAGGCACCCAGTATTACTGCTGCACCAGTCATAATACGAGCAGATTGCTAGACACCCAGTATTACTGCTGCACAGGTTAAAACAGCACTGTCCAAGGCCAAGAATACAGCTTCTAATGGGACCTGACAATATCCTGGTTGTGTTCTACATGAACTATAGAATGAACTGGCACCTCGCCTGTGTGCCCTGTTCAATCACAGCCTCACCTCAGGTT
This sequence comes from Protopterus annectens, assembly GCF_019279795.1. Lineage (NCBI taxonomy): Eukaryota > Metazoa > Chordata > Ceratodontiformes > Protopteridae > Protopterus > Protopterus annectens. Next base: position 253,981,715 of record NC_056746.1, on the reverse strand, counting down.
TTGTCCCTACCAAATGGTGCACTGCTACAGTCATCCCTCTCCATAAAGGAGGAGCGACTACAGACCCTGGGAACTATTGCCCCATTAGCCTGATGAGTCTGATATGCAAAGCTATGGAACACGTCATCATGGACATAATAAACAAGGATATAGGGAATCTCCAAACTCTGGATCCTACATAGTTTGGTTTTGTGAAGGGTAGATCATGCCTGCTCAACCTGGTCGACTTCTTTGACTCAATCACCAGAGCTGTGGATGAAGGCAAGGGTGGTTCATGCATCCCACCTTGATCTGGCCAAGGCCTTTGATACGATTCCCCACTCAAGAATCATAGAAAAACTCACTAAGCTAGGCATCAACCCATATATCACTAGATGGGTTGCAAACTGGCTCACAGATAGAACCCACAGTGTGAAAGTAGCTGACTGCAAGTCAGACTGTCAACCAGTCACCAGTGGAGTCCCACAGGGTTCGATCTTGAGTCCTCTCCTGTTTGAAATCTATTTCTCTGAAGTCCAGGCCAACAGGAAGGGACTCTGGCTGACAAAGTTCGCAAATGATTGCTAGTTGGGAGCTATTATTAACTCCCCAAGTGATCTTGACATCCTACAGAAAGGCCTTACTGAGACCAATGACTGGTGTCTGAACCGTGGCCTTATGCTCAATGCCACAAAATGTGTTGTCATCCACTTTGAGAAAAACCTCGTTCCCATGAATTACCACATCGATGGTAGTCCAATGAACACAGAAGGCATTATAAGAGATCTGGGAACACAGGTTAACAGCAACCTCTCTTCTGACCACCACATTGCCACTGTGGTCAGAAAGTCCTTCTATGTAGCACATCACATTACTAAGGGTTTTGCATCCAGGAAGAAAGAGGTCATTGTCTCCCTCTACTCTTCCCTCATTAGGCCAATCATCGAGTATAATGCCCCATTTGGCATGTACCTCACTAGACACATGCAACAACTGGAAAGGCTGCAAAAGTACTTCACAAAGAGGATCCTAGGCCTTAAACACTTGTCCTATATGGACAGACTCAAAAAACTCCAACTGTTCTCTGTCTCATATCGTCTACTTAGAGGCAATCTCTGCTTGACTTACAAAGCCATGTCTGACCCAGCTTTGTTAGAAATGCTATATCTAAAGAAATCCCAATCCCTCCACACCACATGTACCAGAGACCTCAGCCTCATTACCACAGTCAACAGAACATGCTGGAGAGAGAGGTTCATAACCTAGAGACTGCCCATACTATGGACTAGACTTTCCATACATGTCAAACAGAACAACTCACTGGTCCTCTTCAAGAGAAATCTTGATGAGTGGATGGGAAATAGAAAATTCACCCCGGAGATCACTCCACTGGCTCTACTCGAAAGAGGCACTGGGCACTAAGGTCTGGTGGCATGATGCCAGGGTAATCCTATGGGCTAGGATTGTAAAGGCTCCAGGGCCATTAGCCTAGTACACACCTATGAACCTATGAACCTATGAAATCATGCCTGAAGGAAAAGAAAACAAAATATTTGAAAACCAGTAAAATAATGGACTCCAGACAGTGTGCATTTATAGAAGCAATGGTATGTCAGAAAAATCTAACAGTATCTTTTGAAAACAAAGGCAAGGCCACAGCAATGGAAAAGCACCCATCTCAGCTTCAACAGGCAAATAAGACAACTTGCCAAATCCTCCAAGGGCTCCTTTGAGAGAAACTTAATAAGTAGAGCCAAGGATAGCCATAACACCTTTTACAGCTATGTATGTAACCTAAAGGGTAGGAATCAAGCATGTGCTGAACTGGTGGCCAATGGTATCACAATACACTGAACCCACAGAGATAGCAAACATGCTAGTGAATAGATGTAGTGAAAATTTCACTCCCTTATCCCTTCCAAACTTACAACAAACCTTCACCCAAACTCCCCCCCACCCTACATATCTGAAGAGCAACTCCTCAAAGCCTTGTCCAAGGCAAAAAACACAGCCTTTACAGGACTGGACAACATCACAGGCTGTCACCTACACAAGCTAAAACATGAACTAGCATCACCACTAACTACCACTTTTAATCATAGCCTAACCAAAGGCTTTGTCCCTGTGGAATGGAGAAAAGCAATAGTTATTCTCCTCCACAAAGGTGGCCTAGCAACAGATCCAGGGAATTACAGACCCATACGCCTCACCATCTTCATCTGTAAGGCCATGGAATGTATCATTATGGATCTCATAGATAAAGACATAGGTGACCTCTAAACCCTGGATCTTACCCAATTTGGCTTCATGAAGGGCAGATCCTACCTGTTAAACCTGGTGGATTTCTTTGAAAATGTGACCAAGGCCAGTGACGAGGGCAAATCTGTGCACACAGCATATCTTGACCTGGCAAAGGGTTTCAACACAACCCACATTCAGGCATTATAGATACACTTAAACTGAATATAAATCCCTTTGTTGTAAGATGGGTTGCCAAGTGGCTCACAAACTGGACACACACTATCAAAGTGGATGACTCAGCATCAACCAGCAGACCTGTTATCAGTGGGGTGCCACAGGGGTCAGTGCTGGGCCCCCTACTGTTTGGTATACACTTCTCAGAAGTTCAGGTCAAACTAAGGGGTTGTGGCTGACCAACTTTGCAGATAACTGCAAACTAGGTGCAATTATTGAATCTCAAGATGATGTCAGTATACTCCAGGAGGGTCTCACGCAGATCTATGACTGGTGTACTATGCATCCTCATTCCTTTCATTACAAACAATGTCCCTTCACACTATCAAATCAACAGCAGTACCCTAAGTATCTATGAAGTGATAAGGGACCTGGGATCACAAGTTAACTGTGACCTTAACTTCAACCACCATGTGTCTACTGTAGTCAGGAAAGCCTTCTACTTAGCAGACTTGATTAGTAAAGGCATCACCTCGACAGCAAAACAAGTCATAACCCCCTATACTTGGCACTTATCTGGCCCACAATTGAGTATAATACCCCATTTGGCATGTACCATACTAAGCAGTAATTAGAGAGACCTCAGAGGTTTCTAACAAAGAAGATCAAGGGGCTCAAGCATGTGCCTTACACAGCCCAACTAAAGTCCCTGTTACTATGCTCCATATCATATAGACTTCTTAGGGGAAACTTATCCCTGGCCTACAGAGCAATTCAAGACCCAAACCTAATGAACTTGCTGCATATCTACAAAAGAAACTAGACTAGGGATATCCATTCCAGGGACCTTAATATGGCTTGCGACTTAAATAGAACATGCTGGAGGGACAGACTAATCTTCCAGTGACTGCTGCATCTTTGGAACAGGCTACTAATTCATGTGAAACAGAGCACCTCTATGACACTATTCAAGAGGAACCTGGACAAGTGGGTGGGATATCATAAATTCTTATCAGGGATAGAACCCACAACCCTCCTGGACATGGGCAGTCATCACTAAATGCAATCTTGTGTATTGACTAGCATTTCTATTGTATTACATTGGGATGAAATGGCTAGGCTTAAAATGACCTCTAGGTTGACAGCCTAGTAATCTCCTATGATCCTATATGTCCCATAAACAAGCAAAGAGCTATAGCTATTTATGTGGAGCAGCCAACGATTATTTTGTTCCTTCACACATGTTGCAGTAAATGCCCATTAAGTGGGTTTTCAGTGGATGTAGCTTAAGGATGTTACTAATATAGCCTCTCAATAAACTCTGCCCTTCTCAAAACTGCATGTCTTTTGAGAGGCTCCTTTTCCAGATACTCACTGGTGAGAAGTAAATTGTTGAGATTCAGTCCCTTTCCACACTGCATATAGAAGCAAGTAGGCAAAAGCCTTTACCAATCCTGCCCATCCGCAATTGACCCTCTCTATCTCTGAATCCTGAGCTACAAGTCAAACCAAGGTTACTGGTGATGCAGGCAGATGTCCTGTTTTCTGCATTACAGACTTGCTCAGATGAAGTCTACTTAGACTTTTAGAGAGGCCTTAGACAATAAAACCACACAAGAATAGCATGACTATATCACTGGCTTGAAAGTATGACTCATAAGTAATAATAAATTAACTGCAATGTGATGAAATTCAGGTTATCAGTGGGTACTGCAGGCTCAGTATTAAGGTCTATTATTTCCAGTATCCGAATAAGAGACAATACAAAAGGTACAGAAGGATTGTTTTTACATAATGACTCAAAGGAATGCAGTAGGGTTGATACACAAGACTCTATATAAATGATGAAGGCACATTTTTAGAAGAATGGATGCATGGCCTAAAACTTCATTTCAGTGCAAAAATGCCAGAAAATGCATCTTAGAAGCAACAATCCAGAAGAGATGTATACATTCAGACAGGAAGCAGCAGCAGTAACAACAAAATTGAAAATAAATGTGGGGTAGTCAAGTCAGATGTCCAAAATTTCAGCAAGTACAGTAAAAGCAGAAAAGAAACTCAGTGAGATACAAAGATGAACAAGCAGGCATCAGCAGCAGAAAGCAAGACATTATCAATCTATATAGACCACTGCGTATAGTTCTGGAGGGCTTCCTATTGTAATTTTGAATCCTGCAACACTGGAAAATAAGGTACGATTCTGAAAGAAAACCTAAAATCTTGAAACTTATTATACTGTCATTGAAGCTTTACTTGCAAAGATCCTTTTCTGCTATTTCTCTCAATATGGGGGCCATAGTAACTTACATGTGCTGTCTCCAAAACAGCATCAGTGGGGAAAAAACTCCAAGGTACCACAATCTCAGATGTTGCAGATATACTTCCCTCTTCACGCAATTAGTCCTGCTATTCCAACAATCATAACTGCAGTCCTCACACTTTCAAGCGGAATCCAGTTCTACTCATCTCATTTTCACCAGGATACAGGATAGAAATACTACTGGAATATGTTACAATACATTCCTGAAGAATACAGTCAGAGTTACAAAAACATGAAGCATTTAAATACCTCAGTGGAATCATACTCATGGGCAAAAAGAAGCAGAGCCCTTACTGCTGCCCAAATACCATAAAATGAGAAGGTAGAGGAGTTAGCTGGGATAAGAACAAGAAAGCCAGTGGTTGATACTGGCTCAAAGAGCATGCCAAATGCTTAAGTGTCACCTTGCAAAAACTGGGCATTATCTCGGACATCAGGGATTGTTCAAGAGATGAGTAGCATAGTTTAACAAGTTGCATGGAAGCACTGTAGCCAGAGTTAATATGAGAAAGTAGACACTAGGGTCTGGCATTTCAAGCCCTTCTAAAGCAGAGTTGGTCATCATCAGGGAAAAGGTGTGGGACATAAAATTTCATACCTTAAGAAAATGACAGCCTTTGAGCAGCAGATATTTAGCCCCAACTACCGACCTCAAGTTATAGGGTTCCAGGAGGTAAAATCCAATGGGCATAGGGAAATATTTGGTGCTATGATCAGATTGATAAGGAGGGGAGCAGCTGATCAGTCACCAAAATGGGATAACGGGAATAGTAAGAAAAAAAAAACAGTTAAGGGAATGGTGATAAACCAAGATGCTGCCAGCTCAGCTAGCTGGAATTTTGTAAATAATTATATGTCACATGAAAATATTAATATGATTTATATAGGAATGTGACACTGCCAGCCCAGCTAGATAGAATTTTGTAAATAATTCTATGTCATTTGTGAACAGTAATATGATTTGTATGCTTTCCTTAAAGAAAACAATATGTTCTGTACCGAGCTTCAAGATTGTAACCACAGTGCACCATGCTGTAAAAAAGCAGAAATGTGTATAAACTATATGTCAATGCAAATGATGTATGGCTTCTTAGTAGAAATTGGGGCATACAGAGTGAACTTGTAATACTCTAAGAAAATAAGTTGATATTTGTAAAGAGTTTTATGATGTGTTATAAAGTTAGTTTATCTCAGCTAAGAGACAGGATGTCTAGACTGAGGGCTTCTTTCTACTGTCTGGAAATAGAGGTAATTACAGGTTTCCAAGGTAATTGTTTTACAACTTTCAGTTTCAGGCAAGCTTCTAAGAGATAATTGTCAGCTTCGGAGACATAAGTACTTTTAACAGAGACGTGTTAAAAATTTAAGTTCCTGCTAGCCTGGGAAACTTAGGCAGAGGTGACAAGAATGATGTAATCTGAGATGATTCAGCAGTAATTTGTATTATTAAATTAAGAACTATCTCAGAGAGAAAGTCAGGGCATTTTGTATCTTGTCTTGGACCTGAAAACATTCCACTGACCAGCACTTGTCTTGCTCTGTGAGTAAGTTATTTAGGTATAGTGATTTCTCTTAGAGACAGATAGAAATACAGCAAGATTAGTCTAGCTGTTTTCTATATTTATGTGAGACTGTCCTACAATGTTGTTTTAAAATATTTCCTGTGATTCTGAACTCTATTATCACTGTGTTGAGTTAATGAGTATTGTCTTGTGCTTTTATTATTTATTATTAAATATATTTAAACCTTTTAATTGTGGCTGGTTTGCTTACAGATATTTAAGCTCATACCGTACTTGCATGTATTTGGTAACACTGTACAGGCCACTCTGGAATAGCCTTAGTGTGGTCACACTTACCATTTGGATAATAGTAACATTACACAGTAAGACTTTGGTAAGGGTCTTTATAGTAGCTGATAAGTACTGGTTGGTGGCAGTGATAACTACCGTATAGTCTAGGCAGAAGTGTGAATAGCTAGTGAGCCTTTGCCAGATTTCCCCAGGAATGTCTGTGTGTTTGTATATAATTCAAATCTCAAAATGTGTGTCTGTCAACTACTTGGGCAGGGGCACGAAGCACTGGAGGTTTTGGCTTGACCACTTGGCTGAGATCTTTACACTATAGCTGTGCCAATGGGGAGTCTTATTGGGGATATGGAGAGAAAGGGAGAAACCAGCCCCAGATTGACTATGATCTCTGTGTACTGTTAAGGGAAATTGTACTTTACTATGTGTGTACTTGTCATCCTCCCAATGTGCACATCCCTCACTGGTGTTAGTGGTGAGGATCGAGGCTCCTTGATTACTGGGCCAGTCCACGGGCATCACAGGAATCATAAACAAAATCACAAGAAAAAAGTGCCTCATAAGCCTGCAGTGTATCTATTTACCATAGATATTAAAAAAAAGAACAATATGAGGCCACAGTTTGTAAATACAAGATGAAAAGCATGGGAAATGAGACAAAAAGAATCTTAACAGAGACTGACAGACTGAACCAGTTTTCTGGCAAAATTGTTTGAAGTTAATAGACTAGAAAAGGGTATCAAATTTACATAAAGATATAGCACAAACCTCCACAACCATAAATTTTGTCCAGATTTGTTTTCATTCCAGAGTGAATATATTAACCCCAAAGTTGTAGCAAGGGAATTTGATATTCCAGGCAACAAAACATATTTTGTGTTCTCCCACTGTGTATAAGCAAACTACTTAATGTTATACTGTAAACAACAACTCATTATTACCTTTGAAAAAATACATTCTTACAGTTTACAAACTGCCATTTAACAAGAAAAGCCATTTAATGATAGGTTATAAAATGCCAGCTTGTTTGGTATTCTTACAAGACAGAACAACCATTCCTTCCCCCCCCATCCTTGCTATTTTGCTGATTAAACCCTGACATCTTGTACAGCAAGCTCTCTGACACTGTTCACACACAGTACATATTCATACAGTCCACTATGCCTACATCCTACATTCACAAATACTCACATAAACATGCATACAATATATTCCAATTCCAAGTTCATCACAGTCATTGAAAAAGGATATGGCAATTATTGGAGGTCCCCAGCCAGTCACGTCTCTCACTTCACATTCACAAAGCTTTTGCACATACTTTAACTTCCACATATACAACACTAACACTTTACATCTCAATATACACAAAAGCGTGTGAAACATACAATCATGCAAATTTAATTTATTACACATACAGCAGCACTCATCTTCCATCCAGTGGACTCATATTCTTATTGCCCATCAAACAGTAAGATTGACAGCATTCCTTCTTTCTCCAGTTAAATACTTTATTTGCTACAGGAGTGTGAGGGACTCAGAACCTAACCCAGATAAGATGACACACACACACACACACACACACACACACACACACACACACACACACACACACACACACACACACACACACACACACACACACACACACACACACACACACACACACACACACACACACACACACACACACACACACACACACACACACACACACACACACACACACATATTTCTGTCAGAGAGAGAGAGTGACAGACACAGCATGCTGCCCTACAGGTACTTCAGAGGAATACCGCTTCATCTGTATCACATTTTGTGAATCTGTAAGTGAATAAAAAAGCCTAATAAAAACCTGTGACGACATTGGAAGGTCATGCAGACTCTGGAAACAAGGCACTCCAACTAAGAATCAGCCTAGATATCCAAGTACTGTAAGGCAGCAGTACTGACCACTAAGCCTCCATTGATTCAGAGCAAAAAAAAAAAAGGTTTGCAAGAAGAGGAAAAGCTGGAGTATGTGGGCCCATTAGGTTCTTTCAAAAAGAAGAAAAGCCAGCAACTGTGAGCTGTAAAAACTTGATTTAATGAATCATAATATAAAGAACCACATGAACAGACCGGTTTCGGCTATGGTCTTTACCTAGCCTTCATCAGTGTAAAGTTACATAACTATTGTGAGGTTCTTATATAGTAAAGCTTAATTCTTAACAAAATTTCATTGGTGAGCTCATAAATATGCATACATATACTCATAAATATTCATTGAGACCAGGCTGAAATAAAGCATCCAATTTAACAATCCATTTTTTTCTCTTTTGCATTCAGTTTGGTGTGCCATCCTGATTTGCTAGTTCTATCCCCAATTATTTTGTCAATGACTGTAAAATGAAAACTAGCTGTGTTGTGTTTGAGAGTATGTTTATATAGATCATTATTGGACTGTTTGCACTTGACATCACTAAGATGTTCAGATATACGCAGTTTAAAAGGTCTAGATGTCTGACCGATTTAAAATGCATGACAGCTACAAGAGGCCATGTATATAACCCAGTCTGTATTACAATTTGCAAAAAACCGAATGGCATATATATTGCTGGTATTATTGCTGGAAAAGTGTTTCGTTTTTAACACAAATTTATAATTGGTGCAGTGGCCACAGGGCATACAACCCACAAGTTTATCCCTTGAAATAGAAGTTTGAATCATATGCAAATTTTTAGATTCTGAATGATGTTTATAATGACTGAGATGTGCTCCCAAATTTTTACCTTTTCTAAATGAGAATAGACATGTTTCATATAGATGTTGAGACAAAACAGTGTCTGCTAAAAGAATGTTCCAGTGTCGGTTAATGGCATCCATTAGTTTATTGGTGTTTCTGCCATATGTAGTGGTGAATCTTAAGGTGTTAGTATTTGTTTGGGTTTTCTTTTTATATCTGAGGAGATCATCCCTGTCAAGTTGTGATGCATAATTGCTAGCAGTAATAACATGGCCCATGTTGTAACCCCTTTCCCAAAACCTGTTGATCATATCATGACGAAAAGCCTGGAATGTGTTATCCTCTGAACAAATACATCTCATTCTGATGAATTGTGATTTGGGAATATTTTGCATCCACCAGGTAGAGCAATTATGGCTGGAAATGTCTCTCTTACTGAACCTCTTTTGGAGTTTCTAACCAAATATCTTAAACCTTTGCTAAAGTGGGTAAGATCCCATATCCAAGACACCACAGAATTTTTGGGCATTATAAATGATATGCAAATTGAAGATGACTGGCTGCTATGTACCCTGGATGTTAGTGCATTATATACTAACATACCACATTGGGCTCGGTTAGATGCCATTGAATACTGGTTATACAAATCACAATTATATAAACCTGGATTTAACACTTTCCTTATATGCCTCACTGAACATGTTCTCACCAAGAATGTATTTTATTGTGGGAAACAATGTTACCTCCAAATATGAGGTACTGCTATGGGTACATCTTTTGCTCCAATATATGTAGATTTGTATATGGCATATATTGAGGAACAAATTATTTATGATGATGCACACAATCTCTATTTGACTGAGATTGACATTTGGCGTAGGTTTTTGGATGATTGCTGGATGGTGTGGAGGTCTGATGTTGAATACTTACAGGAATTTGTTGAATATCTTAATGACAACAAATGGGGTCTACATTTTACTATGAATTTTGATCAACATAAGATTACTTACTTAGATGTACTGATAACTAGGAACACAGATAATACTTTCAGTACACAAGTATTCAGGAAACATCCAGAATATAACACCTTACTCCACGCATCCAGCTTTCATCCGAAACATATAGCCAAAAGTATTCCCAAATCACAATTTATCAGAATGAGACGTATTTGTTCAGAGGATAACACATTCCAGGCTTTTCGTCATGATATGATCAACAGGTTTCGGGAAAGGGGTTACAACATGGGCCATGTTATTACTGCTAGCAATTATGCATCACAACCTAACAGGGATGATCTCCTCAGATATAAAAAGAAAACCCAAACAAATACTAACACCTTAATATTCACCACTACGTATGGCAGAAACACCAGTAAACTAATGGATGCCATTAACCGACACTGGAACATTCTTTTAGCAGACACTGTTTTGTCTCAACATCTATCCGAAACATGTCTATTCTCATTTAGAAAAGGTAAAAATTTGGGAGCACATTTCAATCATTATAAACATCATTCAGAATCTAAAAATTTGCATATGATTCAAACTTCTATTTCAGGGGATAAACTTGTGGGTTGTATGCTCTGTGGCCACTGCACCAATTGTAAATTTGTGTTAAAAACGAAACACTTTTCCAGCAATAATACCAGCAATATATATGACATTTGGTTTTTTGCAAATTGTAATACAGACTGGGTTATATACATGGCCTCTTGTAGCTGTCATGCATTTTATATCGGTCAGACATCTAGACCTTTTAAACTGCGTATATCTGAACATCTTAGTGATGTCAAGTGCAAACGGCCCAATAATGCTCTATATAAACATACCCTCAAACACAACACAGCTAGTTTTCATTTTACAGTCATTGACAAAATAATTGGGGATAGAACTAACAAATCAGGATGGCACACCAGACTGAATGCAAAAGAGAAAAAATGGATTGTTAAATTGGGTGCTTTATTTCAGCCTGGTCTCAATTAATATTTATGAGTATATGCATGCATATTTATGAGCTCACCAATTAAATTTTGTTAAGAATTAATCTTTACTATACAAGAACCTCACAACAGTTATGTAACTTTACACTGATGAAGGCTAGGTAAAGACGATAGCCGAAACCGGTCTGTTCATGTGGTTCTTTATATTATGATTCATTAAATCAAGTTTTTACAGCTCACAGTTGCTGGCTTTTCTTCTTTTTGAATTTGCTACATTTTGAGCTGTGCATCTGCCTCCGTGCAGGGGAAGTTTTTTTGTGCCCATTAGGTTCTTTACCAAAAGGATTCTTCATTCCTATAAAAAAAGAGAGCTGTATGAAATATCAGCAATCTACACCAATCAGATTAAGTTGCTAGGTTTGTCATTTAATATAGTAAGATAATTTAATTCATTTATGCTATCTTGTCAGAGTTTCATTCATTAGGGAATAACTCACTGATGTTTTAAAGATTTGACGAAGCTTAAAACTATGGCATTCTCAATAAGAACAGAATGAATTATCTTGGTAAGCTGAGGTGCATATACTGGCCGTTAACAGAAGTGAAGCTCCCGTGTGTGCTGTGACTCACTTTATATAAAAAAGCCTCTTTCAGGATTGCAGAGAAAAAAAATGAAGGATTTACATCCATCCATTACTAATTTTTGATTGATTTAATTTAAAATCTTCCAGAGGTCTAGAGAAGGGAAATAGTGCAATAAATCAACACCAGCCTAAGTGTGATTATGCATTTTTCAAGGATACTTCTATAAGCATAAAAAGAATACAAGGAAATAAGACGACAAATATAATCCAAATTAGTATCAGATGTTGGCTAAGTGAGTGCTGCCTCCTCTTTGGCAGTAATCTTACTGAAATGTAGTTCCATTTAAGGGCCTCCCATGCTGTTTTGTATTCCCTCCCTGGTATATATGAGAAATGGAACATTTAGTAATGTGTGTTGTCAGTCTTCATGTTCTTCAAGCAGTCATATGACAAGGAATCTCCTTGCCTATGCCAGGGCTAATCCTAGTGACACTACTGGAATCCCCACCCCCCCCAAAAAAAGAGTGACAAAACTGGATGCAAGTTCATTATTCTTTACCGGTGGCCTCTACAGTAACCAGGACTGGTCCTGGACTCAGGTCATGGATATCAAAGACTGGTACACAACTAATGCATCACTCTACCAGTTTTACTCATCCATATTTGTTTTAAGTAATTACAATTCAATTCCTCCAATACTTTAACCAATCTAACTATAATTATAACTATAATTACCACTTTATGTACTTTTTGGGCTGAAAAAGCCATTTAATTTGACTCTATCTGCAGTCGATACACCGAGAAAAGCCCCAGACATACAAGACTTAGTAACAAAATGACCAAGATATAATCTCTTCAGATACATAAAACAGTACATACCAAGAACAATACAGGGATTACTATGACAGTGAAGAATACAGATTTGTGAGTTAACAGTAAGAAAGATTGTAAATAAATTTGTATATACCATATTTACTCATATCTAGGTGTAGCAGTATAGTATGCCCATTGTTGCATGACATACAATACAAATTCATGACTTTCACATATACAGTGAAAAACAAATCAATCCACAGGAAACCTTGTTTGTAAATACAATCAAAATGCACATATATAAAGCATGCCCAGTGACAGAAGAGTAAAGATATATGAGTTTAGTTAATTTGGTCAAACTGCCCATTGGTCAAAGGACTTCTCTTTTTCAGAACTGGTTGCATGAATGCTTTGTCAAGTGATTGAGCAGTTGAAACATGCATTGAAGAGTGTTAGACAAGTAACAAAAGTTTCGGCTTTGGGTTGAGTGTGTTTTTGTGTGTGTGTGTGTGTGTGTGTGTGTGTGTGTGTGTGTGTGTGTGTATGTCTGTGCATATCTGTGTATCTGTGTGTGTGTCTTGTGAGTGTTTGAGGGTTGAGGTTAGTTAGTGCTGGGGCAGGGGATAGTAATGTTGATATGCTTGAGTACTGTTATATTTAAAGTGTGAATGCATATGTGTGTGCATGTGCGTGTGCGTGTGTGTGTGTGTGTGTGTGTGTGTGTGTGTGTGTGTGTGTGTGTTTGTGTGGGTTACGGAAAAGGTGTTTAGTACCCTAATATGTCAGGCTGGGGTTAATGGAAGGGGTATGATTAGCATTAGGGTTACATGAGTAAAGTTTTGCAGGGGGCAGAAAAAAGAAACTATCTTACTTTTTCAATCAGTTTAGTTATTCAGGGAAAGAGCATTTTGAGAAAAGGTTATTACGGACATTTTTTTTAAATATTAAATAGGCCTTGACAACTTGTATATAAGTGCGTGTGTGATGTGTGTGTTTTATATCAGTCTATCTATATCTTTATGGTCTACTTCATATCTTCGAAATACCGGAACATCGAACCTCTGATCATTGAAGACCAGAGGAAAGAAGTGCTGAAACACTGAACCACTGAAAAAAAAAATTAAACAGGTTTTTGAAGGGGGGCAAGACCACTAACCCCCCCAACACCCCCTGCTACTTAAATATACCAATCTGAGATCGCACTAGAGTGAAGAGAATGGGAAAGTACCTGTTCTGCACTGTACAGCGATCTCCATTCACAAGGTTCAATATTTCAGAACTTCGATCCTCTTGTCTTCAGTGACCAGAGGTTACATTTTCTCGTATTTCGAACATATGAAGGGGATCCATGTGTATATATATATATATATATATATATATATATATATATATATATATATATATATATATATATATGTATATATATACTTTTGTGTGTGTGTGTGTGTGTGTGTGTGCGTAAGTATATCACAATAACAAATAATTATACATTTGGTGTACCTGCTGGCAAGAGATTTGGTGTGCCAAAACAAGGTAAGATAACCTCATATGAACTAAAAACAGACTAAAGAAGGACATGAGTATAAGAAAACATGGGTAATATGACAGATCCTCAGAGAGGAGGAAAGGAAGATGGGAAGATCAGGAACTGACAATAGAAGTGGACTCTGATAATGTAAGAAATATGGCAGGTTAAAGTGAAAAAAAACTGAAAGAAAGTGAAGAGAGCTAAAGGGCCTTGGTAGTGACTTAGAGGATGTTAGAGAAAGAAGGGAGGAGGAAGATCTCAAAGGAGATAGGTTGGTAGTCCATATGAAAATGAGACTGGAAAGGTATAGACAGTTTGTGGCATATTAGCTATATTTAAAGGGTACCCATTTGAATGGCTGGGACTCACACTGTAGAATTCTGTAATGTATTGGCTGAGAGACTGAAAAAAACGTATTTGCAAACACTACCTATGAGATTACAATTTCTTAGAATGTTCCCTTTTCTCAGAGGTACAGTGCTTTCAAAGTTGATTTGTATATAAGTTTGAGTCTTACCCTCTACACTGAGGGGTGCAAGGGTGGGCTTGCCACATGCAAAAAAAAGTTTAAAGGAGAAGAGCAATGTTCGATATTCCAACTTATTTTTTTGATTTGTCTGGGCTCAGCACTGCGGGTCCTGACATTTCAACTGGGAGTAATTTAAAGGACAGCTGATATCTGCCCTCCTAATTTTCTGAAGTCTTGCCCTTTTGTAAGTATCAGGTACGTTTCTTAGGGACTTTCCCAGATGCTTGTATCTGTGCTTTACTGACAAGGAAACATTTTTCTAAGGGTACAGTTGCCTGTGGGTAAAGATCAGGTTTAATGGCCTGTAAAATTCTACAATAGGCACTACTCACCCTGAAGCTTTATTTTTAGTTAATGGTTTAGATGTTTCAGCTACCTCAGAATTGATTATAAATAATCACATCAGTAACCTTATTCTGCTTTTCCTCATTTAAATTTCATCCTAATAATGAAGGCAGCATGTTTTCCTAATGTAAGCTCATAGCAATTAGTGACATATGTTGTATCATCTAAATTTTAACCTAAAATGGGCAGAAACCAGAATTTTTTAAAATCTTGTGATTTACTTAATGTTTGTTTCCTGTGTATTCATTTGGATATAGTTAAGGTACTCATATCTGAACAAACCATTTTCAGCCATATGCAGCAAAAAGTGATACTAAGAAATCAATAAATGCATTACTACAGAAACATGACTGCGTGCTTAGCTGCAAATGAATGCCCACTGGAGAGATTATAGGATGCTCTGACATTTTAACCTTGCAAATACATTAATGATTTAAGTAGTTACATGCATTTGCTGTATGTGTGCAAAGTGAGACATTCAGGACAGTTGAAAGCTAGGAATATGAGAATAAATGGTGAAGATTATGTTCTGGTAAAGAAACTTTCACAGTGAACATTGTAAGAAGTGGTGGTTTGTAGATTCAGTGTTGAAAGTGGGCAATTCAGAGATGATAGATAGTAGGGGAAGGAGATGAGACGTTTTAATGTCTGAACCCTGAATAGAAACAATCTTGCTGGCTGTTAAGTCTTGAAGTGGACCTGGACTAGAGGTATTGAGGTGAACATCTGGAACATAGAGTATTGGTTGGGACTACTGGCAGTAAGTGTTTCAGAGCTGGATAACAGTTCAGATTAAGGAATTTAAAACAGAATAACAAATGGTGAAGTCAGGAGGTAATGACATGGCAGTGACCAAATCTATGCAATGTGGCACGATAGTGATCATGGTGAGCGGTCCTCTACTGATGATCAAGGTGAAATCCCTCAAGTGTTAGTAGCTTAAAGAAGAAACTCTAAGGAATATAACCTCCATCTCTGTTTCCCACAGGAAATAATTCCCAGTGTGATTTTTAATTGTGCACTGGCAATGATTCACTTCTTTTGGGAGATTACTCCCTTCTTTGAGTTGGTATCACCATGGAGTCAGTATACATATGTTCAAGAAATGAGGGGGGCGCTTGCCTTCTACATTGGAGATGCAGGGGGACTTGCTCTTCTGCAAAAACATTTAAAGTAAATTTCTTCAATCATTTGTATTTCAGGCATTATTTTTCACAATGATAATACATAAGAGTATTCTCCCCATATATGATTCCACATGCTTTATTTATCACAGTTTTCCAATCAAAGTATCCTGGATAGCAATTTTATGGTATAAATGTTATGGGACATCAGTTTCTGGATGGTATAATTCATGAAAAGTTAGCTATTACTTATATATTATTCACAAAAAGGCATGCAGATAATCATACCAGTCAACCTCTTCATTTTCAAAATCATATTAGGGGCCTGTCCAAATTCATTGCACTTAAAATTTGTTATTGTATCAATTTGCTCCATGGATGATGGCAGTATAATGTGTAAATCTGTACTCTTGAGAGACATGACCTATAAAATTAAGATCTTAAGGTGCTACACTGATACAGTTAAGCATCTGCAACAGCAATAGATCTTTACTGTACCATGACACTTAACCAGGGGCGAATGGGCTCTTCGAAATTATATGTGTAAAAATGTTTTTATTTAAATCAGTATCCACAAAATCACAACCATCGTTGTCCATTGTCCAAACACATCCAAAGTGTTATTTGTCATATTCAAATGTAATTCAGCAGCCTATGACGTAATCTGAGTATGTGAGTGATGCAGCTATTGATTAGTCCTGTTACTCTCGTGTTTTCTTCCTGCACTTTAGTTGCAGCGAGACAATGGAAAGATGAGCAATGAGTGACCAAAGAAGGGAAAAGTAGTGATCTGAATGGATTGGTGTTTAAAATTTAAGGTAAGTTCTCAGTTTTTTTTTTTCCTGGTAGGGCCAACCAGATAATTTCTGCATTTTTTCCTGGCAGGTTCAACCGGATACTTTCTGTATTTAAAGGTTTAGCCCACTGCTCTGGAGCATTCCCTAAACTTCCAGTACCTTAATGATATTGTCTGGAGTTCAAGTGCGAACCATGCCAAACACTTAAGAAGGATCTGCAAAGCCGTCAAATATTATCAGATTTTTCCCTTTCCACTATTAAACTGTGAACCCTTTGTATCTGCAAAAGAATAAAAGTTAATGGTCCATTACAAATGCAATATGTTAATGCAGGTGTTAATCAATCAACTGCTGGCAGTTACCCTGGCCTTTGCCAGTCCCAGGCCTGGACCCTTTTTTTGATTTTGTGCTCTCAGGTCTTCCTTCTTCTTCTCTCCCTGTCCTCCTCCTCCCCAGCCAGCAATGTCTCCTCCAGCAGCTCTGCTTTCACTGCACTGCAGCTGGAATTCGAGAGAGTAGATCATACACTCAGCAGGGTCCTAACACCCCTCCTCTAAAGAATGTAAGACACTATGCCAATGCCCAGGCCCTCCTTGCTCACTATACTTCTGCAAGAGATTATGTAGCACAGTATATTTTATACACAGGCTATTTTTGTTTTATTTTAATCAATTGTCTCTGTTTTTCTTAAGAATTTCAATATCCCACACTAGTTATTGAAAGTGGGCCACTGGTTCTGATGATGCCAGTGTCTAATTCTTGTCCCAGTCTGCCCCTGCATTTAACAGTTAAGCATGCACACATCTAAGCAATACAAAACAGGTGACTAGCTTTGCCATCAATAACTTTCAGTATAAATTTCTGATGTATAAACATCCTGGCTGCATAACTTCAATGGCTGGGTACTACTCAATAGAAATTCTCCCGGATGATTGATGAAGTAGAATGCATTACCTGCATGTTGTGTCTTTCGGCTTTTCCCGGTTAGGGGTCGCCACAGCGGAACTCCGGTCTGCTAATGATTGGCAGTATATTTTTACGTGCCGAGTTGCCGGCCCTGATGCACAACCTTCAACAAAGGTACGCCCATTCATGCATGTCTCCACACAGAAGACGCTCTAGTTGAGAACTGAACAGGACAAAGTCTTACTGTCAGGCGACAACGCTACCGCAGCACCACCATCGCAGTTACATTGCTCTAATTACAGCTCTGCAGGATTTTAGCCAGCTGAAATGCAGCAGGGAGATAAATGGTGAAGACACATTCATGGTGCAAACAATAAATATTTGTACTACTACATGATGTTATTTCAGCAGTACAAGTCTCCAAATTACTATTAACTTGCTAGAAAAATATACTGCTAGGTGTACATACCAGTAAAGGAAAAGATATATATTCAACATTTTTCTTGTGAAAACGATTTCTGAATTATATTTACTATGAGTGAGTCTGAAATTTCATGCATTTATTTAAAACAAACCATGAAAAGTAACATTCACTTCCAAAGGTGTACACTTAAAAAGCCAATATTCTCATGTCAGTATGAATACTGTGCTACTAGCAATAATTATGAAAGCTGTTCACTTTACTCAGTATTTAAGTTTCTTTAAGGTTCATCCATATTAAGCATGGCTTGTTTTAATAATTAATAAAATGAACTGAATCTAAGAAAATGTGATACAGAATAAAATAAATAGTCTTCATGATTATTTCTATTAGAGCAGTGTCTCTACTGGATTGCAAATTATATGCTAAATTTACCAAAAGACTTATTTGAGTATTTCAGCTAAAATACACAGCAGTAGTCAACAGAGTGCTGAGTGAGCAGGTCACTTCTCTGTCTCAATGCATTTGCTCAAGAATCAGGAACAAGGCTAAAAATAATGAGGTTCATGGGTACAAAATCATGGACACTTTTTAAATATTATTTTAAATTTACTTAGAAAGTTAACACAGCAAACACATTTTCTATCAGTATGCATCGTCAGAAAAATAAGACTCATTAAAGTCTAATGTTTGACATTATTGCCTGACTGTAATTTTTAGTGATTTACCAGAAAAAAAAAAATATGAGAAAAACAGCAAAATACAAACCAAAATCAGGGACGTTGTGCACAGTTGAAAACACAATACACATGAAGAATCTGGCATCTTTATTCTAGAGTGCAGAAAAAAATTAATCACTTCAAGTTAAGCAAGAAAAGAATGGACTGTTGCAAAGAGTGGCACTTATTCATGTCATCATGAAGTATTTTGAAAACTAGTTCTGCGACACATCAAAGACAGTCTCCCAGTTATCTTGGATGCACACCAGTATGCTTACAGAGCAAGTAGGTCTATGGAAGATGCCATCTCCACTGCCATACATGGTGCACTTTGTCATCTTGAGCAGCAAGGGAGCTTTGTGAGGATGCTCTTTGTAGACTTTATTTCAGCTTTTAACACAGTTATCTCTGAAAGACTGGTTACTAAACTCGCTGGCCTAGGAATTTCAGAACCTACCTGCTATTGGATTAAAGACTTTTAGAATAACAGTCCTCAGATGGTTGGACTAGGTCTGTACTTCCCCTCCACTCTCAGGCTAAACACTGGTGTCTCACAAGGCTGTGTGCTGAGCCCCCTTCTGTATACTCTTTTCACCCACATCTGTGTCCCCTCTCATTCTTTTAATACTATCATTAAGTTTGCAGATAACACCACAGTGGTTGGACTTATTTCAGGAGGACATGAGACAACATATAAAGAAGAAGTTCAAAGATTGTCTGCATTGTGTATTCAGAACAACCTTGCCCTGAAATCTAATAAAACAAAAGAACTCCTAATAGAGTTCTGGAGGCACAAGGCAGATCACAACCCAATATACTTCAATGGAGACTGTGTGGAAAGGGTTCCTGCCTTTAAGTTTCTAGGTGTATATGTGGCAGAAGACCTCTTTTGGTCCATAAACACCAAGCAGGCAGTCAAGAAAGCACAGCAACAACTCCATTTCCTGAGGATCCTCAGGAAAAAACAGCCTGCAGGAGAAGCTACTGGTGTCTTTTTAATACTGTTTTATTGAAAGTGTGCTGACATACTGTATTTCCACATGGTAGTAGAAAGGAAGGCCCTTCAAAGGATCATTAACTCTGCCTAGAAAATCATTGGACACTCACTGCCCTCTTTGGAGGAACTCTTCAGCTCTCGCTGTCTCAGCAAGTCAACCAACATCTTGAAAGACGCTTCTCACCCTGGTCATCACATGTTTGAGCTGCTGCCTTCTGGCAGATGGTTCAGGTCCATTCCATCTTGGACAAACAGAGTTAAGAACAGTTTCTATCCCACAGCCTTACATGAACTGAACAGTGCTAAATACTCACATTGAGTACAGCCATTTGCACTATAGGGTATATGTTTACATTCCTGTGCACCTTACCTTATTCCTTTCATGTGCAATTATACCCAAGTACAATAACTTAGTTGTTTACTACATTGCATTGCAGTATGTTGTACTGTTTGGTATTATATTGTATTGTATTCTCTTATTTATTCACGTTCATTATATGTGAATGCACCTTAGGAGGATTGCTACAAATTGCGTTGTACTTGTGCAATGACAATAAACGAAAATGATCTTATCTTAATAGTGGAACTTCTTAACATAGAGTGTACTTTCTTCCAAAAAAAAAATAAGTTTCATCGTTTGCATCTATATCGTCAAATGTCATTCATCAGCCAGTCCCTTGTCAATTCTGATCACTCAGACTGCCATTTGCAACAGGAAAAAAATCACCAGCTCACAACTTTTATATTCCTTATGCTGGCACACAGCTTTCCTTCATCAGACATAGAAGATTCCAACCTATACACCACACTTGGGTGAATCATCTAACAGTGTGCCACTGGACACTGCGATATGAGAGCTCCAAAAGTCCATTTCTCACTGGTTCTAAAACTGAGACAATGGAAAAGCAGAAATCAGTGCTATTTGCAGTGAAAATGGAACTAGGGAGCGCACACTGTTTTGGAGACTGTAACTGGAGTGCTCTGCTAAATGCAGAGTAGTTGAGAAATATAAAGATAATTAAGCCGTATTGTTACATTCAGAATATCATACAGTAAATGGTTAAATACATTCAGGTGTAATATACAATAGCATTCCCAACAATCTGCATATGCCATAGAATAGCATGTCATATACAGTCAGGGTTGCCAGATTTCCAGCTCCCCAAGTAGGGACAAAAAAAAAAAAAAGGTCTTTAATGCGGAACACAGTTCCACATTAAAGAACAGTAGCTCAGTAGCTCTGCACTGCTTCTCATGTTAAATGCATTGCAGTTCCACATTCAACACAAGTAGCTCCGTGTATAGCGATTTTTGATTGGCCCGTATACCGGCATATGGGCCAATCAAAAATCGCTAAACATGGAGCTTCTCGTGTTTAATGTGGAACACAAGAAGCTCCGTGTTTAGCAATTTTTGATTGGCCCGTATACCAGGTATATGGGACAATCAAAAAAAAAAAAAAACAAACAAAGCGGAGGCTGGCCGGGATTTAAACCGGCAGGACGGGACTCGGGATCAGGCTGCTGATCTCGGGACAGTCCCGCCCAAATAGGGACGTCTGGCAACCCTGTGTGCAGTATTAATTATGATAATCATTCTTAACTTTTCTGACAGCAACACTTATGGGCACTAACACTATAAAACTTAGTAAGCTCATCTGAGTCGTAATGTATTAAAGGAGAGACAGAAAGTAGTAACCACAACAAGAAGGGAAAGGATTGCACTACATACAAAGAGCTGTTAAAAGTGACAGCAGAACTGAGGAAGTAAAAATATTTGAACTTGGTATTAACATGTAGTAACTTTCTCTTGCAGTTAAGGGGTACTACACATATGAAGAGGCAACTTATCCCATATTACAGGCCCAAACACAGAGAAAGCATTGTGATTTCCATGAAGCTTAAAGGCCAGTCTTTTTTTTCTCCTTTTTCTTGCCTCATACTTTCCAGCTGTCTCAGTAACCCCACACATTGTTAGGCCTATTTGTTGCTTGTCTCGTCAGGATAAAACACACAAACATTCGTGGGTTCTGTTCAACCAGCTTTATTACACACAAACACATCAGGAATGAGGCTTTGTAACTTAAACTTAAATAAATTTATAAACAGACTGACTACCACACTCATAAATGTTTACACTCTGGCTGTTCTCTCAAAATGGCACTGCTGCCTGCACGTGCTCTGTATTTATATGCATGTGCTACATCTGGAAATGCTTCTTAAAGGTACATACACACACTCTGATCTATATCCTCCTTCTTTGAGAAATAGTCCATATACTAAATGACAGTATTCAATGACATGCAATTTACAGAAATGAGCTTTTGACATGCAGTTATACAGAACTAGTTATTTAACATGCAATCATACATAATTAGACACATATAAAACAATTATGTCCAAGTTACTGTGTATTTTACACTAGGTCTGGAAGTACAACATGGTCATGTAACATAAAAGTCAAAATTGGATCTAGAAATAGGGAATGTCTTCAAAGAATGTTCAAGTTTAGGGACATCTGGGACATCATCAAGAACGGGAATTGATATAGCGACATGTTCTTTGGTATGAATATTGCCAGGCTTGCTCTGGGATCTAGAGTCTGTATCACAGGTACAATGCTACAATATTGTTTCTAATACAGGAAGATGTCTGAGGTTTTGACTGTACTCCATACACCTCAGATTCCACTAAGTA
Source organism: Protopterus annectens (assembly GCF_019279795.1). Taxonomy (NCBI): domain Eukaryota; kingdom Metazoa; phylum Chordata; order Ceratodontiformes; family Protopteridae; genus Protopterus; species Protopterus annectens. The sequence goes on along the minus strand of NC_056746.1, from coordinate 253,959,073 downwards.
GGATCTCGCCTCAGTACATATACCTCTCATTTGACCAATTCAATCAAAGCCTTTTGCTGTTTGCATACTCACTGTCTCTCCTTCTTTTAACAGACAAAGAAATCTGCTCATTTTATCATAGCTGGACTTCTGAGAAGAATGCTTTTTAAAAAGTTGGGCTTTGATTGCTCTGTTGTTTTTAGCATTAGGCACCAACAAACTAAATCTGATAGGCAAGGTTGTTCTGGCTTCTCTGATAGAAGTCTCTGAGCAGGCGAGCCTAGTTGGTTATCACGGGGTATATTTCTGAGACTGAGTAAAGTCAAGAAGATATTGGTATTATCACATTTTGACCTTTCTAGTAATTGCTTTGCACTCTGTACTGCACGTTCAGCAAATCTGTTTGACTGAGGATATTCAGGACTGCTAGTAACATAGATAAAATCCTACTCTTTAGCAAATCTCTGAAACAACTGACTGGTAAACTAAGAACCATTGTCAAAAATAACTTTGTGTGGACTACCATGGACTGAGTAATGATGTTTCATTTTAATAATAACAGTACTTGGTGTTAGGTTACGTAGCAAATCAATCTCAAACCAGTTTGAATAAGAGTCTACCAACACCAAGTAATGTTGACTGTTCCACTCAAGTATGTCAGCTGCTACTGATGACTAAGTCAGTTCAGGAATTTGGCTTGGCTGAAGTGGCTCTTTTTGCAAATGCGGCTTAGTATTGTTGCACACTGAACAAGAAGAAAGCACTTTATCAGTCTTTTGCTAGTGAAGGCCAGTAAACTAATCCTCTCACCCTTCTTTTGGTAGAATCGGAAACTGGGTGGGTGGCCACGATGTAAAATATGAATGTATTCACGTTGTAAGGAAGTAGGTGCAGCAACTTTTGGATCTTTGAAAATGATACCATCTTCCATCAACATGTCATCTCTGCATGGAAAGTAAGGTTGTACTTTGGGCGGTACACAGGATTGCTTAGACGGCCATCCAACACTGATGAAGTGGTTGAGCTTTTGCAAAATTGGATCAGTCTCAGCTCATCAAGTCTTGTGGTAGAAAAATTACACACTTCCATGACATCAAATTCAAAATTCTCTTCATCAAGTTGTTCCATGGTATTTCTGGGCAATGTGGATAAGGTATCAGCCAGATAAAGAAGTTTACCCCTTGTAAAGACCATTTTGAAATTGTACTTTTGCAATTTAAGCATCATTCTTTGTAGTCTTGCTGGAGTGGCATGCATAGGCTTCTTTAAAATAGTGACTAGAGGTTGATGGTCAGTTTCTATCTGGATTGCTCGGCCATAAATATAAGCATGGAACTTTAAACATGCGAACATAATTGCCAAAAGTTCCTTCTCAATTTGAGCATACCGCATCTCATTTTCGGTAAGAGTTCTGGATGCATAGACAACAGGTCTACCCTCTTGATGAATAACTGCACCAAGACTGAACTTTGAAGCATCACTAGAAAGAACTACAGGTTTGTGGACATCACAGTACCTTAATGTAGGAGGGTTAGCAATTTGATGTTTAAGGTTATCAAATGCTCTCTGGTGTTGTTCTAACCATCACTGTGCAACATTTTTGCATGTCAGCTCTCTTACAGGTGCTGATAACTCACTAAAGTCAGGGATAAATTTGCCCAAACAGATAACCATACCAAGAAAAGACTATAGAGCTTGTACATTGTCTGGAGCTGGCATCTCAAGAATGGGTGCTTGTTTAGAAGGATGTAGTCATAAGCCTGTACTGGTAAATAAATGACCTACATAAGTAACTTCTGGTAGTCTGAATTTGCACTTCAGTGGATTGAGCTTTAAATTCACTTCACGTGCTCTGTCCAGAACTTTCATGAGGTTTCTGTCATGCTTTGCTTCACCATTGCCTCCAATCAGTAAATCATCAACTATTATTGCACATGGGTAGCTGAAAAAATCTGCTCCATTGACGCTAAAAGACTTCACTGGCAGAATTTACTCCAAAGGGCATCCTGAGGAATCTGTATCTATGAAATGAAGTACTGAATACAGTCAGTAGGGAAGATTTGCAATCAAGCATTACTTGCCAAAATGAACTCTTTGCATCTAAGACAGAAAAAACAGTGGCATTTGGTATGAGGGTTGCAATGTCCTCAACTGTACTCATAGGATACTGAGGTCTTTTTAATGACTTGTTCAAGTCTCAAGGTCAATGCATATTCTGATTTCATCTGAATTTTTCTTATGAGCAGCTACCATGGAAGATACCCACTCAGTTGGTTCTGTGACTGGACAAATCACACCTTGTTGCACCATTTTGTCATACTGGACCTTGACTTTGTCCTGCATAGCTATTGGAACTCTTCTTTTTGGTCTGACAACTGGACTGATCTCTGGGTCTATCTTCATGGAGTACACAAGTGGAAGTTTGCCTAGCTTGTTGTCGAAAACATCAGCATACTCTGAGAAAATAGTGTCACTGAAGCTGGAACTGGAACATGGTGCTTATATGATGTACTTCTTTGGTAAAAGAAAGCAGTTTCATTCTCAAACTGTCTCTGAGACCTAATAATGATTGCACGGGTCTTCGGACTATATAAAATTGCAAGCTGTAACTTCTCCCAGCCGAATAGCATGAAAGCACTACTAAACCTTCGGTTTGAAATTCTTCGTCTCCATAAGCAACACGTTTCGCACAACTGACCAAATTAAGTTGCTCACCAGCTCTCACTTTAGTAAATGTTTCTGCTGACATTATATTATATTATATTATTTATTTATTTTTTTTCAGTTTCATGACCAGGATAGTCCACTGGGCCTGGAAGAGCCCGTTTTCAGTGAAGACCCGGGGAGAAAATCTCCACATATAGACAATTTTACAATAGTTATACAAAAGTAAATAAAGTAGTACAATAGTGACAAATAAACAGATAATATACAATTTGTTAAAAAAAAAGTCATAACATTTCTAATCCTAGGTAATGATTTACAAAAGTGAGATTCATGTAGTCTAAGCATATTAAACGTACAAGCATTTCAGATGAAAAAAACATGTAAGTAAAACATTTATATACAGATAAGAAACAAGCTTTTTTTGAAGTTAGAAATATGAGGAGAGGACAGAGAGAAAAAGGTGAGGTGGGAGAGGTAAAAGGTGGTATATAGTGGAGAAAGGGAGTGGGTTGGGGGGAAGTTTATGCAGTATAGGGTAGGAGAGAAATTAGAGGCAAAGGGTATGAGAGCACAGTGATAGAAGGTTGAGGTATATAGTGCATGGGAGATGGTGTTAAAGAGTTTATGTGGTAGAGGTACAAGAACATTCCCACTTTGAAAGTAGGTGAGATTGGAGAAGAGTTTTGAAGTTTGAATGGCTCTGAGTATTTTGAAGGTTGTCAGGGAGAGAATTCCAGAGATTAGCTAGGGAGCAGGATAATAGTAGGTGGTCAGGGGGTCAACAAGGCTTATATATGTTTAGAAGGTTGTGGTTTTCTGATCTTAGAGAGCAGTTGGGAATGTAGGGGGTTAAAGAGGTGGACAGAGAAGGACAACTAGAAGGTTTGAATATGAGCTTGTGAGCAGTAGTAAGTCTACGGAGTTTGAGGTAGTTAGGAAATTCAAGCCATTTCAGGGAGTGGAGAGAGAGACAGCGATGCGATGAGTTTCTGGAGTTAGTGACAAACTTGGAGATTTTATTGTAACAGGCTTCCAACTTGGCCTGTAAGTCTAGCTGAAGATTAGTGAATGGGGGGCACCATACATAAGAGAAGAAAGAAGGTAAGTAGAGGTAAGGGTGTGTCTGGTGGAGGGGATAAGGAATGATTGTGTCTGTGCAACTAACAGTGGGTAAAACTGCCTTCCAGTTTATAGCCTGCTACAGACCGCCCTCCCAAACCCAGGAATCCCACTTGGCCTTCCTGAGAACACTGGAAAATATGAAGGTCTCTCCAAACATCATTATATTGGGCGACTTCAACTACCCAAACATAGACTGGGAGCATTACTCTAGCTCCAACACCCTAGCCCAAAGGTTCCTAGGATTTATAAACTCAAATGCTATGGAACAAATTGTTGCCACTCCCACAAGAGGGGAAAGCATACTGGACCTGATCATCACCAACATGGGGACTCTATGCTCCAGACCAGAAGTGTATCCCTCACTGGTAAGATCAGACCATAAACTAATCTCACTAGATATTCACATCCCGACCCCAGCCGCTGCCCAGTAAACCACAGTGAAAAACTTCTCTAAAGCAAATTTCACACTCCTCAAAACTGAGGTGAAATCCTTCAAAGCCCCCGGGCCTGTGGAAAATACGGCCCAGACCGCAGAATCCTTTATAAATGCATTCTATGAACACCTTCAGGAATGCATGGATCATGCAATCCCAAATAAAACCAAGACCCAATCCTCCAAGGTTAGGCATCCTGTCTGGTGGACCCCAGCCATAAACAAACTATACACTAGAAGGAGGAAGCTACTACATGATAGAGCAAAATCCCAAAAAGAGAAGGCATCTCTGATCAGTATTAACAAAAAACTACGGGCACTCATAAAATCGCCTAAGGCCAGCTTCGAGAGAAAAATTGCACAGGACACTAAGGATAATCACAAGGCTTTCTTTAGTTATGTTAGGAACCTGGGTGGGAATTCCCAGATATGCTCAGAATTAGTCCAAAATGACAAAAAAATACACTGAACCCACAGACATTGCCAACATCCTAACTGACAGGTTCAGCGCAAACTTCTCCCCCCCTTCCCCACCAAAAGGGCAAATATCTATCCCAGCAGAGTGCTGCCCCCCTGACATCTCAGATGCTCAGGTAAGAGCCGCCTCTCCAAAGCAAAAACACAGCATCAATGGGACCAGACGGTGTCCCAGGCTGCGTCCTACATGAACTCCAAGAAGAACTAAACCCAAACATAAAACTACTGTTCAGTCTCAGCCTTACTACAGGATATGTACCCAAAGAGTGGCGTACAGCAACAGTGGTCCCTCTCCACAAAGATGGTGCCTCAATGGATCCTGGAAACTATCACCCCATAAGCCTGACTAGCTTGGTCTGCAAAGCTATGGAAAGGATCATCATGGACCTCATAAATAAAGATATTGGGGACCTACAGACACTGGATCCTACCCAGTTCGGCTTTGTTAAGGGCAGATCCTGCCTCTTAAACCTGGTCGATTTCTTTGAAACAGTCACCAAGGCCATTGACGAGGGGAAGGTGGTCCACACAGCCTACCTGGACCTTGCAAAAGCCTTCGATACAATATCCCACTCGGGCATTATAGATAAGCTCACCAGCTTAAATATAAACCCATATGTCACTAGATGGGTTGCAAACTGGCTCAAGGACAGAACCCACATGGTTAGAATTGCTGGAGCCATGTCAGACTCCAAACCAGTTACAAGTGGTGTCCCACAAGGCTCAGTCCTGGGACCTCTCTTGTCCGGTATATATTTCTCGAGGTACAGGCTAACATGGAAGGACTGTGGCTGACCAAGTTCGCAGATGACTGCAAACTGGGCACCATAATCGACTCTCCAGCAGACACAAGCATCCTACAAAAGGGCCTCATAGAAACAGACAACTGGTGCCAGAGCCATGGCCACAAGCTAAATGCCAAAAAGTGTATAGTCATCCCCTTTGGCAAAAACAAAGTGCCCACAAATTACCACATAGGTGGTAATCCATTAAGTACGGAAGAAGTAATTAGGGACCTGGGTACCCAAGTTGATAGCAATCTCTTATTTGACAACCATGTGGCCAAAGTGGTTAGAAAAACATTTTATATAGCCCACCTAATCATGAAGGGATTCACATCTAGATCAGGGGAGGTCATTGTGCCTCTTTACTCATCCCTCATCAGGCCCATAATTGAGTACAATGCCCCTTTTGGGATGTACCTTATCAGACACCTGCAGCAATTGGAAAGACCCCAAAAGTACCTCACCAAGAGGATCAAAGGGCTCAAACAGATGCCATATGCTGCCTGGTTAAAGAAACTCCAGCTCTACTCAGTGGCATACCGCCTGCTCAGAGGCGATCTGTGCCTGACGTATGAAGCCATGTCCAACCCAGAATTAATGGACATGCTGCACCTCAGAAAATCCAAATCGCATCGAGCTACGCTCGAGACTTGAACCTCAGCACTGAAATAAATAGGACATGCTGGAGGGACAGATTCATAACCCAGAGGCTCCCTTCACTCTGGAATAAAATCCCAGTCCAGGTTAGGCAGAGTCCCTCATTGACTCTCTTCAAGAGGAATCTTGATGAGTGGATGGGAGATTGTAGGTTTACCCCGGGTATCACTTCTGTGTCACTGTTAGACAGAGGCAGAGTATACTAACCTCGAAAAAGGGCATAGCAAAATTCATTTAAAATGGGTGACGAAAGCCAAACACATTCTGGCTAGGCTTATAATTGCCCTAGGGCAGATAGCCTAGTATGAACCTATGAACCTATACAGGAGACCTAGTTTTTGGAGAGTTTTTTGATATTAGTTTGGATATGGATGTCAAATTTTAGATTTTCATCAGTTATGACACCGAGCAGTTTGGCATGTGATACTATTTATATTGGACTGTTATTCTGAGCAGTCAGTTTAAAAGAGTTTTTGTCTATATTAGTTTCATAGTTTCATAGTTTGGTACTAGGCTATCTGTTCATCAGTACGTTAGTGTGTGTATACATATGTGTAAATAAAAAGGATTATATATATATCTATCATGTGCATACGTATGTATATCAAGATATGTATGTATATATATATATATATATATATATATATATATATATATATATATATATATATAAAAAATATGTATATATGTATACATAGATAGAGAGGGATGTAGAAATACATAGACATATATAGTTTCATAGTTTAGTACTAGGCTATCTGCCCTGGGGCATTTATAAGCCTAGCCATAGTGATGTGGCTTTCGCCACCCCATGTAATGGTACAAAAGTGTACAGAATAGATTTAGAATACTGTGCCTCTGTCTAGTAGTGACACAGTGAAGACCCCCTTACATAATAGAATTAGTTTACTGTGCCCCTGTCTAGTAGTGACACAGAGATGACCCCTGGGGTAAACCTACGATCTCCCATCCACTTGTCAAGATTTCTCTTGAAGAGAGTCAGTGAGGGGCTCTGCCTAACATGAACTGGGATTTTGTTCCAAAGTATGGGAAGCCTCTGAGTTATGAATCTGTCCCTCCAGCATGTCCTATTCATATTTGTGCTGAGGTTCAAATCTTTAGCTCTCATGGTTCTGATGGATTTGGATTTTTTGAGGTGGAGCATGTCCATCAATTCCTGATTGGACATGGCCTTGTATGTCAGGCATAGATCACATCTGAGCAGGCGGTATGCAACTGAATAGAGTTGCAGTTTCTTTAGTCTGGCAGCATATGACATATGTTGGAGACCCTTGATCCTCTTGGTGAGGTACTTTTGGGGTCTCTCTAGCTGTTGCAAGTGCTGGGTGAGGTACATACTAAATGGGGCATTGTACTCAATCATGGGCCTGATAAGGGAGGAGTACAGGGGCACAATGACCTCCTTTGATCTGGATGTGAATCCCTTCATGATAAGGTGGGCAAGGTAGAAAGTCTTTCTAACCACTTTGGCAACATGGGTGTCAAATGAGAGGTCACTGTCGACTTGGGTCCCCAGGTCTCTGATTACTTTTTCCGTACTCAGTGGGTTACCGCCTATGTGATAATTTGTGTGCACTTTGTTTTTCCCAAAGGGGATGACTATACATTTTGTGGCATTTAGTTTAAGGCCATGACTCCGGCACCAGTTGTCCATTTCAGTGAGGCCTTTCTGTAGGATGTATGTGTCAGCTGGTGTATCGACTATGGCGCCTAGTTTGCAGTCATCTGTGAACTTGGTCAGCCACAATCCTCCCATGCTTGCTTTCACATCTGAGAAATAAATGCTGAAAAAGAGGGGTCCCAGGACACCACTTGTCACTAGCTTTGAGTCTGACATGGCTCCAGTGATTTTGACTTTATGGGTTCTATCCTTTAGCCAGTTTGCCACCCATCCTGTGACATATGGATTTACATTTAAGCTGTTGAGCTTGTCTATGATGCCAGAGTGGGGTATTGTGTCGAAAGCTTTAGCCAAGTCTAGGTAGGCTGCAAGGACTGCTTTGCCCTCGTCAATGGCTCTAGTGACTGTTTCGAAAAAGCCAACCAGGTTCGAAAGGCAGGATCTGCCTTTTACAAAGCCGAACTGGGTGGGATCAAGTGTCTGTAAGTCCCCAATGTCTCTGTTTATTAGTTCCATAATGATTCTTTCCATAGCCTTGCAGATCAGGCTGGTCAAGCTGATGGGGCGGTAGTTACCAGGGTCAGTAGAAGTGCCTCCTTTGTGGAGAGGGACTACTGCTGCTGTACACCAGTTTTCAGGTACATATCCTGTGGTAAGGCTAAGGTTAAATAGCATTTTTATGTGCGGGTTTAGCTCCTCTTGGAGTTCACGTAGCATGCAACCCGGGATACCGTCAGGTCTCATTGATGCTGTGTTTTTAGCTTTGCTGAGGGCGGTTCTCACCTGGACATCTGAGATGACAGGGAGGTTACATTCAGCTGGGATAAGTATTTCTTCTTTTGGGGGTGAGGGAGGGGACAAATTTGCACTGAACCTGTCTGCCATGACGTTGGCAATATCTGTGGGTTCAGTGTATTTTTTGTCATTGTGAACTAACTCTGTACATATCTGAGGGTTTCCGCCCATGTTTCTAACATAGCTGAAGAAGGCCTTGTGGTTATCTTTAGTGTCCATAGCGATTTTTCTCTCAAAGTTGGCCTTGGATGTTTTTATGAGAGAATGTAGCTTTCTACTAGTGCTGATCAGAGATGCCTTCTCTTTACAGGATTTTGTTCTGTCGTGCAGTAGCTTTCTTCTTTTGTTATACAATTTGTTTATGGCTTGGGTCCACCAGACAGGACGCCTGCCCTTGGTGGAGAGGGTCTTGGTTTTATTTGGGATTGCATGGTCCATGCATTCTTGGAGATGTCCGTAGAAAGCATTTGTGAAGGATTCTGCATTGTGGGATGTGGTTTCCACTGTCCCAGTGGGCTTAAAGGATACCATCTCAGTTTTAAGAAGTGTAAAGTCGGCTTTTGAGAAGTTTTTCACTGTAGTCTTTTGTGTTGGGGGTGGAGGTGGGATATGTATATCCAGGGTGATTAGTTTGTGGTCAGATCTCACCAGTGAAGGGTATACTTCCGGTGTGGAGCACTTTGTCCCCATGTTTGTGATGATCAGGTCTAGTATATTATCTCCCCTTGTGGGAGAGGTGACTAGCTGTTCCATTGCGTTTGAATTTATGAATTCCAGGAACCTTTGGGCTAGGGTGTTTGGGCTAGAATAATGCACTCAGTCTATGTTAGGGTAGTTGAAGTCTCCCAATATGATGGTGTTTGGTGAGACATTCATATCCTCCAATGTCTTCAGGAAGGCTGAGTAGGGTTCCTGAGATTGAGAGGGTGGTCTGTAACATGCTACCAGTTGTATAGCAGTTTTGCCTACGGTTAGTTGCACCTGGATGGTCTCTGATGCTTCATGTGTTGCACTAACCTGGAGGTGTAGGTGTCCTTGGTGAATATGGACACTCTCCCTCCCTTTTTGGTTTGGCCCGAGTTTGGGGGCCGAAAAGCATGATACGAGGTATAGCCTGGTAGTGCTCGGGTGCTCTCAGGAGCCTTGAACCAGGTTTCAGTTACTGCACAGACATCAATGTCCTCCATACTGAGGAGTGCTTCGAGAGCCTGCATCTTGAGATTTAGACTTCTGGCATTGATCAGCATTACCCTTATATTGATGTTTTTGGATGGGGAGAAGATCATTAACTTTGTTTTATTGACATTTAAGGCAAGGTGATTACTATGCATCCATGATTCGGTATTAGAGAATGCTGAGTTTTGAGAAGTAGGTTGGAGGGGTTGTCTGCTGTACAAATAATGGTCGAATCATTAGCATATTGAATTAGTGTGGCATTGGAGAGAGACTGGTGGAAGTTATTAATGAAGATGTTAAAGAGGATGGGGCCTAGATTGGAACCTTGGGGAAATCCGGTAGGGGTGTGTAGAAAGGAAGAGAGTGAGTTTTTCGATTTGATGGCTTGCTGTCTTTCAGAGAGGTAGCTGGTGAACCAGGTGATGGTAGGGGGAGAGAGGCTGAGAGAGGAGAGTTGGGATAATAGTAAGGGGTGAGAAACTGTATTAAAGGCTTTGGAGAGGTCAAAGAACAGAGTAGAAACTATTTTGCCAGAGTCACGAGCAAGGTTTATGGCATCTAGAAAGGAGAGGAGGGCAGTGATGGTACTATACCCAGGATGGAAACCATGTTGCATAGGGCTTAATAGGTTGTTTTGGGTCATATAGGACATCATTTGGAATTTAATACATTTCTCCATGATTTTTGATAGTGGAGATAGATGGCTGTGGGCCAAAAATTAGAAGTGTCAGTGTTTCTGCCTCCTTTATGGAGTGGAATGATAGAGTCATGTCTCCATAGTGAGGGGGCATATGATTCTAGTATGGATCAGTTTATTAAGATTGAGATGGGATGGGCAATGCTGTCTGCAGACAATTTGAGGAAAGTTGTGGTTAGGTTATCTGAGGCTGGGGAGCATGGTTTGAGTTGAAGGAGGAGCTTCTTTGTTTTGCTTATAGAGACAGGAGAAATGCTAAAAGTAGGAGTAGGGGTAGTCAGACTGTGTGGAGATGTAGAGGGGATGGTTGCGGGAGGAGGCTGAGAGTGGTGGGAGAAGGTGATGGTGAGTTTGTTTATGAATTCTATAAAGAAGGTATTGAAGTTAGAGGCATTTTCTAGATCAGTAAGGTTTAGGTTAGGGGATGGATTATCCTTATTGCCTGGGTGGAGAAGGGAGGTGATAAAGTCCCAGAATTTTCTTGGGTTGGATAAATTTTCTGATTGAAGTTTATTGTAGTATGATTTGTGATCCCTGATTATTAGCTTTTTTGCAGTGTTACAGAGTTGTTTGACTTCTGTTAGGACACCGGTTCATTTTTTTTATGGTAAAGTTTCTACTTTTTGTCTCTTAGGTGCATGATTTGTTTAGTTTCTTTGGTTAACCAAGGGGAGGATGAAGTTTTAACTCTTTTAGTTTTTTCATGGTGCAAGGTTGTTAAGAAGGTTTAGGAAGGTTCTATTAAAGTAATCAATGGCATTGTCAAGAGGTTAAGGGTGAACAATCTGTTACTTTTAAGCAGTCTATGAATATTTGTGAGTTGAAATTGGAGAGGTTCTAAGATTATACATAGTGGTGTAGCTTTGAGGGGGAGAGGAGTGATGGTCAGCAAATGCAGGCAGGTGGTCACTGAGAGAGTGAGGAAAGGTGCCAGTAGGATGAGACACTAAGATCCAGTCAATGATGGTACCAGTACATTACACTTTGAACCAGTGCCTACTTTGATCTCTGTGGGTTTAAGGATATCATATGTCCGGGTTTCCCTGGACATGTCCTCTTTTTGGGCTCCTGTTCGGGCGTCTGGGCAGTTTTTGAAAATGCTGCGATTTGTCCAGGTTTTTCAAAAAACCTAGACAAATTGCAGAATTTTCAAAAACCAGACGTCCCTATTTCCTCTTTCCTCTGCTTTGTTTTTATTTTGCCCCAGTCCCATTTAAAAACAATTATGTTTAAAAACAAAGAAGTTCTGTATAAATATGCCAAACCAAAAATATATACATGAATTGTATATATTGTGTTATTATATTAAATGTATTGCGCTTTCTCTATGACTAATAACATTTTAAAAATATTTCCTAAAGCGTGTGTGTATTATGTATGTATGTGTCCACCTAGGGACCAAAGTACACTGTTATCATAACATCTTCGTGTTATATGTTATGTGCATTATAAAATCATCTGTTCTTTAAAAATAGTAAAATTTTTATTTAATCTAATCTATAACCTATTAACATATACTAAACTGGACAAGGAAATCTATAAAAGTGAAACCCTACCAAACATTTGATATATCCATAAAGGTGAATATGAATATTAAAATACCTCCCTTTGAACTATACCTAATAATTTTATTCTGTTTCTTATATATAATAATAATATTTTTATTTTTTATTTTTTATTTTTTACTAATTTGAAACTTTGGGCAATATAATTACATGTATTTCACAACAATCCTTCTTTATCTAAGTAAACTTTTTAATTTTAGTAAGCATGTGATTGAACAAACTTCGTTCAATCCTGGGTCTCTACAAGATGTCAAACGTAACTGCCATTCTAGTTCTTTTTTCTCAAGGACCAACTTCAACACATTTTCATATGTCAAGTCCATGTAGTTTGTTTGTACTTGATCTATGACCATAAAGTTGAATGTGTGTCCTATATTTGCATTACAGTGTCTTGCCAGAGCATTTTCTTCTTTATTTTTTCTAATGGCATAGGTGTGCTCGTATATCCGATCTCTTAGTCGTCTGTCCGTTTTCCCCACATAAAATGACGGACATCTCTCACATTGGGCCAAATACACTACTCTTTTGCTGTTACAGTTGTAATTACCTTTTATAGTGTATGTTCCTTTTCCAATGTTAAAACTATCTGCAGTAGTTATATAACTGCAGTACCTACATGAGCCACACTTCTTAGTGCCTCCCTTTCTTTTTGTAATGTGTTCCTTACTCTCTAACAATTGTTTTAAGTTCTTACCACGTCTGTACGTTATAATTGGTCCATCATTTAAGATTTTGGCCAATTCTCTGTCTAATGACAAACTGGACCAGTATTTTCTAACTGTATGGCAAATCTGATTGGCTTCTGGACAATATGTGAAAATAAAGGCTGTATTGTAGTTTTTGTCTTTCCCACCAATGTTTTCTATTTCTACTTCTGTTATTTCAGGGTGTTCTGTATTAACTTGCCCTAGTTCAATACTGCCGCTACTCACACCACTCTCCATCTGGAATGTCCTAGTTAAGATTGCTTTGTAAGTTCCATTTTCCCTCTTTCTCTTTACTTCCTTAAATATACCTTCCAAAAAACTAACTGGATAGCCTCTATGTGAAAACATTAGGTGTAAATTGTTACATTCTGTCTCAAAATCTTGACTCAAGGGAGTCATTTTAGCTGCTCTCACAAGTTGCCCCTTCACCACTGATTTCTTCTGGTGAAGGGGATGTTGGCTTGAGAAATGAAGGTAAGTGTTTGAAAAAGTTTCCTTTCTATGTATCTTTGATACATAGCCATATGTAGTTTTATTTAACTCTATATCCAAAAAGTTTACTTGCTTTTTGTCAAATTTCATCGTAAACTTAAGGAAAGTGGTGGTGGCTGTAAGTTGTTCAACTAATTTTGTTGCTTCCTCTTCTTGTCCTTTGGTCAAAATAAAAATATCGTCCAGAAACCTCTTGTACATGTGAATGTCAGTACTCCAAGATTGGTTTAATACATATTTAGTTTCCCAATATGCTAATACTATATTTGCAAAGCTACCTACATTTAATATAATAACACAATATATACAATTCATGTATATATTTTTGGTTTGGCATATTTATACAGAACTTCTTTGTTTTTAAACATAATTGTTTTTAAATGGGACTGTTTGTTTAAAGTTTTATGACATCATTAATTGCGGTATTTAAATGCGTACTGGCGCGATAACCAGTGTTTGTCTGATGAAGTTTGAACACTGATTCAAACGAAAAACGCTTTATGCGTTTCACGGAATTTGGGTTGTGAAATAAAAGTATTCAAAGTTTTCGTGGAGGAGTTGGTTGTTGAATTTGCTATTTGTTTAGTCCGGAGACCTTGGCAGAAGACAGCTGTGGTGACTTGGGCTGAAGAAGCCGCCGTCTGTGGTTTGTGCTGTTACTTCCATTTTTTCGTACTTCAGAAGTTGGTGTTCGTTCTACAGTTCCTTGTTTTTATTTTTGATTGGCCCATATACTGGTATACCAGCCAATCAAAAAATTGCAAAATGGAGCTCTGTTCAATGCGGAACTGCTTGATGTTCCACATTCAACAGAAGAGGGTCTACTGTGCAAGTTTTTGATTGGCTCATATACCGGCATATGGGCCAATCAAAAATCGCCAAACACGGAGCTACTTGTCTTTAATGTTTTGCATTAAAGACCTTTTTTTTTGGTCTTCACCTAGTGTGAAAGGCCTTTTGTCTCGACCCAGCCGGTCAAGAATCTGGCAACCCTAACTGGACGATAAAATATATGCTGGTATAATACCAGAACATATTTTTTCGTCCTCTTTTTTGTACAACCAAATATGGTAATCCTATGTGGGTTTACCACTGATCAAGACAGTAATAATACTTTATTCTTTGTCAATAAATCTACTGCATTAACCTTTTCACCAACCACTGATACACAATCTACACAGAAAGTAGGGCTGCACCTCTCTACATGATCAACTTGCTTTGTTTGAATGGCCTTTCTTAACAACTGAATGAGACTTGCTTGATTTACAAAACTTTTGAAAATTATTCAATTTTTTAAACTTGTGGCATTGCTGAGCAATGATAAGCACTTTTCTCTTTTAGACTCATGGCTGGTTCCACAATTACAACAGTTAACAATAAGATTTGACTTGGGTTTTGCTGACTCACTTTTATACTGTACTGAGCATGCCCTCTTTACTGAGCTGGTCTTGGAACTTGCTAGAAAGCTCCAGGTTTTTCCTGCCACACCCACAGGGATTTCTGCTGCCATGTTTTTAGACCTGTTTCTGCTCGCCATGTGTTGCATACTGTCTGTGTTTCTCTAGAGGCTGCTGAAACCATGCTCTTGTCACTCATAAGCATACTTGTGTACTTTTCCATAAGTTCATGGATTTGACAAATCTCTGTGTTTTTTCTTAATGTTAAATCACTGTCACAAAGCAAAATCTTTCTCACTGCAGCACTATTAAAACCACACACAAGCCTGTCCTTTAGTAACTCATCTTTGAAGTCACCATATCTGCATGTTTTAGCTTTGTTTCTCAAGTGAGTGATATAAGCTGCAAAAGTTTCACCTGGCTTTTGGTCTCTTGTATAAAATAAGTGCCTCTCTACTGTAACATTTGTCTGGGGTTTGCACATTTCTCTAAATCTGCATTTTAAGCACTCAGGGTCTTCCCTTGATTCAGCTGGTACCACAATATGACAGTTTGCCCCCTCTCCTGTATATACTTCTGGTGCATACATGAATGAACGCTCTCTTTCAATGGCTTCTGACCCAGGTAAGTTAAGCAAATGAATGCCCTTGTACGTGCATCTTTGTCTTTGTCTGCTTGTGTGAAAATATTGTATTACTGCTTGAATACTCTCCAATTTTCTGTTATATTATGATCAAACACAAGTGGACTTGGTCTGTGAAATGCCTCTGCCATATCAACACACAGTAGTGAAGGTGCCTGAAATTATGTATGAATATACACACATAAAGCAAGTCTCTGTAGAACAAGAATACTTTGAAATCACTGCACTTTACTTTTAAATCACTGTACTTTATGAAACCACTCCTTATCAGTGTAAGAAATACAGTGAAATAACTGTACTTTGCAAATAATCTGTACATGGCATAAGAAGCTCAGAGTAAGAAACACTTAGAGATGAATGCACTTTGCAAATAAACTGTATGCAACACAAGAACCTTTCAAAATGGCTGTACTTTGCAAAAGTGTAAGAATCACTCTGAAATGGTGACTTTCTGTGAATAAATGCACACAGCACAAGAAACTTTTAGAAATGTCTGTACTTTGACTACACTTTGCAATATTAAAAAAACATTTTATTTACTGTGATACCTAAGATGCAAGGCTTGGAATTTTTTTGAAGAAGCTCTGTTCAACTTTTCCACTTTAGAGCACAGTGAGATTATCTTCATTTGTGAAATCATGAGTTTGATTCTAGACAACAACTTAATTTTCTTTGAGGGGGAATATTATCAGCAGATTAGAGGTGTAGCAATGGGAGCAGCTTGTGCCCCTGTCTATGCCAACGTAGTACTCCTTGGATGGGAAACTTGCCACATCTTCAGCAGCCCCTATTGGGACAACATACAACTATATTCCAGGTTTTTGGATGATATACTTGTCCTATGGAAGGGTAATGAAGAAGAGATTTCTGACTTCATGCAATATACAGGTGAAACAACTGACTTCTTAGAGTTTACCTATAAATATGATTTTACCAGTATTAACTATTTGGATGTACAAATTATCAATGATATGGGTGGATTCTGATCATGTATATATAGAAAACCTATATTTTGCAACACATATTTACATTATGGGAGTAATCACCCTACTGCTCAAAAAAGTATAGTGAAGAGACAGGCAGTGAGGGTTGCCAGAATGACATCCCATTATGATGATTTACAAGGTGAGTTAAGTAAACTACAGTGCATGTTTGAAGAGAGAGGATACCCTAAACAGATGGTTGAAGAAATCATTTCAGAAGTACAATATAAGTGGAGCATTGACTATCTCCCCTTATTAGCGGTAAGATTACAAAATAACAATGTGGAAAGGAGCAAGAAAAATGATAAATACAAAATGGCCTGTGTACTTAAATATACTTCCACAAATAAGGATTTTAGGGGAATTATCAACAAGAACTGGGCAATTTTCAAAACTAACCAAGAAATATATAAGAAGTTGGGAGAGGGTCCTAGATTTGTTAACAAGACAGGGCACAATATTAAGAGCCTTCTCGAATGCAAGATAGAATCCAAAAAGATGAACAGTAGGGGCACTAGACCATGTGGAATGTGTAGACAATGTTGCTATATACACAAAGAACAATCTGTAGTTGTACACAATAGGCTGAAAAGCAAAGTATTGTTTGTAAATGGGAATTGTTTGACTATAGGTGTTGTATACATAGCTCTGTGCAACTCATGCACAGCATTCTATTTAGGAAAAACAGAATGGTCACTTAAAAGCAGGATGTATGAGCATGTTAATGACATCAGAAATAAAAAAACAACAAGTGCACTGTACAAACATTCTTCAACATGTGCATCTTTTACAACATTTTAATTTGGAATTGTGGAGCAGGTGAAATTAAATCCAAGAGGGAAGACTGGAAAAATACACTAAAGAAAAAAGAAACACAATGGCAAATAAGAACAGCAGCAATGTTTCCCCCAGGGTTAAATGAAAGTATCTCCATGGTCCCAGTTTTGCAGGAAAGAATAAACAAGAAATAAATATTATTCTTATAGTTAGTGATGAATTTGGACAATTCTTTCTATAGAGCATGTTTCCAGTGATGAATTGACTATTGTTTCTGTGTGGAATACAAATCTATAATATGTTTTTAAGAGTCAATGGGTAATGTAGAGGGAGCTGATTTTCTAATTAATTGTTTTATCTTTGTGATTGGTCGATGAATTCTATTTAATGAAGCAGTATGTGTTTTGTAATGTATTCTGATGAAGGCTACGCTATGCATAGCCGAAAGTGCTTAATAAACTTGTACTACAGACAGTTAACCCTTTTTTTCTGGATCACAGCCTGGATATTTTTTGGTTTTACAGTTGTTTTACTTTTTGGGTGTCTTTAGTTTTTGGTACACTTTGCAATATAACTGTAATTTGCACACAGCAAACTCTTTGAAATAATTGCACCATAATAAAGCACACCCTCTGCAAACACTTTGCACACTCTAGATACTTTGAACAACTCTAGTTTATAGGTTCATAGGTAAGTACTAGGCTATCTGCCCAAGGGCATCTATAAGCCTAGTCAAAATGTATTGGCTTTCGCCACCCCCTTAGCTTAGCCCCCTGTGCCTCGGTCCAGCAGAGCCATTAGTTCCCTGTGCCTCTATCCAGCAGAGCCACTGCAGTGATCCCCAGGGTAAATTTTCTGTTTACCATCCACTTGTCAAGGTTTCTCTTGAAGAGTATTAGTAAGGGGCTCTGCCTAATGTATATTGGAATCCTGTTCCAAAGCATAGGGAGTCTCTGGGACAGGACTCTATCCCTCCAGCATATTTATCGTTGTGGTTAGGTTTAGATCCCTAGAGCATGTGGTTCTTGGGGATTTGTTTTTTTGTTTTTAGGTGGAGCATGTCCATCAATTCTGGGTTGGACATGGCCTTGTATGTCAGGCAGACATCACCTCTGAATAAACGGTATGCAACCGAGTACAGCTGGAGTTTCTTCAGTCGGGCAGCATAGGGCATATGTTTGAGGCCAGTAATCCTCTTGGTGAGGTAGTTCTGTGGTCTTTCCAGCTGTTGTAGGTGTCTTGTAAGGTACATCCCAAATGGAGCATTGTACTCTATGATGGGTCTGATGAGTGATGAGTAGAGGGGCACAATAACCTCTTTTGTTCTAGATGCGAACCCTTTTGTGATTAGGTGGGCCACACAGAAGGATTTTCTAACCACCATGGCAATATGATTATCAAAGGAGAGATTACTATCTAATTGGGTCCCCAGATCCCTTATTACATTTTCTGTATTTAGAGGACTACCACGTATGTAGTAATGCACGGGTACTTTGTTTTTTCCAAAGGGGATGACTATGCACTTTTTGGCATTTAGCATGATGCCATGATTTTGACACCAGGTATCCATCTCAGTGAGACCCTTCTGGAGGATGTCTATATCAGCTGGAGAGTCAATTATGTCCCCCAGTTTGCAGTTATCTGTGAACTTGTTCAGCCATAGTCCTCCTCTGCTTGCGTGTACCTCTGAGAAGTATATACCGAACAGCAGGGGTCCCAGGACTGAGCCCTAGGAGACACCACTTGTAACTGGTTTAGAGTTGGACCTAGATCCTGCAACTCTCACCGTGTGGGTTCTATCCGTGAGCCAATTGGCAACCCATCTCGTGATGTAGGGGTTTATGTTCAGGTTGGTGAGCTTGTCTATAATACCAGAATGGAGAATGGTGTCGAAAGCCTTTGTGAGGTCTAGATAGGCTGTGTGGATCTCCTTTCCCTCGTCTAAAGCCTTGGTAACTGTCTCAAAGAAGTCCATCAGGTTTAGGATGCATGATCTGCCCTTAACAAAGCCAAACTGGGTAGGGTCCAATGTTTGAAGGTTTCCAATGTCTCTGTTAATGAATTCCATGATGATGCGCTTAATAGGCTTGCAGACCAGGCTAGTCAGGTTCATAGGTTCATAGGTTCATAGGTTCATAGGCTGGTACTAGGCTATCGGCCCTAGGGCCTATACAAGCCTAGTCATAACAATACCCTGGATATTTCTTCCCACAATATTTACTTCTCAGGACCTCTGCCTAGCAGGGCAAATGACATGATCCCCAGGGTGAATATCTTATCTCCCATCCAATCATCAAGGTTCCTTTTGAAGAGGGCCAAGGAGGCATTCTACTTGACATGTGTGGGCAGTCTATTCCAGAGTATGGGGAGTCTCTGGGTCAGGAACCTATCCCTCCAGTATGTTTTGTTCATTGTGATGACAAGGTTTAGATCCCAGGAGCTTGTGGCTCTGAGGGATTGGGATTTCTTTAAGTGGAGCATGTCCAACAGCTCTGGGTTTGACATGACCTTGTATGTTAAGCAGAGATCGCCTCTGAGTAGACGATATGCCACAGAGTATAGCTGGAGTTTTTTTTAGATGGTCAGCATATGGTATCTGCTTTAGACCTGTGATTCCTTTAGTGAGGTATTTCTGTGGCCTTTCCAGTTGTTGCAGATGTCTTGTGAGGTACATACCAAACGGAGCAATAGTTCATGGGGTCTGTTGTGGCTCCACCTTTGTGGAGGGGGATAATGGTTGCTGTGCACCACTCTATGGGTACATAGCCTGTAGACAGGCTGAGGTTGAACAGTGTGTTTAGGTGAGGGGTTAGTTCATTTTGTAGCTCATGTAAGACACAGCCTGGGACACCGTCTGGTCCCATTGAAGCTGTATTTTTGGCTTTGTATAGGGCTGTTTTAACCTGTGTGTCAGTGATTGCCAGGGCACTACATTCTTCTGGTATGGTTATGGGCCCTTTAGGGGGTGACAGGGGAGTAAAGTTTTCACTAAACCTGTCTACCAGAATGTTGGCAATATCATTCAGTTCAGTGTATTTTGTGTCATTCTGCACTAACTCAGAGCAGATCTGAGAGTTTCCACTTAGGTTCTTGACATAGCTAAAGAACGCTTTGTGGTTATCTTTGGAGTCCTTGGCAATTTTTCTTTCGAAGCTAGCTTTGAATTATTTTATGAGGGATTGTAGTTTCTTGCTGATACTAATCAGGGATGTCTTTCCTTCTTGGGATTTTACTCTTTTCTGCACTAGTTTCCTCCTTCTATTGTATAGCTTGTTTATGGCAGGGGTCCACCAGACTGGTTTCCTTTTCTTGGAGGAGTGAGTCTTGGTTTTGCTTGAGATAGCATGATCCATGCATTCTTGCAGGTGCTAATAGAGTGCCTTTGTAAGGGATTCAGCAGCTTGGACAGCACTGTCCTTTAGCATGGGGGCTGTGAACCTTTCCAACTCGGTCTTAAGAAACGTGAAGTTTGCTTTTGAAAAGTTTTTCTTGATTGGGGGTGGGGGTGGAATGTGGATATCCAGAGTGATTAGTCTATGGTCTGATTTAACCAGTGAGGATTTGACCTCCAGTACAGAACACCGGTCGCCCATGTTGGTCTTGACCAGGCCCAATATTTTGTCACCTTTAGTGGGGGTGTTGACCAGGTGATCCTGGGCGTTCGAGTTTATAAATTCTAGGAAGCGTTGGGCAAGGGAGTTAGTACTTGAGTTCTCCCAGTTAATGTTTGGGTAATTGAAATCAGCCAATATTAGGGCGTTTGGTAGGACCTTCATATTTTCCAGTGTCTCAGAAACGTGGAATGTGGGTCCTGGGTCATGGTGGGTGATCTGTAGCAAGCTACAATTTGAATTGCAATTTTGCTCATTGTTAGTTGCACATGGATGATCTCTGAGGCATTGTGTTGTGCCACTAACCTGGAGGTTATGCTTTGTTATGCTTTGAATGGTTTTGGTCAATGCGAAATAGTAGTTTGTGCTCAAAACATGGTCTTTTACTAAAAAAATGCAGTTGTGTTGCTCTTTGAGCTTAATTTTGCCCTTTTATTGTACTCTTATGCCCTTTTAATCCCTTATCATGTTTGCTATACTTTTCTGTGCCCGTTTTACTTTAAACATGCTTGTTATGCAAACCAAAGATAATTCTAAGCCCCATATGAATAGTTCTGCTACTTTTATCAAATAAAAGATAAAAAATGGACTCAGGTAATGCTTCAGGTTCCAGTATAAAAGTCCTCATTTAATGAACATAGTTACAAAAATACACAAGTGTTTTCAAAATATGCTTCCTCTGGTGTTTAAAAAGAATGCATTCCTGCTCACTTAACTACTATCCCATTTACTGTCACATGATTCAAATGATCACATGATGAAAAATGTAAACATATCACATCATTAAACTGTGTACTTGTAAAGTATATAAAAACAATCATATAAAATGTCAATATAAATCAGCAATAAATATAAATAAAAACATATATAAGAAATAATAAGAATTTTCAAAAACCTTATATAAAAAAATCTTGTATACACGAACACATGTATACAAAAACGTATATAAACTATACCCTGCTGCAATAAAGCTACTAACAAAAGAGCTCAACAAATATGCATGTCAGATCTCTCGCTGCCATTTAGCATAGCTGTGGAGACAACCCAATGCTGTGCTACATGTCTTCTTGAAAAAGCACCAAAGTAGGGCTGCCTTTGAATGCAGAATGATTATCATGAGGTGTACACCTCTGAATTTGCCCCTAAATGTGTGAAAATCAGACATCAGGCATTTCTGGCAAGAAAATAAAATATCTTACAGAAAGAATCAAACATTGCAACTTTTGCTCAAATCAAAGATTTCACATGATGATTTTAAAGACAAACGTATAAAAAATGACCACCAGTACTAATCAGATAAGTATTACTTTTTTAATGTGCTCAATATGTTAAAAGGCATCTATTTTTTTTTTTTCATTTTAAAAAGATTTCAGTTTCACACAAATTGAAACTTGAAGACCTACCTGAAAAAAAAAAGTCAGACCAGAAGCAGAGATGGTCTGAACCCTAGTTCGCAAAAGTGTGTGTTCTCCATTTAGAGCAGTGGGATATGTCTTTAAGGTACACTCTACATTCCAGACATCTGCAGGGTGTACTTTCACACTTTGGTATATTATACAACCTCCTTTCAAATAAATGAAGGTATACCGTTTACAGGTCATGATTATTCTCAAGTATGCAGAATGGATTTAGTCAAGGGAAAAGACAGTGACTTTGTTATGGCTACTGATCAATATCACCATCACTGACAGTATTGTCAAAAGCAAGTTATCTGAAGTTATAATTTTTTTATTTAAGGGCAGCCTTTAATACAGTAACATCAGGTACTGCTTCTAATATAGTTTTATGATTCTTTGCATCTAGGAACTTCTGTATAAAAGCAGGTATACTTCTCATTGAAAATATACCCAAGACTTGAGACTGAGTCTTTTATTCTTCTTACTGTTTCCTAATATTCTGTACTTTGATGTATATTTTGTTCAGTCTGCACTCTGTGTGGATAATCTAATCAGTATGAAGGCTTCTATCTTTCTCTGTCTCAACCTCGATTAAGGACAAAAAACTGCAAGGGTATATTTTTAGTATACAAAAATCTTAGCACTATCATACAAAAATTACATATTATTTGACTCCACAGCCTGGCTCAAACAACTGCTCTTTACCTCAAACATACAATGTTGTTTAAGGCAGTAATTTTGGATGTGCACTTTCATTTAAATCTACACCTTACACTGTCAATGTCTGTGCACACAGAGGTACATAGACACATACACACACACACACACACACACACACACACACACACAAACACACACACACACACACACACACACACACACACACACACACACACACACACACACACACACACACACACAAACACACACACACACAATAAATAAAGTTAAAACCAGCAAAAAAAAAAAAATACATGTAAAACCCAACAGCGAAAAGCATCGAGAGGCAACCACCAGGCTTCCAATAATCCAGTCTTGTTATAAAAATTTGAAAGTCTTTTAATTCATGCACTAGGTAAGCGCTTTCACTAACCGCTTCATCAGACCCTAAAAACTTTTTAAACACACACTTTAGATGCAGAATATAGCAAAAGGATGTTTACCCGAATTCATGTTGTATTTAGCTCCAATGTCAACATTGTGCTAGCAATATATATATTGTAATATGTAGCACAATACTATTTTATAGTTCAGTATTTTTCACTTATATTAGTTATTCATAACAGACGAGCGTTTTGATTGAATAATTTGAATATAGGATGCATTCAAATTTATTAGTTTAGCAAGACATATGCATTTTTAGTTGGACTGATATCAATTTATTTAGATATGCAACTTTGCACAATTTAATGCCACCGACTAGCTTAGTGATAAATATTTATTAATGTAGTAGTATTTATTTGGCAGATGAATAGTGAACTAGTTCTTTGAAATTCACGTTGTGAAGTTTTTACATAAAGTGTGTGTTTTTAAATGTTGATTGAATAATTAATTCTGCATCATGTGCTTGCTATATAAGCAAATGTTTGTGCGTTTAAAAAGTTTTTAAGGTCAAAATTTTATAACAAGACTGGATTATTTGAAGCCTGGTGGTTGCCTCTCTCTGCTTTTCGCTGTTGGGTTTTACATACACTTTGTACACTTAGCAGCTAAGGTGAAGGGAATGACACTAGTCACTTATCTCAAATACAAATGGTACAATTTTATCAGAAAGACAGGCCAATGGCCAGCTCCATCATATAGAGGGATAAAGTCCCAACTACAGCCCAGGTGAGCAGGGCATTTGAGGCACTGACTGGGAGGGATGGACATGCCTGTCACAGAAGGAGGGCATTCATCTAGGCATTCTTTGAAGGGAGGTGTGGTCCTTAGAGTGGAGTGGTCTTAAAAGACAGGAATATGCTAATTAGCAATATGTTCTCTCCTAGAACTGCCTGTAGTAAAGCATCTGCACAGCTGAGCAGTTCTCTCCTAACCATTCGCTGTAATGAACACAGTCATAAGGCTGGAAATTAGTGATTAGATAGTGCATGTTCATACCTATCAACCCCTTAGAGCAAAAAATCTGGACAAAGCTATCAAAAGAGCGGGGGACAAAGGCCCAAAAATAGGGACACTTTTTAAATATTGCTCTTACAACCTTAAAAAATTGATAGAATTACAGGTTTTTCATTAGCATGAATTTCCTGAAGGGTATGAAGTCTAAAACTCAAATGTTTGCCATTATTTTATGACTTTAACCATCAATGATTTGCCAGAAAACTACAATTTTATGAAAAACAGACCAAAAATATGAGGCAAAAATATCTACAGTTGAGAAGTATGTGTGTGTGTGTGTGTGTGTGTGTGTGTGTGTGTGTGTCTGTGTGTGTGTGTCCATCTGTTGGGGTGGGTGGGTTAGGGTAGTTGTCAAACTTCCACACATTCCTAGACTAACAGACAAAGCCTGCAACACTGGGTCAGGGGTCCACTAGTTTCCAGGGATAACCCTAAAGACATAAGTTGGGGGACTAGCCCTTAAGATGAGGATCGGGGGGGGGCACACGCCACCAGGGATAACTCTACAGACATGAGCAAGGGGGAACACTTGGCACCAGAGATAACTTTTCATGCCATAAGGCACTTATGCATAACAGATATGAGGGAAAGACTAGAGACAAGGAATAACTTCTTGTGGGATATGACACTACATACAATAAAAATGTGATGAAGCAGTAGATACTAGGGATAACTCTTCATACTGTAATGACACTCAGAAATAACAGGGATGAAAGGAACACTGGACACTATGGATACTCAATAACATGCCTTAAAGGTACTTAATATAAAATTTATAAAAATAGTGCATAGAACCACTAGACGCTAGGGATAGTGCAAGCAGCATGCCATAAAGACACTAAAAGGGATTCCAACTTTGTACCCTTCTAAAAAAAAAAGCAGTTAAAAAATACAATGGAGGTAAAGGGATTCAAACTTTTTATTTATTTATTTATTTATTTTTACATATATTGAGGATCTCAGGCATTATTCAATGCATGCAACAATTTATTTATTTATTTGACATTTGTTGACTGGGATAGACCGACTGGGCATGTCCCTTTTTTCAATGGAGGCCCGAGGAAAAAATCTCCACAAAAACACATAGGACACTCAGTACAAAATGTGTAAGAAAATGTACATATCAGATGATGAACTAGAAAACAGAAAGTAACATACAAGTATATAACATATAATTCAGATTTATCTAGAAAATATATAAAATCACAAAACGCTAATATGAGAATAAGGAAAATATTAAAACATAAAAGTACAAGAAAGGGAAAAAGAAAATTTGGGAAATAAGTCCATTAAAAAAAGAGAAGGAAGTATAGATGAGGTAGGTAGGAACAGAATTAGAGAAGAAGGAGAGTTGAGGAAAAGGTCAGGAAAGGTAGGTATAGCAATAAGTTAGAAAGAAAATGTGAGAAGGGAAGTAATAGTAACAGGAGGAAGAAAGAAGAGGTGATAGTGAAGAAATCTGGAGTAAAGAGACCAGGAGGGGAAAAGATAAAAGAAGTTGAAAGTTGAAACACAAAAGAGAAGCATTTCAGGTGGGATGATTACAGTGACAAATCCAGGCTCTGTTTAGGAAATTTCTTAGAGCAGTTTTGAAGTCACGAGAATTGGTAGTATGTCTGAGGGCTAAGGGAAGCTTATTCATTCATGACATACGAGAGAGGGGACAGGGACAGTTAGACATATCTGTCAACCACATAGTGAAACCAATGAAATCAAAGCCACAATTAATTGTGGCCCACAACTAGGGATGGATTTTAGTTATTCCTTCTACAAACTTAGAAAATTGGTAGTATAACAGCTTTTGCACTACCATGGATTTACTTTTGGATATCAAATGTGAAGCTTTATTGTTTCACATTAATGACTGACTGTAATTATCTATGAATTACAAGGGCAAGAAAAAGGAGACATCAGGGATGTTCTGTCAACAGGTACAGGTATGGGGTATGTGGTGTGTGCACGTGTGTATGCCTGAGTGATAACAAGGTATTTCCTCCTGCCACTAATATTTCACTGAATAGCAAAATACTGCATTGTGGAAACAGAGCTTTTTACTGCAAATTGTAATGAGAGTGGTGGGTTTCTTTCTATATCCCTGAGCATATCTTCTAATAACTTTTAATGATTTGCCTTTTCAGTTGTAGTTATACAATTCCAGATTGTTAGGTGTGGGTAAGCCTGTCACCATTTTTATATATTCTGCCTAGTTTGTGACATTAGTTTCAGTTTGTAAATCATATAGTCTTAGGTTTTTACTGTGTTTTTTTCTAGATCTTAACAGAACAATTTTTAAAGATCTATAATTTGATAAGTAGAACTCATTTACTGCTGTCACATTTAGACCTCAAAGTATACATAATTGGAAATGTATTTCTGGTCTTTTGTATGAGCACCAGAATGTACCTCATGAATAGTCAATGATATTGGGAAAGAGGATGTGTAGCTCTGATGTCCTCCCTGATTTATTAATTAGCGCACGGTCAAGAAGAATATAATTTCCTGTTACATTACTTGATTATTTGAACTGAGACCATATGGTCAGGCAGTACTTGGACACTGAAATGTCTATATCCATTTAATGCTGATCAGGCATGTATAAATTAAAACAACCAAAAAAATCACAGCATTAGTGTTATATGCACTAAGGAGTAGGCATTATATAGCAGCCCGTGAAATGCTGCCAGAATGGATAATAGTTTTGGTTAAGACAAAGTTGCAAGGGATTTAACAGAATTATTATTTACACTGAATCCATGTGCATTATTCCTATATTTTCTCAGATGACCTACAGAAAAAAACCTGTCTTGCAGAAATAAATCTAAAAGTCAATTGGTTGAATAGATATATTGCACAGTATGTAAAAAAATGTAATATTATGCCACATCCAAAAATAGGATTTAAAAAGATGGATTACATCTATCCAAACAGGGAAAATAATAAGAAGTTATGTACCTACCATAACGTTCCATGTTAGTTGCCTTCTTCTCACCTTCTTTCTTGCTGGTTGGGTTCAGAGCCGATCCTCGGCTCCGACTCAGCCATCTTCTAAAGCACGAGAGCTATTTACTGGCTCGAGGCCTCCCCATATCCCACAATGCCTGGCGCTAGATCCCCGGATCTCATTTGGTAGACCTAACTACAGACAAATATAAGGGCACCTGTCCTAACAGCATATGTTTAGCTACAGAGCTAAAAGGTTGAGGAAAGAAACCAGATAAGACCCAGCCAGCTAAAAGGAACTCAGAGGGCAACTCTTCTCGGTCTATTAGGATAGGGGGACGGAGGGTGGGATGCAAGAAAGAAGGTGAGAAGAAGACGACTAACATGGAATGTTATGGTAGGTACATAACTTCCTAATGTTAAGTTGTCTATCTCGCCTTCATTCTTGCTGGTTGGGACAGCGTCCCTAGCACCTCAGTCCTGGGTGGCTCATTGGAACAGACTCTTCAGCACAGTGGAACCAAAATCAGCTCTGTTCCTAGAGGCCACATCCAACTTATAATGAGAAATAAATGTATGGGGAGTGGCCCATGTAGCTGCCGCACAAATGGCTTCCATTGGTAATCTTGCCTGAAAAGCTACAGAAGTAGCTAAAGCCCTAGTAGAGTGGCCTTTTGGTTTAGCAGGGAGCTGTTTGTTCCTCAACTGATAAATCAAAGTAATAATAGAAGTCAAGCACCTAGATAGAGTTACTTTAGACACTGGTAGACCTTGTTTACCTTCAGCATAGGACAGGAAGAGCTGATCTGATTTTCTAAGTTGTTTAGTCCTATGCAAGTAGAAACGTAATTGTCTATGAACATCCAAT
Organism: Protopterus annectens; assembly: GCF_019279795.1. NCBI lineage: Eukaryota > Metazoa > Chordata > Ceratodontiformes > Protopteridae > Protopterus > Protopterus annectens. The sequence goes on along the minus strand of NC_056746.1, from coordinate 253,931,145 downwards.
TGATGTAATTTATGTTCAGCTTTGTTGGAATAATTTGGGAAGAAGACTGGAAGATCAATGGACTGATTCAGATTACTCTCAGAAGGTACCTTAGGAAGGAAGGAGGGATTAGTCCTGAGCAAAACTGTCATTATGGAAAACTAAATAAGGAGGGTGAACACAAAGTGCCTGGAGTTTGGAAACTCTTCTGGCTGAGGTAATTGCCACAAGAAAGAGGGTTTTCCAAGAAAGAAACTTTAAGGAACATGAAGCTGCGGGTTCAAAGGGGGGCAATATTAGGGAAGCTAAGATCAAATTAAGATCCCACGGAGGCGGGGGATCTCTTACTGGGGGACTGAGCAAAGTAGTCCCTTTGAGAAAAGCTTTGCAAAGCTTATGGGACATGATACTAGTTTCAGATAGGCCTGTATGAAAATTTGAAATTGCGGGTAACTGAACTCTAATCGTGGCAGAAGAGGACCCAGCCTGAAAAAGTTCCGCTAAGAAATCTAAAACATGGTGGACCGGGACTGAAAAGGGATCTATGTTTTTAGACTTTGCCCAGCAAGAGAAACATTTCCACTTACTAGCATAATTTTTCTGGTGGTAGATTTGTGCGAAGATAAGATGATTTCACACACCGATTGGGAAATGTCTGAAAGCCTGGCTAAGGTTGGAAGTGGAGCAACCAAGCAGTGAGGTTGAGAGACTACAGGGATTGGTGCAGCCCACCCAACTGATGGATCAGGAGGTCTGGTACTGGGTCCAGGGTCCAGGGCTGCTCCAGGAGGTGATGATGCAGGAACGGAAATCAAATTTGTCGAGGCCAGTAGGGGGCAATGAGGATCATCTTGCATCCCAGCACGGTAGCTTTCTGTATTAGTTTGGGAATCAGGGGACATGGAGGGAATGCATAAAGAAGTCCCTGAGGCCAATTGTGGATTAGAGCATCTCTGGGAGGGTATCCGGAAGAGGGAGGAGAGAAAAAAAACTGTAACACTTGCTGTTGAAGGGGGTGGCGAAAAGGTCGCAGCAAGGCTGACCCCATTTGCAGAAGATTTGGTCCGCCACTGTCTGATTGAGAGACCACTCGTGAGACATGAGAATTGCTCTGCTCAGCCTGTCCGCTATAACGTTGGACTTCCCAGGGATGTGTGTTGCTATCAGAAACCGCTGGGAAGAGATCGCCCATTAACCACAAAAGCTTTGACAAACTAGCGAAAACACCAAATACGAAGAACCAAGCCCGAAGGACAATCAAGTAGAAAAAATTGAAGACTGATTTATTAAGCGCTTTCGGAGGAGACAGTACCCCTCCTTCCTCAGAAAGTGTAAAAGAACAAACGAGATATGCAGACAACATAGCTTATTTAAAGCCAATTAACCAAATCACATGACATTTTGCTACCATTATTGCTTTTTTCATTAAAGCGACCTATACAAATCATCCAAACACGTAGCAGCCTATTTTTAATACAAACACTATGCTGCCACTTAAAACTAAAAAGTAAAAAATAAAAATACTAACACAATAAGCTACTTAAAATTAAATAATAATACTTAATTATTGGCATAGTCATAAATGTGTTTAAAAATGCCCTATAAAACATATCAACTGAAGACATAATGTGTTAATCTATTTAAAATTCAATATATTAATGTATTACTACTCACTAGAAAGTATAACTATAACTTTCAACAACTTAGTATGACAACAAATAACTTTACTACTAAAACATATAACTTACTAAATCTAAAGTCATTTAAATTATCTCCTTAATGCTAATTTTTTTAAAATGCATGCAATAGAGATTTGTTCGTTTAACCCTGGAGGGAAACTGGCTGCTGTTTTAATTTGCCACTGCAGCTCTTCTATTTCTAATTGAATCTGCCATGGGCCTGTGAACGGGGCATCGTCCACTTGTTTCAATACTGTAAACCTAAACTCGTGGCTAGGATGTTCATTAATATGGCAAGCCAGGGCATTTGTTTGTTCCCTCTTAGAAATGGCATAAGCATGCTCATACATGCGCTGTTTTAATTTGCGCTCGGTCTTACCGATATAGAAAGTGCAGCAACATGTGCAAGTTGCTGCATAAACCACTGCCCTAGTATTACAGTTGTATTTACCCTTCACTTTGTAATTAATACTATTGATCGTTACGAAGGTGCCTTCCTTTATGAGTTTGCATTGTTTACAGAAGCCACATTTTCTCATACTACATGTCTGTGTCCTCTGCTTAGGTCTCCCAGCTTCTAAAAGGGTTTTGAGGTTCACACCTCTCCTGAAGGTTATTGGTGGTGGGGCCTCAAACCTCTCACAAATATTTTTATCCCCTGCCAATAATTTCCAATTTTTACATAAAATATCCCTGATGAAATGATGATCTGTGGAAAATGTACATAAAAACCTCAAAGTATGTTGATGTTTATTATCAGGTGAATTTGTACTAGAGTCCCCAACCACTTGGGTGGGTACTAGTTGTAAGCTCAAAATGGGACAAAAGTACCCTATGGAATGTTTATGTATGACTTCCTCCCTAATGTCGTCTACCAATTTACTAGGGTAGCCCCTATCACGAAACATCCCGGAAAGTTTAGTACATTCCATTAGAAATTCACTTTCATCAGTAACCATCCTAGCCGCCCGTACCATTTGCCCTTTCACTACCGCTTTCTTTTGATGGTACGGGTGGCAACTTGAATAATGCAGAAATCCATTAGAATATGTCGATTTTCTGTATATTCTGCTTTTGAATCTGGAGTTCGGGTTATCCTTAGATAACCAAATGTCCAGGAAACTGATGTGAGTGTCATGGAAATCAAAAGTGAATTCCAAAAAATTAGTTAGTTTGGTCATTGTAGCAATAAAACAAGGGATGTTCTCTGGGGTTCCTTTCCATAAAAAGAACATGTCGTCCTGGTATCTAGTGTACCAGGCGACATATCTTTTAAAGGTGGAATCCTGAAACAAAAGGCTGTTCTCCCATTGGGCCATGACGCAATTGGCGTAGGCTCCCCCGCAGGGTGAGCCCATCGCCACTCCTGATGTTTGAATAAAAGTGCGTCCTTCAAATCGAAAAAAATTGGAACAGAGTATCAATTCCAAAAGTGTCTCAACCAAACATATGGTGTTATCATTCACCTTCCTTACTAATAAAAATTCCCTAATCCAGTCAAGTCCTATGTTGTGGGGGATGACTGTGTATAGGTTTTTCACGTCAACAGTTAAAAGGACATAATCTGGATTAAAAGGGATCTTGTTAATTCCATTCAGGAAGCTCCACGAATCTTTACAGATTTGTGTTTCCTTCTCAATAAATGGTTTAAGTAAGGTGTCAACATACGTAGCCGCGGCACTCAATAAAGACCCCCTACCATCGACAATAGGTCTGAAGGGAGGATCAGCCACTGATTTATGGATTTTTGGCACCCCAAAGAAAACCGGCAACCTAGGTGATGGAACAGTTAGATACGCATATAAGTCCGTGTCTATAGTGTTTTCCAAAAACAGGTCCTCCAATATACTTCTGACCTTACCATAGGCAACATTGATCTCATTGATGCTGATCTCCTGATATGGTCCTAACTCCAAGTGGCCCAGCATTCTGTTGATGTATATGTGATGGTCCATAAGAATGAGCCCATTTCCCTTATCGGGTTTCATAACCCTGATGTTGCAATCACTTAAGATCTTAATAAAATCCCTCTCCTGCAAAGTTATGTTAGGTTTATGTCTCTTACCCCTAACGTTTTGACCTGCTAGATGTCTCAGATTTAACTCACATGCCATCTCAAAAATTTTTAATTTATCATGTAATGGTGGATTAAAGACGCTAGCAATTCTAAAATTGTTAAGAAGGGTGGGTCTATCGCCCAATGTGATTCTCAAATTCAGTTTGCGTACAAGTAATTTTAGATCAATAATGGTCTTTATTATATCAAAACATGAGTCAGGGACAAAAGTGAGTCCTTTAGAAAAAAAGTCACAAATGTTTTGATCTACACCAAAAGAAGTATAGTTATATATCTTGAAGTCTCCTTCAGTACTATGTACTATGTCCAATATTAAGGGAGGTCGCCCATTGCCAGAGTCTGAGTGCTTCTGGACATAGGGGTAGGACTTGGTTCCACCTTGCTTGTTGATGTACCACACTACCGACATATTGTCTGTCTGAATTGCAATGGTCCCGGTGGGAAGAGAGTTCTGAAGAGTTTGCAATGCTAAAAGCACAGCTCTCATCTCCAAGACATTGACATGCAGATGGTACTCATGGGGTTGCCATGTGCCTTGGACTGTTCTGCCCTGAAAGTGCCCCCCCACCCGATCAGGGAGGCATCCGTGGTCACCGTGGCTACTGGAGGAGGAAGAAGAGATGGTCTACCCTGGGGTACTGATGGGGAATCCATCCACCAAGCAAGCTGGTCTTTGCATGTCTGTGTAATCATAATCATGTGAGACATTGGAAGTTGTAGAAATGACCATTGGGTGAAAAGCAACCACTGAAGAATCCTCATATGAAAATGAGCCAGGGGGACTAGTATGATCGCTGCTGCCATGAGGCCCAATGTCTTTAGGATAAATCTGGCCTGAATTTTCTTGCATTCTAATAACACCTGTACATGTCGGCGAATATCTAATACTTTGTGTAACGGAAGACTCACTGACATGTCTTTTGTACTTAAACTTGCGCCTATAAAGGTTATAGACTGACACGGCGACAATGCAGACTTTTTGAAATTTATTGTGATACCTAGCTTGGAGCAAATTTGGATGGTGTAGTTCCTGGCTCATAGCAGCTGATGTCTGGTGGTAGCAGTAAGGAGCCAGTCGTCTAGATAGGGAAACACCTGGAATCCTTGTCATCTCAGGTGAGGGGTAACTACTGCCATACATCTGGTGAACACCATGGGGGCTGTGGTGAGACCAAAGGGCAGAGCTCGGAACTGATAATGACTGGCTTCCAGACGGAAGCGGAGGAATCTTCTGGAGTGCCTGTCCATTTGATATGGTAGTACATATGTTGAAGATCTATGGAGCACATCCAATTGTCCTGACCCAAAAAGAGTAGAATGGACTGAAGCGTGACAATCCGGAACTTCATTCTTTGTACAGACCTGTTTAGTCTGCTGAGATCCAAAATGGGTCTCCAATCCTCTGTCTTTTTTGATACCAAAAAGAACCTTGAGTAAATTCCGGATCCTTGCTGGTCTGCTGGGACTCATTGGATGGCTCTTTTTTGTAGCAGTTTTGAGATCTCTTGGACTGCTTGTTCCCTTAGACTGGGTGGAACATCTGGAAGGGATTTATTTGACCTTAAGGGGGTATGAACGAAGGGAATTCTGTAACCTCCGGATATGATAGACTGTACCCATCTGAGTTATGTCTTGCCAGGCTTTTGGGTACAGCGATAATCTTCCCCCGACTGCCTCCAAAAGGCGGGCAGCATGGCAGCCCCTCAGGGATGTTGGAAGGGCTTGTCAGAGAAGGAATCTTTGCTGCCCTGATTTTGCGGGCCCCCTCTGCTTGGAGGCGGCATCTATTGTTGTTCCCTCCTCTGCCTCTGGAGGGAAACTCACCACGTGTGTCAGGCACGGCTCCCTGGGGTTTCAGGAACCACATTTTGCCACTTTTATGACCTTTGGGGTATGGTCTAGAAGGAGTGGAAAAACGGACTCCCACAGCAGAGAGAGTCTTGCCTTCCTGCTCACACCTGGTAAGGGTATCCTTCACCTGTGGTCCAAAAAGAGCAGAACCATCAAGAGGGGTATTGGTGAAAGATGCCTTAAAGGGATCCGCAAAGTTACATAACCGCATCCAAGCGTGCCTTCTCAAGGCCACACATGTGCCTGTGGCTCTACTCGCCCCATCGGCCGCATAAGAAATGAGCCGCATGAAGGAGTTCACTATCGAATTAAGAGTCGCCAGCTGGGAGGTAATCTTATCCTGGGCCCCGCAGCTGATGGATTTTAAAGGGTATCTCCTAGCTACTTAAGGAGATCCCTTTGAAGGTGTGTAAAATGGCACAAATAGTTCAGCGACTGCATGGAAAAGGTCGCTGAGGAAAACATCCGCTTCCCATATCTGTCCATCATCCTAGACTCCTCATTATGGGGATGGACAGACGAAGAAGTCTCAGCCAACTCCTTTTTCATGGCCGCTACTACCACCATAGCCTCAACAGGGACACCCTTTGTCAAAAATTGTTTGTCGTGTGGTGCTGTGATGAATTTCATGGGCCTTCATGGAGTTGGTTCCACTGTGTCTGCGGCTGACCATGCCTTTCGAGCCACCACTGCCATCAGTGGATCGAAAGGCGGAGACACCCAGGAGGTGGAGGGGTGAGAACCAAATGTGTCCAGATATACCGACTCATCCTCAGAAGGGTTAAGGGTAGTCCAGTTCCCCCTCTGCCTAAGCATCTCAAGGATGTCTGAGAAGGAGACATCTTCAGAGGGGGACCTCAGGGACCCTTCCAAATCCCCTAAGTTGGTATCCAAAGTGACAGACTCAGGGGAGTCAACATGCTTCCTCTTACATTTCCTCTTTCGAGGGGGCTCCGCTGAATGATCAGGAGAGGTCTCAGAAGAGGAGGACACACCCACTGGGGCGACCTGGAGTGCTTGTTCTCCTCGGTTGGGGTGTGGAGGAGGGGCAGAGGCAGATGCAGGCACCATGGGGGGAGGAGCCAAAGAGGCTGATCGTGAGGCTGACTGAGGGGCCAGCACACTCCTCATGACCTTGAAGGCACCCCTTCTCGGCAGAGAAGAAGGCTCAGGCTCTGAAGAGACTGGAACCCTCCCTGGCACCAAGAGGGATGGCTCAGAGGCTGATGTAGGAGCCGAGCTCACCTGCACCGAAGCTCCGAGAGGGAGAACGGAGTCGGACAAGGGTCTGATACCACTCGCCCCCTCAGAACCGACGAGGGTGTCTTGGCGCCCAGATCCCTTCAAGGACGGCACCATGGAAGTGATCAGAACCGAAGGAACCAAAAGGGTAGGTATCGGCGCCGACGGTTCCACGATCCAAACCCCAACCAGCTCCGGCTCCGAACTCAAGGGGTGAGTCGAAGGAGGAACTACTGTAGAGACTGGCAGAGCCGGACCCTGATGAGGGGGGCTGGAAAGCATTTTAGCCAGGGCCTGCAATTTCAGAAGTCTGCTCACCACTCTCTCCAAGTCATGGTCAGACAGTCTCGAAGACCGAGAAGAGTGAGATCGGTGACTTTGCTCCGAATGTAACAGAGGTGACCCCAGAGCTGAGCTAATTGACTCTAGGGATGGGGACATAGAATGCTTTCGGCTCCCTGAAGGTTCCGACACCAGGATCAGAGCCAACTGAGAGGCAGGTACTTCGGTTCCGGCCGGAACCGAAGTCGAAGCAGACGCCACACCCGATGATGGCTCCGAGCTGGTAGCTGACGGCTTTGATGGCTTGGAGGGTTTCCCTGGCTGAGTCTTAGCAGGTGACCCTTCAGGTTTTAGTAATCCTCTAAGGATTAACTTATTCCTACACTCCTGCAGGACTCTTGGACTAAAGGCGTGACACACAAGACGTGTGACCATCTGTCAGAGACATTTTCTGACAGCATGAGTCACACTTCTTGAATCCCAATACCTTAGTATCTTAGTATCTTTGGACATCCTGTAAAAAGAAAAAAAATCACAGGAAGAAAAGGCCAACAGTACAACAGTAGGTAACAAGTATAAAGAACTGTGCACACAAAAAAAAACAGTTACCACACCTTAACAACACACACACTATAACTATAATATATGTATATATATATATATATATATATATATATATATATATATATATATATATATATCTACTATAAAAAGTAAAGTACTACAACTATTTCTACCTGAAAAAAACACTACAAAAGGTATTTTAGAGAACAAGGGTTAGCCTCTAACTAAAACAGCTACCTTGAAGAGAAAAAAAGAGGGGGGGGACTCTCTAACAGTAAAAACGAGTTTTCTAAGGGGATGGGATAGATCTAAAACTACACAGAGACAAAAAGTACTAAACTACTATAATAAGAACTAAACGCTAACTATTTATATGAAAATCTTTTATATAAAACCTATCAAAAGACGAAAATACGACCTGAGCCAGCAAAGGTAACCTCGTAGCAGAAGCAGCAAACGAGATCTGGGGATCTAGCGCCAGGCATTGTGTGATATGGGGAGGCCTCGAGCCAGTAAATAGCTTTCAAGCTTTAGAAGATGGCCGAGTCAGAGCTGAGGATCATCTCTGAACCCAACCAGCAAGAATGAAGGCGAGATAGACAACTTAACATTGATGGTTATGGATTTTCTAACATATCTGAAAAAATCAGGATTTTCAGATTTATTCAAAAAATTCAAGCATAATATAGGTCATAGTCAGTTCCAGTTTTCAGTTAAAACTTAAGTATTAAACATATTCTTATCTGATTGGTTGAAATTTAGAAATATTGACATAGCCATAATAACTGATATATAGCAAAAAGATCACGACTGGCAAATATATTTTGATGGTTGCAATATATTCAATTGGTTTAGGCATTTTTGTGAAAAAAAAGAGTGTGAAGAAGCTATGATCATAATGAGAGATATTTTTCAGGACAGGCCATTTTTTAGAAAATAATAATAGCATGATTGAGTATGTATCAAGTCAGTAAAAGAATAGGACCTCAAGCCATACTTATTATGGGCATATCCAGGCCACACCCATCAAAAATACAAGACCAAGAGAACCATGTTGGGACTTTATGCATATTAATGAATTACAAAATGGAACTAAAGAAGGAGATTTGAATATGCCAAAAAAACTGACTGGAAAAAATATTGATTTAAGTTCACCAATACATTTGTTTACTAAATTTGTAGTGAAAAATTAATTATATCAAAAAGTAACATTCACAATGAGATAAGTTATAATCTCAGACATTCCATCTAGTACATAAAATATACAGAATTTCAAAACTGTGATGTATGGGCACCTTTACTTATGTGTAAACATAAAATGCGTATTATCTCTAAAGTTACAAACAGAAGTTAATTTTCCTTTAGGAGATTTGCTTGTTACAAGCACAAACTACATTCAGGTGGAGAAATATTTCAATAAAACAAATTGGAATATGATTATTAAAAATCATGACAGGACATAAAGAGTATAAATAATTTCAAACTGCAGCAAGAAAGAAAATTCATCAAACTCCTACAAGTAAGAAAATACAAAATCAAACAAAGGTTTTGATAAAGTTGACAGAACAAATATTATAAAAATTGAAGCTAGAAAAATGAGATCTTGTACTGAAGTCTGAAATCAAGAGAACAGATGCAGAAATAAAGAAATCTGTACAGGAAGACCAAGTATTGAAAAAAATACACTACTGAACAGTAGGGATAATAGAAACCATTTCTTCAAATGTATAAAGATAAGGACAGTAAAATAAAATAATATCAACATTTTCATCTTATGGTTTACATGCTGAGGATGACTGCAGTATAACAATGTTATTCAAAACCCCCTTATTGACATTTACTGGAAACAACACATACATATGAGAAAGAAAAATTATATAAATATATGGGATCTGGACACATGCTCAACTAGCATATGTCCGAATCACAAAACATCGAACACACATACACGAAAGCGCTTAACATCGACAAACGCTTCGGTGTATGTGTGCCTGTTTTGTAGATCGGACTACAGTGCGGGTAAGGGAAAATTCCCTTTTCCCCACTGTAGTGCGATCTCGGTGTGAGAATAATAAAGTAGGTGGTGTGTGTGGGGCACAGCCCCCCACATGGGGGGGTGCAGGGGACAGCCCCCCCTGCAGAAACGTAGATTTTTTTTTTGAACTACACATACACAGAAGCGCTTTTTGATGTTAAGCGCTTTCGTGTATGTGTGTTGCAATGTTTTGTGATTCAGACATATGCTAGTCGAGCATGTGTCCTTGACCCATATATATATATATATATATATATATATATATATATCTATACACACATATATATATATATATATATATACACATATATATATATGTATATATAGATATATCTATATATATATATATATATATATATATATATATATATATATATATATATATATATATATATATATATATATATATATATATAAATATCTATCTATATATATATATATATATAGAGAGAGAGAGAGACAGGATTCAAAATCTCAGCTGAAGAAACTGTTATCTTGACTTTGCTTAAATATCAAGTACTATTGTTGTCACATACTGAGATTTAAAACCTTTGAGAAAATCACTGGCAAAACCATTAAGTTGCTTTTTGAGAAAACTTACAATAAATGCTTGCAAGACTCTTCCTGACTGAAGATGGCTACAGTAAAGCCAGTCTTTAGGTGAAAGGGAAAAAGAATGAGGTAATAAACTGCAGGCCAGTTAGACTTTTATACTGTTCAGGTAAAGTGATGAAGAATGTTATCTTAAGCATGTTATTAGATGAATCTTTAAGCCTAGGAATGTATAACATGCATCAACATGCTTATTCAAAGACTAGGTCTGTAATAACTAGTAACATGACATTTTACAATAATGTTATAGCAGCTACAAGTGAAAATGGTTAATTCTGTTTATGAACATTTCTCTTCCACTTTTCATATGGGCAGTCATAACATCTTTTCTAAACAGCTTTATTAAATTGCCACTTAGGACAGGCAACCATACATTTACATGAAAGAAAATAAAAAACATTTTAACTTTTTCCCAATTACATACATTATATGTTACACATGTTCTTTTACATAACTATCACCAGTCCAACAATACATTATTCTACATATATTGTTCCCACAATTTCCATTTACTTCTATGTAATTTACTCCTACCCTTTTCTAAAGATTTCACTTCCAGTTCTTTTCTCTCTGTTACAATATTCAATACTTCAAAACATTTGGTTTAGACTTTAATATGCATTTTCTAGTAATTGCTTTTTTGCAAGTGACCAGAATTAAACTTAAAAAAGGCCTTACTATGCCTAAGCAATTCAGATCCTGTCCCAGCTGAAAAGAATCATTTCCTTAGTTACACCCATTTGCTCATTTAATATTTCTGACTAAGCACTCTGTAGGGAATTTAGTGATTTTTTAAAGTCTGCCAACTCATTGTTTTTCCAAAATATATGTACCCGGTTATCTCCTTCTTCCCCATCATAACTACAACATTTGCCTTCTACCCCTGAAAAAATTCTTCGGAGTCTGCTTGGAGTATAAAAATACCTATGCAAACACTTCCAAGCAAGTATCCTAAATCTCCTAGATCTTGTTGCCTCTTGGGAGCCATATATAAATCCTGCCATTGCTCCCTTTTAAACTGTCTATGCAATCTCTCTTTCCAATCTTTTCTAACATCCTCTTATTAATTCCCATAGTTATTGTGCAAAATTGTATAAGTCCTACTAATTATCCTTTTTCATCAGCAGCCTCTGTTCTAGATTCAGTTAAAAAGTCTGCCAGATCATGTCTTTCACGTATGATTCCCCTATCCTCTTATCTTTGTCTATTTTCTGACATCAATCCCTGATAGGGAAGGCAGTCTGTAGCCCGAGGTCCAAGGGTCTTCTTGCCCTCTTACCATTCTATTACCTTTCCCCCTCTAGTTATTTGCTCCCAATGCCTTAGTTCTTTTACCAGATTTCTCCAGGAAATCCCGGCATCCTCTTGCCTATTCACTGTAACTCTAATTGCAGTCATCCCTATCAGCAAAATCTCCTTTCTTCATTCTCTTGTTGGCTTAGTTCTTAGCGTACTTTCTGGTACTTCATGAATATAATATTCCATATGGCTGTTGTTATTCTCCTAAAAACCCCACGCTCTCCTTATTTCTTGAATCCCCCCACCATTTCATCTTCATTCCATACCACTCTGAATTATCGCTCTCTGCTTGTGTGATGTATATGAGCCTTAATTGTGTAGGTCTAAAATATCCCTTCAAATCATGTAATCCTAAAACAACTTTTTCTATTGGATGAATCATCTTAGCCCACTTAAGTATTGCCCTCTTCCCCTCCCAGATAAATTCCTACAAGTCTTTAATAATTATTGTCCACAACTTCTCCTTATACAACTAAAGGGACTAAAACATTTTCACTGCATGTATCTTGTTATCTATATACACACACAAGAGGTTCCAGTTCCAGTGTTTTTGTATTATCTTTGTTTAGCCTCTTCCCATATATCCTTAGCTGCCATAACAGAAGCCTTTTTAGTCCCTACTGCTAAATACTTCATTTTATCATGTCCCCATAAATAGAGGTATTACTGAACTGATTCATGTGCACATACATAATTTACAGCTATAGTCCTTGTTATATCTTCATTGATTTTAATTCCCAAAAAGACTTGAAACTGTCCTAAAATGTTCCTCAGTACTGAAATGTCCTTTTCTGCTTTTATCAAGTACAAAATAATATTGTCTGCAAACAAAGCTAACCTTTCTTGATTACCATTACAACTATATCCTTGAATTTCTGGGTTCTGTATTTTCTTTGCCAATGACTCTGAATAAAAAGCAAATAAAGGGGAAAGAGGCCAGTCCTGCCTGGTTCCTCTCTTCAGACACAACGTATCATAGAGGAAACTTCCACTTTCATTCTTGCCTGTGATCCCTCATTATCCTCCTAATTAACCTTATTATTGTATCAGGGAATGCAACTGCTTTTACTGCTCTACTCATAAATCCCAACCTACTCTGTCAAATGCTCTCTCTGCATAAACAACAGCAGTATTATTTTTCATTCTACTTCCATCTGAATAATCATTGTTCTATTAACATTGTCAAATGATTGCCTCCCCTCCATAAAACCATATTGATTCATATCTATTTTGGTAACACCTTTGACATGCTTATAGTTATTATAGACATAAACACTTAATAATCTTGATTTAAAATTGAAATGGGTCAGCATGAAGCTGGGTCTGATGGGTCTTTACTGTACTAAAAATACCACAGCTTTCTTCCAGGATGCTGATGCTTTGTTTCCTTTTACAATACCATTAAACAAAACCTTCCTGATGTTTATCACTTGCCCCTCTCGAAGCTTCCAAACTTCTACAGAAATACTATCTGTTCCTGAAGACTTTCCTGCAGATTATTTATATGTCATCTCCATCTGAACTTATGTTACATTTTTCACAAATTTTTGTTTTAATGAAACCTTCTAACAAAAGAACTAAAACAGACCCAGAATAAATTTATTACCTTAAATCAAACACAGAAAAGGATGTATATATTCAAATAATTAAGTTTAACCTTCCTCATAGGAACAATTGTCCCAAATCAACAGCTGAACCCCACCCCCCCAGGCATTACCTAACCTAAAATTAAGGATAGCCATGATAAAGAGCATGTTATAGCTTGTGCTCTGATTTAGACTGATTGCTGTCTGTTCTTTTCTTATATATATATATATATATATATATATATATATATATATATATATATATATATTCTCTAAACAGATGTGAAAAACAACTTGTCTGCTTTCAGAAAAATATTAACCTTTAGCCTGAAGGAAAAGTGCACTGGTTATCTTTAAATAAAACGAAATTATAAACTGCTCTAGTAAATGCATTGAAGTATTTAGGCTGCTAGGGAGGCCAACACTTCCAATAATTACAAACTTTATTTTTGCTGAGCTGCTTACACTTGTACCATTAAATGTTACATTTCCCTCAGAAAAACAATGCTCATTGTCTGCTTGTCTCCATGGAAACATAAGAACAGAATGTGCAACTTTACTCAGCTGTAGATTTCTCAACTCACACTGAGCATTTATTTCCTAAAGAAAAAAACAAGCTAATATCATCACATATGCAAGAGACTCAGTCCTTCTCATTGCATTCATCACGTTATTCCTATTTTTTCCAAGTCCACTTGCTTACACAATACGATTTAGCCAAGGACTTTAATCCAGACATTCACCCATATAAAAGTAAGTGAAAACATCTCAACTCTACATATAATTAGCACACTTTTACACCCCATCCCTGACCCATCCCACCCCAACAGCCCAAGAACACAGGATCATAGGAGATTACTAGACTATCAACTTAGAGGTCATTTTAAGCCTAGCTGTTTCAACCCAATGCAATACCGATAAGGTACTAGTCAATATCCAACATTACATTTAGTGATGACTGCCCATGTCCAATAATTACAAACTTTATTTAGTTTTTTTTTTTACGGTTTTCTTAGCTTAAACATGTTTTTGCCCACCCCTTATTCTTTTTTACATTGCAATGCCTATATTTCTTAAAACTAAAAAATACTTTCTTAGTTTACTATCCTTATCACATGAAACAATCACTGTAAAAAAAATCACCCTCACCCCATAATTTGAAATACCCCTGACTATATTCTAAACACATCTGCTTTACTATATAACATGCAGTTTATATCATGACATGTTTTATACAAATACTGCTAATAACAAAAGTTGTTTTACTTACAATTACTTTTTTTCTTTTTAGTGTCTTTCTAAACATTAATGACATGAAGTGGGGTATGCACTTTTTAGTCCACCTCCAAGTTTAATAAATCTAAGTCCAATCTTTTTCAAACCTTTTTCTTGTAAAGCCATATTTCACAAATGTGACCAGTGTTTTATAATCTCACATTTATTTATTAATTTCATTGTCACTGTTCTTCCTGATCATCTCTACCTCCAAATACCAGACCCTGGTTTCATGCAAAGTACTCCTTCATCTAGACAGCTCCAGTGCTTTTTTTCTGCCTCAAATATTTTCCTTTGGAACATTGAAAAAGGTTTCACTGGCAAAGTGTCTCTATAAACTTTATTGTCAAAAGAATAAGAAGCAGAGTCCTATTCTGTTTGATGGCTCTCTTTTTGTTGAACAAACTTTTATATTTCCTACTTGACCTGTTCTGCATTAAAATATGTCTTTGATCTTCCAGGAAACAATATTCTGAAGACAGCTGGATATAGCAGAATGAATCTCACACCTGCATCTTGACATTCCCTGATTGCTGGTGTGATGTCCCAACTCTGGGCCAGTAATCAAGGAGCCTCACCAGTGGCACTGGAGAAGGACATTCACTTGGAAGAAAAATGGATACACCCAGTATTTTTAGATGCAGATCTCTGCATTAAGCAGAATTTCCTTTAAGAGCACACAGGGAACACACTCAGTCCAGGGGCCAGTTTCTCTTTCTTTCTCCAGAACCCCAATAAGACTCCCCACTGGAACAGCTGTAGAGCTGAGTCCTCAGCCAAGTGTCCAAGTCAAGTCGTCCACCACTCTCTCTGTGAATCCAGTGCTTTGTGTCCCTGCTCCAAGCAGCTGACACACACACACACACACACACACACACACACACACACACACACACACACACACACACACACACACACACACACACACACACACATACACACACACACACACACACACACACACACTGTTGAAGATTTGATTTGCACGCGCGCACACACACACACACACACACACACACACACACACACACACACACACACACACACACACCTGAGAAAAGCTGTCACAGATTTACCAGCTATGCCCCCTTCTGCCCAGACTATAAGGTAGTTACTGCCACCAGACACTTCAAAGCCAGCTACTCTAAGGCTCTTACAAGGGTACCTATTTATACTGAGGGAAATTAATATTAATATAAATGATAGTGTTTGGCCAATGCAGTAAGGCATTCAGGAGTGGCCACAGAGTCACCAAATGGATACGAGTACTCTCAATGGTTAAAATACTCTCTAAAGGACCAGTCACAATGAAAAGTTTAAATATATTTAATAATAAATAATAAAAGAACATGAAAATATGGAATATCTATTTACAATAAACACCAGAGTTTCAGCCACAGGAAATACTAAAATAACACAGACACATTCACACAGATACAGAAAAAACAGTACTTAACTAATCTCACTATATTTTCCTGACTGAACTAAAGAATTACTATTCCCTGGTTCACTTACTAGAGCAAGGCAAGATGAAGTAGGTGAGGGGTCCATCTCTGTCAGGTACCAAAAACAGATTGCCATGAGACTTCAGTCTCACCTAGTGTTAAAAATATAATTTTTGTCCTAGATTACAGAATGACATCACATACATCTGGTCATCTGATCTCTGTTTTCCACATTACTCCATCAGTAGAAGCTGCCAGGATTTAGCACATATGTGTTACAAGACATATCTCAAGCTTTGCTAAAGTTTATTGCAGCATCTGGAAGCTGTAAAACAATTTCAACACTTCTGCTCTTCCTACAGAGACTAACAAACCATACTTCTTACAGACATTGTGTCTTTGGTTTCATTCAAAACTGTGAGATAATGGCCTAGGTCCAGTAATTTAATTTCAGAGCATTTTTCAAAGTTAGCTGCAGATGGACTGTGTTTAACCTCTTCTTTACCAGTACCCTCTATTAACATGTACATTTAATCAGCTACAATACAGTCAGAACTCACTGTTTGTACATTTTTTAACACAAGCAGCTTTACAAATACATCTTTCAACACAAGCATCTGTACAAATCATTTTATATACAAATAACATATAATTCTTTATTAATTTCCAGCTAGCTATGGTGGTGTATGTTACACATCCACTGCCCTACTTCTCCTGGCATAGCTGGCAGTACCTCACATTGTCACAGCTGGGATAAATTTGCTTCTCTTCTGCCTCATGTGCAGTGAATAATCCTTTTCCAGAAACACTCTACCATCTCCAATTTTCAATTATTTGCCCTTCTGCCATAGTTTTGTCAGGATCAACTTTTTCTGCTGCTATGATTGCATCTTTACTAATACAGATCTTGGCTGCTTTCTCATGGCCAGGTTTGGAGCATACACTTGATGTCCCCTTTCAGTTAATAACTGCTGTGGAATACCAGCCCAGATGCTTATTTGTGCTTTTGTAAAATGAATACCGTCTGCTCCTTCCAATTTCTCTGGTACAGCAGAAAATCTCAGGTTTTCTTCTGTGTGCTCTGTCCTTTACATGTACCTTTTTTTGAAATAGCTCTTCCTAAAAAATCTCATTTGCAGACAGTTTTTTTTTCTTTATTCCAACCTGTGATTTGTGCAGTTTTATCATTTCATCTGAATAGCTGAGATTAAAGCTTCGTTATTTCATTCAGCTTTTTGTTATTTGAGTCAATATACTCATTCACTGTTTTTATTTCAATTAGTTCCAAGTACATTTAATTTATTTTTTCATCTAACTTACTACAAGCCATGTATTATACCAGAGCTAGAGCTTGAACTGCTTTCTGCTGAACAGCTGCAGGATTTTCCTCGATCAGTGTTTTTTCTTCACCTTTTCTAGTTGATTTTCATTCATGTTCTCTAGTTTCTTCTTTGCTGGCATCTAGGAAGTGTAGTTACTTGTCAGTAATTGAATTTTATTAAAGCTGGCTGAATTACTGGCCTTTGTTTCTCAGTTCCTTTTTTCATACAGGGAGAGGTGAAATTAAACTGTTGATCAGTGTGTAGCTATCTTGGAAGTCCGGCAATCATAACATCTTGATGAAGAAAAAAATCCAATCTCTAATATCTCGTCTACAGGATATTTGCACAATAGGACTTGGTTTGTTACTTATGGAACAGATATCTGTGATATGATAGGACATGGCCAAGTTATCTCACAAGAGTTGATTTTGAGCCCTTTTTTCTTTAACTTCTACTTGTCAGATCCAAAAATACTTTTAGAAATACTTCATAGCTTTTATGCAGATGACTTAAAACTATGGATAGTATTCTTATTCACTACAGTGGGCATGTGCTCTAATTTCACATGGGGCAGGCAAGTTGCAAGTCAGAGACATAAGCTGTACTCATGTGACATCTGGAAAGCTGGCAAATGAATACATTCTAAGTATATGAGAAATGTGTGTAAAATATGCATCTTTTCTATATAACTGAGGTTTCCTTCCCACCTTTTGAAAATCAGAGTAGCAATTTGCTATACAAATACATGCCTTTTCTAATCACTTTGAATCAGAAGAGATGCTCAGTTTTCCTGCTAACATTGCTGTATAATGTTTCAAGTTGCTTGCTTCTACTGGATCACAACCTGGTGCAATGAATGACACTTACCAACCTCAAAGTTGATGGCACAAGCAAAGAACCACTCATTTCAACTTTGACACATCTGGAGTAGACAGGGAGACTATACTGGCTTTGGCAAACTTGTACAGTCGACAAACTGTAAATGGGGGAATATGTTGCTTTCCTATTCCTATGAATACCAAAGTAATAAACATGTACCTCACTATGTTAGCACTGGGAACTTTAGAAGACAGACTAAAGACACACTGGGTATCTCATAGGCTTCTGGTTTGGGGATACTGTAGCAGTTCCTCTGCACACTCTTGACATCTGTGCATATCTATTTCCCAATGTTACCACACGACCAAATCAATTCCATGCATGTTTTCTACAGCATGGCAAGAGCCACACTTTCTGAGGTACTTGGTGAGATAAACTGCACCCAAGTGGCTATTTGGATCCTGTCTGAACACCATAGTGATAGGAACACAATAGGAAGGGTTACCATTCCATCACTTGTCAGGTAGCATGAGAAGCACATGGTTGTATCACCAATGTTTTGACCTAGCATTCTGACAGTACCCATAATTGCTACATATGCACACAACTTAAAAGTACCACCATTTCTTCATGGATATCTAGTTGGTAAGCGCACAGTAAATAATTTTCTTTTCAATAGCCATTTGTTGATATAGTGGCCTAGGTTTTAATGACTAACCATCTTATTTTCATGTGCCCCCTTCCTCTTATGTTTTCCATGTGACACAAGCTACCCACTCAGACCCTCGCTATTAACACCAGCTCCTGTAGAGTAGCACTTTAATACCTCCCAGTTCCAGACTGATACAGTATTGAACAAAGGTTTGGCCTGCTCACTAAACTTTTCTACTCCCTGGATGGATAGAATAGTAAGGGTAATACAAAAACTATATCTGTACGACTAAAAAACATATGATTATGAAGAGAAATGCAAAATAGAGAGAGAGAGAGAAAGAGAGCAGTGTGTGATGTGAAAGAAGGGAAAGACTTTTGGGACTTTTTTCATGTGTCCCCTTCCTCTTATGTTTTCCATGTGACACAAGTTACCCACTCACACCCTCGCTATTAACACCAGATCCTGTAGCGGAGCACTTTAATACCTCCCAGTTCCAGACTGATACAGCATTGAACAAGGGTTTGGCCTGCTCACTAAACTTTTCTACTCCCTGGATGGATAGAATAGTAAGGGTAATACAAAAATATATCTGTACCACTAAAAGACATGATTATGAAGAGAAATGCAAAGGAGAGAGAGAGAGAAGAGAGAGGTGTGTGATGTGAAAGAAGGGAAAGACTTTTGGGAAAGATAAGATGGAGTGGAAAAAAAAAAAGAGAAAATGATGGGCCAGATTCATTAATGCCTACACTAAGTGTACACTAAATGTACATGATATATATTCAAGAACATCTCTACCACACTTTTTTGTGCTTTGTAATCACTCAGAAAGATTACACTAAGTGTACATGTAGTCTACACTTTGTGTTAACCTTTATGAAGCTCCCTCAATATTTAAGGCTGCAAGAAAATCAGTAGGAAAACTAAAATTCGGAAGAAGAAGGGGGGAGTAATGTTTGTGCTGTTTGTTCACTCATAGAGATGTACATTTAGTATAGGCATTAATGAATCCCAGGGACAGTTATATTGGAGAGGTTCCCTAGATAATACTGAGTTGTCGGATGAAGATGTAGATGAATGAAGTTTTGCAGTAGATAGAAGGATGGTTTAGAGGTGAGGGGCTTATAGAAAAAAAGAAAAAATGACCATCAACCTGTGCAATTGCAGAGCCAGGAGTTGAGTAGGTGAGACTTTAGCTCCTTTTTAAATGCTTTTAGGATGGACTGTTGCTTGACTGATGAGGAACCAGGTTCCAGATTGTGGATTCATGATGAAACTACAGACAGTTTACTGCAATACCATTTCATTTTTATACATTCAGAAAGAGTTATCAGCAAATCAATGCTAATTCAGTTATAAATGTTTATTTTTCCTTATGTATCACATAGATTCATAGGTTCACAGGAGACTGCTAGGTAAAATGGCCCTAGAGCCCTTTAAAGCCTAGCCATATTTATTCTGAGTTGCCCCAATTGTCAGTGGTTAGGTGGGTGAAGTTTGCTGAGGTAAGGGTCTATGGTAGTTAATACCAGCTTCCTCTGTCCAGGATGGACATGGGCACCACCCCGAGTGAATGTGCAGTCATCCATCTATTGATCTACACTGCATTTGAAGAGGGTCAGGGAGAGGCTCTTTTTACCATGAATTCAAAGCTTGTTCCAGAGAAGTGGCAGTCTCTTGGAGCTCCATCTATCTCTCCAGCATGACCTGTTCATGTCAGAGGCTAGGTTAAGATCCCTGGAGTGAGTGACCCTGCTGCAGTTTGAATTACAAATATGCAGCATTTCCATTATAGCCGGATCAAATACTGCCCTGTAAGCCGGCAAAGGTCACCCCTTAGCAACTTGTAGGAGACAGAATACAGTGACAGGGCTTTCAGTCTTTCCACTTCTTTTGTGTACCCTGTAATTTCTTGGTGACAAACCTCCATGGTCACTTCAACTGTTGCAAGTGTCTGGTGAGGTACATGCAAAATGGATCATTGTACTCAATTACTGGTCTGATGAGGGCCAAGTACAGTGGAATTATAACATTTTTTAGATTTAGATGTAATGGCTTTCTTTACAAGAAGTGCTACATAGAAGGATTTCCTTACTACTGTGGACACGTGGTGGTCAAAGATCAGATTGCTATCAGCCTGAGTAGCTAGACCATGTACCACTGGCTCTACACTTATAGGGATGCTGTCTATAATGTAATTGGAAGGGATGTCAGCTTTCCCAAAATCTTTTTTCCAGCATGCAGGTAAGAGCAACTGTTTTAACTTCCAGCATAGGTGGTTTGTTAATTACTGCAATTCCTTCTGCCACTTCTTTGATTTATTGTTGGTTGGTATGTATTACAGTAAATGAACTTGTGTCACATTTGAAATGTGTCATACATGATGTTCCCCTAACGACAGTATCAAGGATGGTCCCATAAGGGGCGGAGCCTAGATGGCCAACAGAGAGCAGTGAATTTTGAGAGCTCCATAAAATAGTATAATAATATAGAAAAATGTTATTATTTTAAAGTTTAAAATGTCAGAAATCTATAGATAGACTACTAAACTACATAAATATCAATGTTGGTGGAGCTATACAAAAATTTTCCTGTCCAGTAACTTGGAGAGATATATTGAGTCACTGAATATGATCAACTCAAGGAATTCTCATCCCGATACTGCTTTGAAAAAAGAACTGCAATTGATGACACACCCCTAAGAAACTATTACAGCAACACCATACAAAATAACAAATATAGAGACTTCTCTAAATGACATTGAAGGGAGACTCAAAGAGGAAGAATTCCAAAAAGAATTTCTGCTTAAACAGAATACAAGGCTGCTTAACAAAATAGATGACTTAGAAAACAGGGAAAGGAAAAAACATAAGGATCTTTGGTCTGCTTGAAAACACTGAAGAAGAAGACATTATTTCATTCTTAACAACCTGGACTCCTGAATTTTTAGGCTTGAAAGAGGGACTTTCATTTGGAATTGATAGGGCGCATAGAGCACTGAGGAAACCTGCTTCTAACTCAACAAATACTCCACCTAGAGCCATAGTTATAAACTTTCTTTCATTTCTGGACAAGGAACTAATACTAAAATCTTCTTGGAGAAAACCACCCTTCAAATACAATCAAAGCCTGATAAGGTTTGACAATGATTATTCTTCCAGAATACTAGAACAAAGGAAAAAAGTCTGGCCAATAATAAAACTGTTGAAATAAAACAACATTAAAGTACAGCTGGCCTTTCCAGCCAAGATAAAAATACTTTTTGCCAATGAGATAAGAACCTTTAATGACTTAGAAGAAGCTACTATATTCATCAAGGATGGTCCCATAAACTGGTTCCCACTGAAACTAGGGTAGCTAGTAGCTGTAGTATAGCCCAGATACAGGTTTGCTGCATCTGGGTCTGTTTGTAGTGGCTTTTTCCAGGCCATCTTGGCTTAGAAAGGGCCTTTCTGCACTCTACTGAGAGGATTGTGCTGATTGGAATCTGTCTGGTGAATGGTGGTTGGTCTAGGACTTGGAGTTTGCATCCTTATTGGTCCTTTTGAACCTTTTTACATATTTTTTCAAGTTTTTAGCTTCTGGAATTTAAGCCCCACATTTGAGCAGGTTTCTGCTTGTTTGCACTTGGCAAAGCACTGTGCACTGCCACACAATTATGTGCCATAGCCTGATAGATAAATTCAACAGTTTTTCCTTTAATTACAACTATAGCACATTAGTGTAGCCCTAATCCTTAGTACTTTCCCAGTCAAACAAATACTGATAGTGAGCTGAAACCCAATAAACTACCAAAAAAAAAAAACCCAGGGAGAAATATCCATCCACTGAACTCCTTCCTCATTATCTTGAAAAGCCCCCCTTAGTGATAACAATCTTCAACCTAGCATTATGGACAGTTGAACAATCCCTGTTTCTCCTGCCAGCCTTGTTGACTTGGGTCTCTTGAGGCACAGTAGCAACTGCCTCTTGTACACCGACAACACACTACTAATAACTTACTCTAGTACAGAGTGTGAGAGCTGTATCTACACCAAGAATCTTGAATCCATGCTCTCTCACACTCAAAACAGTAATAAGGAAGACGTCAATCCATCCACCACTACACATGCACATAGTACCACTACTCATACACATTGTATGCATCTAACACAAAAATCAACATACTTGGAGGTTCTCTCTAAACACTTACTGAAACACCAGAGACCTCCAAAACACATGACTGCTATAACTAACACAGTTCTCACAGCACCCATGACACACAGCAACACTAGTGTCTCACCTACCAAGCCCGTAAGGCATAACACTCAAACCAAATTTTCTAGTCATTGGAGACTCAATAGTGAGACACACGGATGCCCCACTTACCAGGTTGGACAAGCAAAACGTCACAGTCAGCTACCTGTCCAGTGCCAAGATTTGTCAGATTATGCATGCACCCATGTCTCTCAGCAACAAGTACCATTATGACATTGTCATAGTTTATCTTGGAGTGAACAAATAGAGATATACCTCACTAGACTATATGAAGATAGATATGACTGAACTCTCTGAGTACATGTCCCAGGTAGATATGCCCTTAGGCTTGAGCAGCATACTACAATCACCTAAAATGTTTCCACAGTGTAAACAAAAAAATGATTGCTTTCAATAATTGGCTTAGTTTCTGGTGTCATTCAATGGGGATCCAGTTCCTGTCAGTCTGGGAAGCCATGATCGACAAACCTCACCGCCTTCCCAGAGACGGTTTGCACCAGGCTCTTGCCTTGCCCATAGTGCCTTTTTAGGCAAGGTTGAAAACAAACTCACCAACATGAAACTTGCCAATCATAACAAAATAAGGGTATACTGCTAAATGGTAGGAGCTTAAACCAAAAACTGCATACCCTGGAAGGACTTCTATCACTGGAAGATGTAGATGTCTGTGCAGTCACAGAACTGGTTCAAAGCCTCAGACAGTACTCCAGTCTTGCAAGGCTACAATGCCTT
Organism: Protopterus annectens; assembly: GCF_019279795.1. Lineage (NCBI taxonomy): Eukaryota > Metazoa > Chordata > Ceratodontiformes > Protopteridae > Protopterus > Protopterus annectens. The sequence goes on along the minus strand of NC_056746.1, from coordinate 253,907,434 downwards.
CCACACCTACAGACTGCAAAATGAATGTGTGAAAAGCCAAGCAGGCAGTGTTCTATCTACATTACAGATAAATTCACCTCCTGACTAGTTAGACTGGACAACTCCATGGAGTTATTCCAAGTTCAGAATATGGTAGGTAAGATCCCATTCAACTCATAGCCAGTTACAGACCTCCCTCCATGGGTCATGACATGCATGAACCCTAATTGACCAAACTGGAGACAATTCAAATATTACCGAACACTATGGGTATGGGGAATTTCAATTATCCCACCATCAGCTGGGAAATCTAAGCTAGCTCTAACTCACTAGCACACAAGTTTCTTGAGTTTGTTAACTCAAATGCCCTGGAACAAATTATTCATACCCTGACAAGAGGAGTAAACACGCTAGATCTGGTCCTCAGTAACATGTCAAACAGATGTACTACTACAACTGTTAGACCCCTATTAGTTAATCCTGACTAGAAATCAGTCACCTTCAAGCTGACACTAACACCAGAATTCACAAAGGGAGAACTCAGACTAAAAAATGTCACCAGGGCAAACTATATCCTCCTAGGTGAAGGTATAAATGCATTCCAAGTCCCACCCTCAGCTAGAAGTGGTAACTACATCGGAGCTTACACTAGAATTGTGGAACTCACAGTCATAAGTGAAGGTTGGACAAGAGGAGCTGAGCTAATGTGCCAGGAGCTGAGCTAATATGTTGCAGCAACTTGAAAATGATGAACATATGATACTACAGGTCTAAAGGTGATGTTGCCTATTCTGTCATGAAAGCACAGCATCATGCCAGCACTAGCGAATTTTTGCATAGTATTGGAGCTTCTCTTACATGGCATTCAATCATTGTGACACACCAGTCAAGACAGACCACTTTGTTCCTCAACCTCTCCAGTTCGTGCCTCTACAACTCAGGCAAACACGGAACCAGTTACTAACTTCCAGCAACCTAAGTAATTGTATGTCTATAATTTGCTTTCCTAGTTGCAGCTTGTAATTCATGCAGTATGTACACCACTGAACCCACTTTTCAGTGGTCCTCTAACTTTCCCGCCTTGTTATCCTGTAACTTTACTAATTTTGCTGAACACCAGATTACTGATTTAACACTCTAAATCCTCTCCAAGGGAAATTTATATTCCATAGTGCATAATATTTAGTTTTTATAGTCTTTAGTATAATCCTTATAGTGATTGTACTCCATTTATTTACCGAAAGCAGCTTTTGCCCAGTTAAATCAACGTGTGTGACTACACACTCCCACCCACTTACCAGTAGCTTTCTATGATTGTTTTTCATGGTCCCGGGAATTCTGCATCTCTTGCTCCAACTGTTATCTATTCACAATGAGCTGCCTGTTTCCTCTGTGATCTTACCTTCATTTACCCTCCGAGCATGCCTTGCGGCATTTAAAAAGATACACCTGGTTTTGTGCCATCATTTCCCTATCCCGATCACTAGCTACTCACAGAGCTGGGGTCCCAGTGGTGTGCTAGGGCTGATTTCAGCATCTTAAATGTTATTCTTCAGTATTTGAAGTTTGAAAAGTGTACTGTGGCTGCTTCCATAACCCCACTGCACAGCAAGACAAGTTAAAGGTAGAGTTAATAGTTTTTGTTGTCCAGTTGCTGTTTTTGGTATTGTAACTCCAATTGTTTTTGCGACTGCCATTATAGTGGTTTTGTGACTTTATCTGTACCTATGACTACTTTTACAGTGCCCATCGCACTGTGGGGTGATGTAGAGTTACATTTTAGTTTAGTTTCCTCCACATTTTTTGCTCATAGACCTAGGGTATTTTGCGACTGCTGTTCAAGTGTTTTTTGTGACCCTAACTGAACTTGTGACTGCTTTCATAATGCCCATTGCCCTGCGAGGCAACTTAGAGATAGACTTTTAGCTTAATTTTAGCAATTAAAGGATAGATTTTAGCCAGCTGTTTCTTCTTATTTCTTGATATGTGCTGTGTACATGTTGAATATAGTGAATATGATCCTGAACTGTATAACCTGTCTGCAACATTAGACGCTTATGTTATAAATGACTATATTCCTGATATTTATCCTGTCCTTCTATGGTAATATCCCATATGGGAGCACCTACTATTTTTGCTACATAACCTATCGCAGGTTGAAAATACCTGGTAAATAGAGCTGTATAACTGATTGGATTAGTGACTAAGTTGTATAGCATATATCCCTGTTTAAAGCTGCATAGATCATTTGTTAAATGTAATTGCTGATCTGTGAATATCTGTTTACTGGGCTAAATAACTGTTTGCTAGGCATTTATATTTACTTGTTTTATGTGCATTACTATGAGTGCTACAGCGTAGACAACTACTTGTATAAGTGTATTATTGGTAATATATCTTCTCCTATCTGTTCTGTAGTATGTTGTTTTTCCTCTTATAGGTCTGAAAGTGTTAACACTATGCTAACACTGCTCTTAGCTTATTAACACCTTCCCTAGCTAGCTGCATTTCATTTCTGGTTAACCCTTTCTCCTTTTCTGGTGTTACCTCCCTGCTTTGCTTTCACCTCTGGATAACCCTCCCGCCTCTTCTGGTGTTTCCTCTCTCACTCTCTCTACTCTCTTAGCCCTATGATCTTTACTGACACCTCTCTCCACCTTTTCTTCTCTTAACCCCTTATTTATAAACCATTACTTTGATTGCCCTTTACTCTCCCATAACAATACATATCACATTCACCTAATTGTTTTGCTGTCTTTTCTTCCAGCATTCAATCACTGTGACACACCAGTTAAGACAGACCATTCTGTTCCTCAACCTCTCCAGTCCATGCCTCTACAACTCAGAAAAACATGGAACCAGTCACTAACTTCCAGCAACCTAAGTAACTGTGTGTCTATAATTTTCTTTCCTAGTTGCAGTTTGTAATTCATGCAGTATGCACACCACCAAACCCACTTTGCAGTAGTCCTGTAACTTCCCTGCCTTGCTATCCTCTTACTTTATTAATTTTGCTGAACACTGGGTAACTGATTTAACATTCTAAATCATCTCTATGGGAAATTTATACTCCATAGTGTATAATCTTTAGTCTTTATAGTCTCTAGTATAATCCTTGTAGTGATTATACTCTATTTTTTTGCCTAAAGTAGCTTGTGCCAGTTAAATCTCTATATGTGACTACATGCTCCCCCTCACTTACCAGTAGATTTCTCTGACTGTTTTTCATGGTCCCAGGAATTCTGCTGCCCTTGCTCCAACCTCCGTTTGCCCTTGTTACTCTTGGGTTCACGCCACTCCTCTAACCTAACCCCATTCTCACCCACCCCCACATCAATTTCCTTTATACCTAGCCTCACCCCTCCTACCCAACCCCTCCTCCAATCACTTTCTCCTGATCTGCTAACCCCTCCCACCAAGTATTACCCTATCCAACCTATCAAACTTCCTTCCTATACTTCATCCTCTTAACCTACATTACTCCACCCACCATGTCCTAACCCTTCTATGTCATCTACTATCTGTGCACCTCTCACTTACTCCACTATTCTACACTCTAGTCCTCCAAATACTACTATTCTACATTTCATCTACCCTGCTCTCATATTACTTTCTCACACCTCACATAATTCCTTTATCCTAACACCTATTATCTCGTCTCTCTATTACTCTACCTATCCTACCTTAATAATCTACGTGTAACACCATCACTGCCATTCACCTTATATATATATATATATATATATATATATATATATATATATATATATCCACAACTGTATTAGTCCTACAATAACATCATATTCACACAAATAAGAACACACAGCTTTATAAAATGTCTCTCACCTCCAATACTATTATATTGCTGCTCTCACTATACCTCTAGCTCCTTCTACAATTATCATCTCATCAAACAACCACCATGCCTGACAGACCAACTTTTACAACAACCATACTTATTCAATGTCTCCCCAGCTATCCCTCAGTAGGACTTACTTTATATGCCACAAACTAAATCTTTCAAACAAAACTAAAAATGATCTACCATCAAAACCACCACAACAAAAACTCCATTCATACCATCTCCTCAATATTAAAAAAACACAACCTGTAAATCTTTCCACCCACTGCAACCTAAGTCAGTGCCGGGATATACATCCAAACCCTGGCCCCCTCCAGCCTGTTATAACCCTCAACCTCCTTAAAGTCCCTAAACTTCACCACCATCAGTCTCCAAAGCATTAGAAATAAAACTACACCTACATGCCTGGTTAGACAAAAACAAAACCGACTTCACTGCCATTACTAACACGTGGGTAAAACCTTATATCAAAGATACTGAATTCCTACCCCCTAATTACAACTGCCTCAGGATAGACAGACCACATAAAAAAGGGGGAGGTATCATCTTGATATACCCAAACACCTTCACTATAGTTCAATACACAAAACCTGTCCCACAATTCTCAACAGTAGTGATACTAGTACCCTTTCTAAAGCTGAATAACTGTAAAAATTTTTGTATCATAGTCATCTACATCCCCTCAGGCAACAACACTCCTATACTTGAAGACATTCTTGCCTGGTCAACTAATAACATTACAAATGAAACCATCATCCTAGGGGACATTACCATTAACTGGCTTGATATTTCTAATCATGATCCTTCCACCAGTATAAACCTATATAACTATATGCAATTAATAACTGATATAACCAGGCCCAACAATAAAACAGGCAATGGCTCAGTTCTGGATTGGATACTCATCTCTGATCCTAACAAAATCTCCTTCTCTGGCATGCTACCTAACAGTCTTAGTGACCACTTACCAGCCTTTATAACTCGTAAGACCATCTTAGTCCTAAGCATACACCAAGTTAAGCAAACCAGAGATTTATCTCACTTCTCCTCCAAGACCTTTAATGATATCTTACAAAGTATCAACTGGGCCCCACAAAAATATCTCCCTCTCAATGAGGCTGTTGAATTCTTCAATTCAACATTTCTTAAAGTTTTTAAAGTTTAGCCCCACCTCGCCTAAAAAGAGTAAAAACTAAACAGGAAAACTGGCTTAGCAAACACACAAAGCAAATTATGTCTGCTAGAGATAAATCTTGGAATACCTGGCAAAAAAAAATAAAAATTCTAATGACCTCATTCAATATAAACAATTTTGCAACCAGGCAAAATGACTAGTGATTAAAAAAAAAAAAACACTTTCAAAGTCTTCAAGACCAACACAAACTAAACCCAAAGAAATTTTGGAGCACAATCAATTCCCTACTCCATCCAGGTACAAATAACAATACTTGCACAAATTCAGATAGAACTCCCACTGAGACAGCCTGGCTCTTCAATTCATATTTTATTGATGCCATAGCTAAGCTCACCACTACCTTCCCACCAGTAGACCCCTGCTCACCTGAACCTCCCACTTCACACTCCTCAACTACTCCTCTATTCTCATTCTCACCTATACCAACTTCCACTGTAAAAAACTCCTTCATAAACTCAAACCTTGCACTAATGCATCAGACAATTTACCTGCTAAATTTCTACAACTCTCTGCAAACTTCATTGCCTATCCTATCAGCATACTCCTCAACAGATCTATTCAGGAGTCTAGTATACCAAACATATGGAAGTAAGCATTTGTTCTTAGACTCCATAAAGGTGGCAACAACTCTAACATCTCTAATTTCTGACCCATCACTATCCTCTCTCCCATCTCTAAACTATACTCAACTTCTTAACCATGTTGTCCAAAACCAGATATTTTCCCCCACACAGCATGACTTCAGGCCAGGTCATAGTACCTACACTGCTCTCATATCCTATATGGACACAGTAAACAGGGCTTGCGATGCCGGTTATATAGTCTCCTCACCATTCCTAGATCTCTCTAAGGCCTTCAACATAGTTTCATATCCCCTTCTGCTCATGAAACTCACCAACTTAGGTCTCTCACCCCCTACATTAAACTGGTTCTCAGACTATCTCACCAACAGGCAACAATCGACCAGACGGCAGCACTCCTTCTCACCTTTTCTCAACACAGCTACAGGTGTACCTCAAGGATATATACTAGGTCCCCTCCTTTTCAGTATATTCATTAACAACTTTCACACTACCCTTACCCATAGCAAAGTTACCAATATGCAGATGATTCTACAATCATCTGCACTGCTAAATCTGTATCTAAGTTATAACATCTTACCCAAAATGTTTTCACTTCAACAAAAACTTGTTTGTCAAACAACCATCTCGTGCTAAATCCCAATAAAATTAAACTTCTAATACTCCCCCCAAAACAAACCACCACTCTGAACAAGAATGATTTCTCTGCCCAATCCCATAATAAGATTCTCACTGAAGTCATGCCAAGTACTAAACTGCTAGGGTTTATTACTGATGAAAATCTAACAGTTGACCTCCATATCCATAGCAACATCAAAAAAACACAAAAAAATTAGATACCCTCTATAGACACACATACTACCTTAATTTCACTGCTAAAAAAGCTCTAGCCTCATCCTTTCTGCTACCATCTCTACTATCCAGTGCCCCAATCCTCACCAATATCGAGTACTCCCTGACAAGTAAACTTAACTCATGTTACAATAAGATTGCCAAATTTATAACAAATTCAAAAAACTCAGCACACCACTACTTATCTCTACATCAGCTAAACTGGCTTAAACTCCCACACTACCTCACTTATTCACAATTAACCATTACACATAAACTCATATAGAAACCTTCAACTTGCTCCTTCCTCTCCTCCTTATTGACTACATACCACCATAACAGGCCACTAAGATCCAAAAACACAATGATGCTGTAAGCTGAAAAAACAAACCTTGCAGCTGTTCAAATGCTTTACTTTTTTACTGTCTCAGAACTATGGAATGCCCTCCCACCTTCTATCAGTACAATCAGTATTCCTGCTCTCTTTATGAAGTGTCTCAGAACACACCTGTCTTCTCTCTGGCAATGTACTTGTGCCAAAATAGTACTTCCTAAGCCCTGATTCACTACTATATCCCTCTACAATATCACTACTTAGGAGATCTCTCTGACTTGCTGAAGTCAACTGCTTATGCCCACAAAACTCCAAAATTAACAATCAAAACTGCTATCATACCTGACTAACTCCATCTTCAGTGATCCAGTTCTACACAATGTTAATTTGTAATGTTTGTAAATAACTTATACTGTTGTGCTTATACTTATTTTCATGCATAGAGACTATATATACACTGTTTATTGTGCTCTTTTTCCTTGTATGTACTATTAATGTATGTGGAGCTTTTCTCCCCGGACCTCTACTGAAAATGGGCTCACCTTGGCCCAGTAGACTTTCCTGGTTAACAAATGCAATATACAAATAAATAAAATAAATACAGACCTGTACAATCACTTGCATAAGTGTACAGACTTGGCTGTACCAGGAAGAATCAAAGCCAGTGCTTCAAGTAAAAAACAAGCCACCATGGGAGACATCAAGCATCAACAAAATTTACAATAAATGCAAAACGTTGTCCAAGAAAACAAAGCCGAGACCTCAACAATGGAAAAGCAACCTCCTCAGCCTCAACAGGCAAATAAGACAACTTGTCAAATCCTTGGGTTTCTCTGAGAAAAACTTAGCAAGCACAGCTAAGGATAACCATAAGGCCTTTTAGAGCTATGTAAGTAGCCTAAAAGGTAGGACCCAACCATGTGCAGAACTAGTGACCAACAATATCACACACACTGACCGCACAGAGATATCAAACCTGCTATTAGATAGGTTTGGCAAACATTTCATTCCCTTATCCCCTCCAAACCTATCACAAATGTTCCCCCATACTCCCCCCCCACCCTACATATCTGAAGAACAGGTTGTCAAAGCCTTGTCCAAGGCAAAAAATACAGCCTTTATGGGACCAGACAGCAATCCAAGCTGTCTTTTAAACAGGCTAAAACATGAACTAGCATCACCGTTAAGTACCCTTTTCAATCATAGTCTAACCACAGGCTTTGTTATTGCAGAATGGAGAACAGTAACAGTTAGTCCCCTCCACAAAGGTGGCCTAACAACAGACCCAGGGAATTACAGACCCATAAGCCTGACCAGCCCCATATATAAGACCATGGAATGTATCATTATGGACCTCATAAATAAAGACATAGGGGACATCACACCCTGGATCCTAACCAATTCAGCTTCATCAAGGGCAGCTCCTGCCTGTTAAATCTGGTGATTTTTTTTCAAAAATGTGACTAAGGCCATTGACGAGGGCAAATCTGTGCACACAGCATACCTCAATTTGGCAAAGGCTTTCAACACCTTCCCACACTCAGGCATTAGAGATAAATCTGTCAAACGGAATGTAAATCCCTTTGTTGTAAGATGGGTTGCCAACTGGCTCACAAACTGGACACGCAATATCTAAGTGGGTGACTCCACATCAACCAGTAGACCTGTTACCAGTGGAGTGCCACAGGGGTCAGTGCTGGGGCCCCTACTGTTTGGTATATACTTCTCAGAGGTTCAGGTCAAAACTAAGGGGTTATGGCTGACCAAGTCTGCAGATGACTGCAAACTGGGTGCAATTATTAAATCCCCAAATTAAGTCAGTATACGCGAGGAGGGTCTTGCTCAGACAAATGAATGGTGTCTTAGTCACAGTCTTAAACTGAGTGTAAGGAAATGCATCATCATTCCCTCCGGCACAAACAATGTCCCTTCACACTATCAAATCAACAACAACACCCTAAGTACCCATAAGGTGGTAAGGGACCTGAGATCACAAGTTGACTGTGACCTTAACTTCGACTACCAGGTGTCTGCTGTGGTAAAGAATACTTTCTACACAGCAAACTTGATTGGTAAAGGCACTGCCTCAAGAGCAAAAGTGGATATAGCCCCTCTATACTCTTCACTAATCCAGCCCATAATTGAGTATAACACCCCATTCGGCATGTACCTTACAAAGCACCTGCAGCAATTGGAGAGACTTCAGAGGTTTCTAACAAAGAAGATTAAGGGCCTCCAAAACATGCTGTACAGAGACCGACTAAAGTACCTCTCACTATACTCTGTACTGTATAGACTTCTTAGGGGAGACATATGCCTGGTTTACAGAGCAATCTCATACCCAAACCTAATGAACTTGATGCACATCCATAAATCAAACTGGAGTAGAGATACCCATTCCAGGGACCTAAATATGGCCTGTGACTTAAATATGACATGCTGTAGGGAAATATTTATCTCCCAGTGACTGCTGCATCTTTGGAATAGGCTACCGATTCATGTGAAACAGAGCACCTCTATGACACTGTTCAACAGGAACCTGGTGAGTGGATGTGGCACCATAAATTCTTACCAGGAATAGTGCTCACAACCCTCCTGGAAATGGGCAGCCATTACTAAATGCAATCTTGGGTATTAACTAACATTTCTATGGTATTACACTGGGATGAAACATCTAGGATTGAAATTACCTCCAGGTCAACAGCCTAGAAATCTCTTATGAATGTTCTATAAACAAGTGTTTGCATGTGAGCTTGAGGTTGAGTAGCTACAATAAGATCTACTAAATGCAGTGGATGCTCTTGACACTGACTAAACATCATTGTGAGGCCCAGACTTTGACTCAGAGTTCCTATTCCATAATGAGGAAATCTGATGAGCCCTAGCTTACTTATTTTTGGGTACCTGCAGCACTTTGTTGGGACACATGTAGTGTGTAGACTACTCAGCCACTAAGCATGAGTATCCTCCCTTGGCCACATTGAGTACTGTCAGCAATAGGTGCCTGTCACATGTACAACCATGCTCCACATGAAGATCCATCACGTCATTTTCCCTGGCTTTCATCATTCCCATGTACTCATAAATTTCCATGTGTATACCCTGTAGCTACTCTAACCATCTCTACGTATCTCTCGGTAGTAGTAGTAGTAGTAGTCTGTACCTGAACTGGTCACAGCACAACTGCTGCTGTGCAGACCAAGGTCTTATATGTCTCTGCAGCCAACGACAACAGATGAATTTGCCTGATGCCCCTGTGTGCAGACTGCCCAGCAGGTAACAGAACCTCAAACATGGTTGTGTCTTCCTCCAGGGGTTCAGCTGTCCACAAAAAAGAAGTGTTGAGCTGTGAGATGATTCCCTCCTTCTAGTAATGACATTTCCTTGTGATGCACTATATGTGAGCCTGCATCACTGAGTATAGATTTATTAACCTGTTTGGGGAAGGTGGCCATGACAGTACACTTTGCAACTGTGTGCCACTGTTCTAAGGTTGTGTCATGACTATGATAGTAATTACATCATCACTGACAGCCATTCAGCTGTCAACTTCAGACTGGTGTGATGCACCTCTGCATGGGATTGTTTCTCATGTTATACGTGTGAACAAATAAATAACTATTTGACTATTATAGTTTGACTATTATAGCCTGTTTAAACTATCTCAAATTTTACTATAGGTTTGATACCTACACTTAAAATATGCTGTCTTATCCTTAGGTGCTACTGCTGATAATAATGAAGTACCTGATGAGGAAACATTTTAACTTTTATGCAGACATTCACTATTTAAGGTTTACATGCTGCAATGCAACAAATAGCAGAGAAACACTAATCTTGTGTAGCACCTGTATGTGGATGATGAAAGTGTACCAAAATTCCTGTATACACGCTATCTTGAATGAACCCAGTGCTCTTATCCACTGTGTCATGGTCATCTCCATTAGGGGCAGCAGATACTCCTTATCATGTGTTTAACTTCGGACAGTAGAAGGTCCACAACATGTAGTACTATGTATAATTGCAATTTGCCATGCTTTACTCCAAGCATGGATAATTGCACTCTCTCTGCACTATTCCAAGTTGTAATTCCTTCTCCCTCTAGCACTTATATCTGTCAGAAACTGATTACACACCATAGTTTGCTCTACCTCTCCTTTTGAATACCCTGTCCAAATTTCTTAAGTGCAGCCACAAGGATATGATTTTCCTCAGCAGTGAAGTTACCTAGCTTGTGACTCAATCCCTGAACCTGTAATATAATTTTCCTAGGAAAACTAAGTTTTGAATTACTAGTTTAACCCCTTCCTTAATGAGTTAAAGCACAGTGATAAATATCTTTTGAGCATTGCTGTATTATTAAGCAGCACAAGAAACTAATGTTGTGATTCTCATGCTTCACCATGGGAATTGTTTATTTATTTGTTTTAAGTACCTCTTGGTCTAGGAGAAACATAAAAAATATGCAATGCAATTCAGGCCTGTGTGGCAAGGGTGAGTGTAGTATCTACTGTACTTGATTACTGATGCTTCACTTGCTAAAATGCAATAAATATGTATGCAGTTTGGTCCAGAGCATTGATGCTGGCGGGTACCAAAGACTGTATTAAATAAGTGCAATAATTTGAAAGTACCTATTTAAAATTATTGATTTTAATTCTGGGTTTCTGGCAATCTTCTCTTAAACGCGGTAACCATCAGCACACAAAATGGCAATATTTAAAGTTATTACAGTTTTACTTTAAGTTGCAAAGTTCTTATACAAAGGAGGCTTGCCATCATTTAGCTGTACAACTCTTATTACTATGAATATACTAAGTGTAGGAAACATCATAAGTATCTGTACCACCATGTATACTGTGACTAGCACATGCATGTGCGCATGCATGCAAACTGCTAATGTGCCTACTCTTAGTTGCTAAGTAGATATGAGTGCAGGGTTTTAGCTGCCAGAATTGCTGATGTCACATTTCAGTGGGTGTGGTTCAATTTCATATCTAAGGCATCATTCTGTAGTGAACCTGCGTTAGGAATGACAAGTTTCCTTAAAGCTCAGTGTAGGGCCCAAAGCTGGTGCTTGAAAGAATGCAGAAGAAACTAAAAATTTTTTGTAACTGTGGCATGCATCATACCTGGTCGGGCTGGACAAAGCCCACTCTGTTTTACTTAAAACATAAATGTGTGGGCAGACATATGGGATGAGTTGTCATCACTAACCGGCATCCCTAGGAATGGAGAGCAGTGCAAGCACTGGTATGATAACCTGCAACTGCACCATCCAGAGCAGACAGTCTGTTGGGTGGCCAAAGTTCTACAGTATGACAACTTCACTATAAATGCAACATTTAATATGTATAAAAATATCAAAGGTGTAGGTAGACTCTGTGGAGGCCATTGCAAAGTTTTGATTTATTTTGTCTGTAAATATACTTAACAGTAATTTATTCTGTAACTGTCAGCAATTGCATTCAGCAATGTGTTTAACTTAATTATAAATGAAATAAAAAAGTAAATAAAGCATGAGATGTTTGTACAGCATTAGCAAAGAGCATTCCAATAACGTCATTAAAGACTGCATGTTATTGATAATCAACTGGGAATTTTCCAAACTGCTCAGAACTTCTGAAAGAAACTTTCAAGAAAACCATCTACCTCGGGGAGGTGGATTGCTGTTGAACTATGTATTGGTCCAGAAAGTTGCTACTATGGCATCTTTGCAGTTTATCCATTAAAGCATTTCCAGAAAAGAAAGAAGTGGTAGCATTTTCAACAAAAGGACATGAAAACATTATAAGCAAATATCAGTAAGAGAACATGAAATTATTATCAGAAATGCCTTGCTTATTGATAAGGGTATCCATTTGTTTCAGCCATAGGCACACCTGCATAACTCTGGCTTTACTGAAATGGACAAAATGCAAAGTTACAATAACAGCAAAACGCTTGATCAATAAATAGTTAAAGACCTTCCTGCCCTCTGAGATGCATAGTGCCCTTGACTATAACTTTTTCCGAAGACAAGAAGTGCCTGTAATACTTTCATTTCCTCTGCAATGCATTCCTTGCTGTAAGGGTATACATAATATCAGAGCAGCAGGTCCATTCCTTTGCTACTTCACTGGAAGTGAGGAAAGACAAATACTACACCTATTCTATTTGCTATTTTTTTTTCAGTTTCACTGTAGTGACAGGGTTACAGGTTGGACTTCTACAGTCAGAAATTATAAGTCAAAATATGTGTGTGTGTGTGTGTGTGTGTGTGTGGGGGGGTTGGGTTCATCACACCTGCGTTTTTCAATGCACTGATCAGTACACCAACAGATCTATGAAAAAAACAGACAATTCTGTAGTTAATGCTGATTGAACATACACCGGCAAAGATTTTTTATTAACTCAGCTTTCACTTGTTTTTCTTCTTTACCACCTGAGAATAATTTGAAAATAGCTACCACCTCTTTCAAAGGAAGCTGACACAACTGATCTCCCGACCCTGTAAGCACTGTCCCTGCTCTAAACAAAAAAAAAATAATTTAATTGTAACAAAATTAGTAAGTATTAATATGTATGGAAAATATACAAACTACTATTAAGCTGATGAGCAGGATATTGCAGAACTTACAAAATATAACAAATCCAGCCTTACCATACAACCAGGAATGTGCCTAGATGTATAAGACCATGGTATTTTTATTGCATTTTTTAATTCATTTAAACGTAACACATTCAACGGCCCACAACATAACAGTTTACAAATGTTTCCACTATGTACATGGTTCAGCAGTAACCATTACAGTACATAACAGTACCAAAGGTAGAGGCACACTGGTTATAGAAACAGACTCCTCTATAACCCCTCTTCTTACCTCTTCTTCTTCTCTTTCAGCTGTTCCCATTAGGGGTCACCACAGCGGATCATCTGTTTTCATTTCTTCCTGTCCTCTGCATACTGCTCTGTCACACCAGCCACCTGGATGTCCTCTCTCACCACATCCATAAACCTTATCTTAGGCCTTCCTCTTTTCCTCTTACCTGACAGTTCCATTCTTAGCATCCTTTTCCCAATATACCCATCATCCCTCCTCAGCACATGTCCAAACCAATGCAATCTCGCCTCTCTGACTTTGTCTCCAAACCGTCCAACACTCTCAGAGCAAACATTACATCTGTAGTGCTCCTTCCCAGCATGAAACCATACTGCTAATCACTAATCATCACCTCCCTTCTTAACCTAGCTTCTATCACTCTTTCCCATAACTTTAAGCTGTGACTGATCAGTTTTACTACAACTCTGCACATCACAGTTATTTTTAAAAATAGGTACCGACACACTTTTTCTCCACTCCTCAGGCATCCTCTGACATTCCAAGATTTCATTAAACAATCTGGTTAAAAACTCCATTGTCATTTCTCCTAAGCACCTCCATGCTTCCACTGGTATGTCATCTGGACCAACAGCCTTTCCATTCTTCATCCTCTTCATAGCTGTCCTTACTTCCTTCTTGCTAATCTGTTTAATTTCCTGATTCACTATCCCCACATCATCCAACCTTCTCTCTCTCATTCTCTTCATTCATCAGCCCCACAAAGTACTATTTCCATCTGCTCAGCACACTCTCCTCGATTGTGAGTACGTTTCCCTCACTATTCTTTATCACCCTTACCTGCTGCACATCTTTCCCAGCTCGGTCCCTCTGTCTAGCCAATCTTCTTGCCTACAAGGGATAAGGAAAAGTATCCCCAAATCTTTGAAAATAATAATTACCTGTCAGGCAGAAAATCAGTTCACTAATAACTAATCAGAACAGAATTAATTTGTTAGCAGTATATATGGTATTCCACAAATGATTTTTGTTACTTGCAGAATATAACATATAGACCAATATTTTGAAACACTTCTTGCCATTCATACAGGATAGCATCAGACAGTCCAGGATTCTTAATGAAAAAAAGGGTCTTATCCAGATGCTGTACAAGGGTAGACTAACACTTGTGCTTTCACCTACTACTCAGCTTACTTGTATAATGGCCACAGGACACCCTGTATTTTCCATTATTGTACACAATATCCAAAAGGTCCAGTTTGCCAGAAAGGTAAAGCTGTGCATTCTCTCTAATAGATGTATTGCATAACATCATAAACAACTCACCACTTTACATTCCCAGAATTGTATTACACCTGCATAATTATAGCCACTCCTTCAGCAGGCACTATTCACTTTTATCTCCATAAATACCATTTTGACAGGGAATACCAACCATATACTAAACAAATTTGCTTACGTTTGCACATGAACTAAATCCTAAATAAGTGTGGTGCTTTCCAAGCGCCTCCTTCGAGTAAAAATTCAGGGGACTAATTTCTTCCGTATTCCATCTGGCCCAAGATTTATAGTCAATGTAGCCTTATTCTGCCACATATCTTTTTAAATAAATCCTGTCATTCCCTTTTTGACAGAATCCCATTTATTCCAAAATAGAATTCTATAACTTCTCTTTTGATAACTCTGCCATATATTTACATGTTTACAGTGAGGCAGGCCATTGCTGTGGCTCTAATATGTATTTGTTTTTTAAGACAATGAAGTCTTTCACATAGTTAATCCAATCAGAATAATAGATTTGGTTCCAGCATGTTAACCTCTTTTCCTACTAATTTTCATTTGATATAAAATCGGTACACTCAATCACCTCCAGGTGGTCCCATATATTTCTTGTAGGTCCCTACAGATCCAGCTACCACAGTCTACACATTCCTTTGTCACTTGAACTATCCAGTCTCTTGGTATATTTGTAAGTCTGCCCCTCATTATGTATTTTTGGCTACCAGTTTTCTTCAGCTGCTGTAATAATTTCAGCTAATTTGAAGGCAAACAGATATCTTGTTATATTAAGATGTCCCAGCTCCCAACACCTGTAGGTATTTAAGCATTACCCACAAAACTACTACAACTTGAATCCCTTAACATCACCTTGTCCAATTATTTTTGAAGTAACCATAGGCACTCATGAGCAGATGTACTACAGAAACTGCATAGCACATAAAAATATTGGGCATAACAATGGTATTAACTGCACTAATCTTGACTGAAATTGTATTTAACTTTGACACCTTACTCGGGAGCTCTGTAGCACCATAATGTTTTGATTAATATTTTTTATCATATATGACATTACTTGCATCATTAAGAAATAATACTGAAAATATTTATTTTCTCTTTTTTGTAATGTGAAATAAAGTTATTTGCACTGCATTATTTATGAGTCTTTTTTCATATCTCATTTTCTTGTCTCCTTCTGAAGCTCTTACTTAGTCTGGTGCACCTTGCTTGCAGCAGACTCAAGTGAGAAAGAGGTCACCATCCCTTGCCTGTCCCAGAGCCTGCTTCACAGAGTGGGAGTGATGGAGCTTCCACTGCAACAGGAATAACCTGGTAAACCAGCCTGAGCTTCGGGACCAGGGATATCACAGCCTCCCTCAGCAGGTGCAAAATGTGCTGTCCAGGTCAGCTCTGACTCCTGTGCCACCAGAGGCCTCAATCCCCACATCACTGGAGTCCCCCTGTCCAGGAACATCAGGGCAGAGTACCTTCTGAAAACTAGGGTGGAAAAGGCAGAGGTCATGTGAACCCCCATCCCCCACCATCTGTTAATCCATTCTCTATTTGTCTGTGTCCACTTCCACATGAGACCTCAAAATACTGTATGAGACTACCCTCTCCTGATTATATTGTCTGAATTTTTTACATTTCTGTCAATACCCTCATCCTTTCCCTAAGAATCACTCCTTCCCTTACCACATTTTGTCCTTTTCCATCTTCCCTTGTATACATTTGAAAAAGGTGGTCCATCCCCACCTAAAAAAATACCCATCCTCCTCGCACAACAAAATGCCCTTATGTCTTCCTGATGTTTTTCTTTGTTTGCTTTCTCACCACTTTTTGACTTTCCTATCTTCCTATTTTCATTACTTATAAAAGACTAAACCTGGTGTCCATGAAAGGCGGCCTTTACAATAAAACAAAATGTATTAAAGTTGCTATATGCTGTTAGCCAGCAGCACTGAGCTCCAATTTCTGCATGATAGCAGCAACATTGTGATGCTCACCACCAACTGCCTAAAACATATAAAGTTATGCAGGAACTTGCAAACATGTACAGCGGTTACATTCATGTGAAAGATGTACATATTCTTGCATTGGTCTAAGATTACTTTATATACCTTTACATACTTTTAGCTCTGCACAGTTTATGTGAGCATTTTTTCACAGGCTTCAGAAGTTTGAAAACCTACGCCACTCACTCAGATTTATTGCATTTGCGTTTCGGTGCAGCAACAAGCTTTGCATATTCATCTTACCCATCTGTGCAGACTAGTACTATGAATACCATCCAAGGTATCATCATCATCAACATCCCTTTTTCCCATTGTTTACATGGAGTCGGTGTCATGTCAACTGTCACCATCTCTCTCGATTCAATGTCACTTTCCTACCTTCTTTGACAGTCATGCATCGCACAAAATCCATCCCTTTATGGGTGCACTCATTTTCTCTTGCCTTCTTCCTGTCTGTCAAAAATCTTCTTCACAAGACTGACTTCTGCCTTTCTGCATATTTGCCCAAAACACCATAATCTGCTCTATTTTAACTTTTCATTAATTGGAGCTACTTTGGCTTTTGCTCTTATGTCTTCATTTCTTCATTTCTTCTACTGTGTGCATCCTGCCACCCATCTTAGGCACTTCATCACCATCATGTCTAGCTTACTCAACTGCTCTTACCTTACTGACCATCTTTCGGTACCACATAGTAGTACTGGCCGCAGCATTGTTTTGTACACCTTACATTTCAGCTGCTTTGGCATTCTTCTGTCATTCACTACCCCTGACATTCTGTGCCAGTTGGCTGCAACTCCTTTGATTCTAGCTTTAACCTCCTCATTCAGACTTTCCTTCTGCTCAAACACCTTTCACAGATACTTGAAACTCTTAATCTGCTCCACTATTTTCCCTTCTGTCTCAGTTCTCAAATTCTGATTTTCCCCATTTGTTGCAATTGCAGCAGTCTTATCTACACCAAGTTTCAGACTATGTTCCTTTAGTTTTACATTCTAATTCCCTATCCTTTGCTGAAGTTCTTTCTGAGAGTCTACCTGTAATGCCACATCATCTGCATACAGCAATTTGTTGATCCATCCCCTCCAACCTATTTGCTGATGTTAAATAGATAGTAGAATACGGGCTGGCAGCAAAAAGATTTTTAATTCAAATAATCCAAAAACAGTGAGTACATATATTCAAAATATCCAAAGCACAATAAGTAAATATATTCCAAGTAAGCGCTTTTGTTTGTCACACTGACAAACTTCTTTTGACAATAAAAAACATCACTTACTTCTGTTAAAACCATTTCAAATTCCTTGCCTGCAATATTATTGGTCCATCTCGCTGAAACTACATGATGTCAGCAAAATGACCCCCCATCCTAAACACACAAAACTGAAGCGTATCTTAAAGACATAGTCATTTAAAATAATAGTGAATATACTTATATACCTCAATCAATACATTTTAAACCACAAAACAGGTTAAAAGGCAGGAAAAACAACTTAAATACTAAACTATATAAAATTACATATAATACCTACATAAATAATTGTAAGATATTGCAGATAAAAATTTTTTACATGTATAAATCACTCCATGATGAAAATACATAACGAGTACAAAACAAGTGCAATTAGCATGTTTATGTAAGAAAGCCAATAATAAATAAGCAATATAATGAATGTGCAAATAGGCCAAGAACAGATAAATAAAACCACTATTGAATATAAAACTAAAAAAATGATTGAATGTGCAAGAGTATTATAAACTCACAAGAGCCATCGCCGAGCCTGAAATAGTAAGTTATAGCCACGATGTACTAAACCCAAACATAACTAATAGTATGTGTAAGTATACATTTATATATGTAAGTCAGATATTGTGAGGTGTTTTAAAATATTATCAACATTGTGAAACATAATAGCAGAAAAATAAATCACCTTTCTAAGGATTTTAATTTTAATATGCTTTTAAGGAAAAGGAACTCATTCAAGCCTGGCCAAGAGTGTGCGCACAGGCGAATCTGCTACCTCAATTCCATTTTTTCTAAGTGGGCTGGCCATGCACCCCCCCCCCCATCATTGTTTTTTAAAGAATCTAAAACAATGAATTTAAACTGATGTGTGGGGTTTAAACAAATATGTTTTGCTAAAGCGTTATTTTCAACTTTGTCTCTAATAGCTCTTAGATGTTCACCCATCTTTTCTTTCAATTTCCTTTCTGTTTTTCCTACATAAAATGACACACAATGCATAAATATAGCACAATAAACAACCTTTTCAGAAGAACAACAGAATTTTCCCATAATTTTAATGTGTTTTCCATTTACTAGAATCCCACAAGTTTCTAAAATAAGGTTACAAAATTTACATCGACCACATTTAAACATGTAGCCTTGGCAGTTGTTATTAAAAGTATTCTCAAAACAACTCCTAAAATTATAACCATTTCTATACACAATAAGGGGATTTGTATCTAATTTATTCCTAAGCAAAGGATCATTGAGAAGAAAGGCTCAATTTTTCTGTAAGGTAGATCTAATAGCAGAGCTATCACAATTGAAAGTAGTAATAAAACTACAGTTAAAATTCCTATTCATATTATTTTTATTATTAGTGGAATTAATCTGGTTGTTCACTGTATTAATGCAAAATCTTGTTTGATGTTCATTTTCATTATTACTTAAAGTGGAAATATTGGGATATGTTTCTTGCACAATGATTTCTTTTGCTAACAGTGGTTTAAATGACCAATACTTCTCTTAACAAGAACCTCCTGCATTACATCATCTACCACAGAATTTGGGTAACCTCTATGTAAGAACATAGTTTTTAAATTTTCACACTCAGATATGAAGTTGTCCCATTTGGTTACCATTCTAGCTGCCCTCACGAATTGTCCCTTTAGGACAGCTCATTTCTGTGTATGTGGATGGCAGCTTTCATAATGCAAGAAACTATTACTATAAGTTTCCTTGCGAAAAATTTCAGATATAAAGGAATTAGTTTCATAATCTTTCCTCAATAAAACATCTAAATATGGAATCTGATTAAATTCCTTAACAGCTGTGAAATTCAGAACAGTAGTGGTTTATTTTAAATAATTCACAACATCATTCTAAATTGACTAATAATTCTTTTTTAGTCAACCTAAATGAGGGCCAAGCTTACAACAATAGGCATGAAGCAACTGACAACAACAAAGATTTTTTTTTAGACATGGACACGTATCCCCCCTTGAGGAGATCAGAAAGGATACAACAGCAGAAACAAAATTAATACAACCCCCAGACCGGGAACAACTGGTCAGTCAAGGGGGAACATCAATGGAATGGGTCTTACATGGACGGGGGAGGAGTAACAACTACAAGGGACCATGGTGAGGTTGCAGTCAATGAGCTTTAATACCCACCCTGAGCTATAAATTTTGACTAATAGAGCAAATGATTTTACTGTATATAATTATTCTTGTTTAGAATTTGATACATCTATTTGTGATTTATTATCAAGGAGGCTAACATTTGTCCCTAATCAGAATATGAATTTAGTTCAAACTACTATTGATTTAAAATTATTTGTGCGTAAACTTAACTTGTCCATTTTATTTCAGCCGAACATGCAAGTGATCAACCCATTTTATGTTTCTAGTACATATAAGCCACCACTACACCCCAGTCTAGAAGTTTTTGAAAAAATGTGTGACTTAGACCTCCGAACTATTGACAAAAATCACAGAAAGAGGTATAACTTAACTAGAACTGAAAATGATAATTTAAAAATGTTAATGAATTCTAAAAATATCAGGTTAATTAAACCTGATAAAGGGGGTGGTACGGTTATTTTTAATAAAAGTGATTATTTACTTAAGATGGAAGAAATTTTAACTAGTCACATTTATAGCCCAATTCCATAAATAAAATGAATGGAGCACATAGACGCATAAGGGGTGTCTTATATGATCTTTTTATTGAAAACAGTATTGATATAGATGAGTTGAACTACATGACTGTAACATATCCCAGGACACCTGTTTTGTTTGGAGTCCCCAAAATCCATAAGGACATTTTAAAACCACCTATGAGACCTATTGTTAATGCACAAGGTTCGATAACTTACCCTATAGCCAAATACTTGGATGCAAAATTAAAACAGTATGTTATGGCAGAATCTCACTTGTGCAAAGATTCTTGGGATTTTTTAACCAGGATAGAACAAGCCCAGTTCGATAAGGCAGATATATTAATTACTGTGGATGTTAAAGACTTATATTCTGTCATACCACATGGGATTGGTATTGAATGGGTAAATAGTTTCCTGGCTAAAAGGGACTTCACACAAAACCAGATTAACTTGTATGAACAACTGTTGGACATTGTACTTAAAAATAATGTTCAATGGTAAATTGTTCTTACAGAATGAGGGAGTAGCTATGGGTTCTCCGTGTGGAGGCCTGTATGCAAATATAGTTATGTGTGTGTGGGAAGAAGAACATGTTTTCCCAACCACATTTTTTCAGTATTGTAAGATATATTTACACTATTTAGATGATATTTTTATTTTGTGGAATGATGGAGATTCAATAATTAATGTTGTTGTTTTGTCTTTCAGCTTTTCCCAGTTAGGGGTCGCCACAGCGGAACTCCGGTCCACTAATGCTTGGCAGTAGATTTTTACGTGCCGAGTTGCCGGCCCTGACGCACAACCTTCAATGAAGCTACGCCCATTCACGCATGTCTCCATACAGAAGACGCTCTAGCTGAGAATCGAACAGGACGTCTTACTTTGAGGCGAGAACGCTACCACAGCACCACCACCGTGAGCAGATTCAATTATTAATAATTTTGTGAATTATTTAAACCAAACCACTACTTTTCTGAAATTCACAGCTATTAAGGAATTTAATCAGATTCCATATTTAGATGTAATATGAACATCAAACAAGATTTTACATTAATACAGTGAACAACCAGATTAATTCGACTAATAATAAAAATAATATAAATAGGAATTTTAACTGTAGTTTTATTACTACTTTCAATTGTGATAGCTCTGCTATTAGATCTATCTTAGAGAAAAAATGGGCCTTTCTTCTCAATGATCCTTTGTTTAGGAATAAATTAGATACAAATCCCCTTATTGTGTATAAAAAAGGCTACAATTTTAAGAGTTGTTTTGAGAATACTTTTAATAACAACCGCCAAGGTCACATGTTTAAATGTGGTTGATGTAAATTTTGTAACCTTATTTTAGAAACTTGTGGGATCTAGTAAATGGACAACACATTAAAATTATGGGGAAATTCTGTTGTTCTTCTGAAAAGGTTGTTTATTGTGCTATATGTACTCATTGTGTGCCATTTTATGCAGGAGAAACAGAAAGGAAATTGAAAGAAAGGATGGGTGAACATCTAAGAGCTATTAGAGACAAAGTTGAAAATAACGCTTTAGCAAAACATATTTGTTTAAACCCCACACATCAGTTTAATTTCATTGTTTTAGATTCTTTAAAAAACAATGATAGGGGGTGAACATGTCCAGCCCACTTAGAAAAAATGGAATTGAGGTGGCAAATTCGCCTGTGCGCACACTCTTGGCCAGGCTTGAATGAGCTCCTTTCCCTTAAAAGCATATTAAAATTAAAATCCTTAGAAAGGTGATTTATTTTTCTACTATTATGTTTCACAATGTTGATAATATTTTAAAACACCTCACAATATTTGACTTACATATATAAATGTATACTTACACATACTATTAATTATGTTTGGGTTTAGTACATCGTGGCTATAACTTACTATTTCAGGCTCGGCGATGGCTCTTGGGAGTTTATAATACACTTGCACATTCAATCTTTTTTTAGTTTTATATTCAATAGTGGTTTTATTTATCTGTTCTTGGCCTATTTGCATATTCATTATACTGTTTATTTATTATTGCCTTTTTCACATAAACATGCTAATTGCGCTTGTTTTGTACTATTTAATCATGGGGTGATTTATATATGTAAAAATTTTTTATCTGCAATATCTTACAATTATTTATGTAGGTATTATATGTAATTTTATGTAGTTTAGTATTTAAGTTGTTTTTCCTGCCTTTTAACCTGTTTTGTGGTTTAAAATGTATTGATTGAGGTATATAAGTATATTCACTATTATTTTAAATGACTATGTCTTTAAGATACGCTTCAGTCTTGTGTGTTTAGGATGGGGGGGGGGTCATTTTGCTGACATCATGTATTTTCAGTGAGATGGACCAATAATATTGCAGGGAAGGAATTTTAAATGGTTTTAACAGAAGTAAGTGATGTTTTTTATTGTCAGTGTGACAAACGAAAGCGCTTACTTGGAATATATTAACTCATTGTGCTTTGGATATTTGGAATATATGTACTCACTGTTTTTGGATTATTTGAATTAAAAATCTTTTTGCCGCCAGCCCGGATTCTATTATCTATTTTACTTGGTTTCATGCGGCTCTTATTGCTATTTGCTGATGTAGTCCATCACCAGTATGAACAGCAGTGGGCACAGAGCTGAACTCCGATTCTTACCCACTCCCACTGGGAACCGCTCTGTAAGACAGAACACTGTTCATACGTGAGTCATTGGGTCCTTGTACATAGCCTACCCTAATTCTACCAATGTTTCTGGACCTTTGAACCACCACAGGACTGCCCAAATCAGCTTTCTTGGGACCTAGTCATATGCTTTATCCAAGTCTAGGAATGTTCTGCTGGATTTTTTCCTCATCTCTAGCTTCTTCTCAACTATCTGCTTCATTGCAAACATCAGTCCAGATGAGCTGCATCCTGACCTAAATCTGAACTGCTCATCTCCCATCTTACTTTCTATTAGTCTGCATATTCGTTTATCAATCATGATCTCCACAACTTTCATATAGTGTAACATGAGATTGATATCCCTGTGCTGCCTAGAGCTGTGGATGTCCCCGTTGCTCTTGTACACTGGCACTATTATGCTTATTCTCTAGTCATCTGGTTTATGCCTTTCTCTCCATACTGCTAAGAGTGCCTCAGATGCCATTTTTCCCCATATCATCAGCCAACATTGTGACCATACCTGCTGTGACCTCATCTGAAGCTGCTGCTTTCCTTGACTTAACATTCCCAAAGCTTTTCTTACTTCTTATAGTGGGGCTACCCTTCTTCTTTTATCTTAAGCTGTACCTGAAGAAGCATAGCTTCTGTGAGGTTTGTTTCATGTAGAAGCTACTGGAAGTACTTCTTCCATCTGCCTTTTATTTACTCTAGGCTAGTGAGCAGGTTGTTGCTAGCATCCCTTACGAAGGTTGTCTGACTATCTTCTTTATCTTTCTGTCTTTGCCTTGCAACCAGATAAAGTTTTTTTGTGCCACCTACTGATTCACTATCCAGAACCTGGTAGGGTGCCTCTGATGCATTATACTTTGCTTTTGCAACTCCTCCCTTAGCCTCTTTGTTAGCCAACCAGTATTCTTTCTTAGCCTAGTCTGGTTTTCCTGTCTTCCACTTTTTTCTACACTCCTTTCTTCTGATAATTTTCTGTAATTCTGCATTCTACTGTCTGCTTTCCTTATCTATCTTACTTCCATACTTTGCTTGGCCACATACCTGTTCTGTAGACCTCACATATGCTGTTTTGAGGCACTGCCATTCTTCTTCAACTATACCTATTTATTCTTCTTTCTGGGGTGTTAGAGCCCTGAGTAATTCCTTGCACTCTTGCACTTTCTCTACAGCCAAAGTTCAGGTTCTCCAGCCTAGTCTATGTGGACATTAGAGCCTTCTCTGACCACTGCCTGCAGCTGATTGTGTCAAACAGTGGTTTCTGTTGTGGGCAAACTGCTTCAATAGAGTTGACTTTGCATTCGCTGATTATATCCCAGTGCCCTTTCCTTACTAGGAGGAAGTCTACCTGAGTTGCATGTTGGCCACTGTTCTATGTAATGTGACTGTATTTCTGAACCATGTGTTGGCCATAATCAAGCCATTTGCCAGACAGAAGTCTCCTTTATTACTCTTGCCCCACCATGACAGACCCAAGACAATCCTCATATCCTGTTCTGTCTGTCTGTCCCAATATGTGCATGCCAGTCATCCATTATCAAGACTAATTTATGTTGTCCTGCTTCATCTGGTAGGCCCTGTAACTGCTGTCTGAATGCACTCTTTTATTCACTATCACAATCCTGCTGTGGTGCATACTTACATTTTGGTCTAATTGCAATGAGCCTGTCACTAATTCTGATGACATCCCTCACTATTTTCTAAAGCATCTCTCACACCACAATTCCCACACCATTCGTAGTTTGTCCTCCTTGTGTGTAGTAGACTCTGGAGCCCAAGCCAAGTGATTTTGCTGCATAAGCCTCCTCATTATCATCATATCATCCACTTTCAAGCTGAATCCTGTCAGTGAATTTATACTGAGAGTTGCAATTCTTAGTCCATGTTTGGCAAGTTGACTGAGTTTATGCCCAGCTTTCACTAAATAGAGGTTTACCATGTAACCCAAGTTGGGCAACTGGACGCTAGCTGTCCAGTAGCTTATTGACTCACAGCTGTTGGGATTCATGGTAGGCATTGGCCAACAGAGGCATATACACCCCTCCCACCATTAGCATGGATCCCTGGCATTTGTCAGAATATGCTGGGTCCTCATCCCACTTATCACCAGCAAATACACATGCCCATTTGGTGACATTAGTCAACATGATCAAATAATCTAGAGCCAATTTTACTCCGCTGAGTGGCTCTCTATGACACAGCATACAGTCTGTGATCCATTTTCTCCTGCTTTGAGGATACTATGCACCACAGTTGATGCCGAAAATGGCTGGTCAATTCAAATTTTCCCCATAGGGCACTATCTAGAGTCTGTGCTGCTGCTCCATTCTTGGATGAGTTTGACATGTAAACACTCAGCATGATTTTGCAAGGTAGGAGGAACCCCATAGAGACCCAAGGACAACATGCAAGCTCTATACAGGCATTGGCCAGAGATCAGGATCAAACCTTGTACATTATTCAAAGTAAACTGATTATAAGTCAAAGTAATAGCAAAATCCTACACAATAGCTTAGATAACCTGTTTAACTGGGCAATAAAAAAATAGCATGATCATAAATATTATCAGTCCTTCCAAGACAAAAGTTAAATATCACTTACAGATCAAAAATTGGATACTATGTTATATAAACAAATTAGCAAGTACTGACATTTTGTTGAGATAAGTGTTGCTGTCCTTCTAATTGTAGAAAACTAATGACAGTATTAAATTATCACTTGAAAATGCCTCACCATGTCTTTGAACTGTCAACCATAAGTCAAAGACAACTAAGTTATAACTGTTACACAGTAAATTAAGGCAGGGTGGAATGATATGCAAAATACTGCGCTAATACTACAGTTCCAAAATGAACAACAGCAACAACCTGTGTGGCGGGGTCCAGAACATGGCCATATGCAGTTGACCATATAAGCTGCTCACCTCATTGGGTTGTAATTGCTGTTACCCTTCAGTGATTCCATAGGGTTCTTTCTGATAACAACGCCAGTAGGTATGGTTGTTGGTTTTATGTTCAATATTGTGCATAACCAGCATTTTAATAGTAGTGATAGTCATGAAAGTTACATAAATTTTGCTTCTGAATATGCATTATAGTAACTTTCAACACATTCTGTCACTTTATTCACCTAACCTGACTACCTAGCCTATAGTTCTGAGCATGATAAAAAGTAGTTATGTACTCACCCTAACGCTCTATGTTTGTTGCCCATCTCGCCATTCATTCTTACTTGGGTGGGTTTGGAGCTGATTTTTGGCTCCAACTTGGCCAAATACACAGCTGGAAGTCTCAAACATGGCTTGTGACAAGGTAGGTATCCCATAATGCAGTGGTGCAACTCTCCAGATCAATATATATATATATATATATATATATATATATATATATATATATATATATATATATATATATATATATATATATATATATATATATATATATATATATATTTAGGCATGTCCCCATGTCAAGGAGTCAAGGATCTCATGTAAAAAGGAAAAGACCACCACCAGGTCCTCTAGGAGTCCTTGGATGAGGGAAGGAGGGAGGGATGAATGGCAAGATGGACAACAAACATGGAACATTATGGTGAGTACATAACTTCTTTATGTTATGTGGTCCTATCCCGCCTTCATTCTTACTTGGATGGGACAGTGTCCCCAGCACCTTTTTCCCCAGGTGGCTCATGGGAGTACACCTTTGAGCACAGTGGAAACAAAGGAGGCCCTGTCCCTGGAGGTCAAATCCACTTTGGAATGAGTGATAAACATATGAGGATTGGTCCATGTAGCTGCAGCACAAATACTGTTCATAGACATTCTGGCCTGAAAGGCAGAGGATGTAGCTAATGCTCTGGTTGAGTGACCTCTAATTCTGAATGGTAAGTTTCTATTATTGGAGCTATAGATAAAGGTGATACAACTTGAGAGCCAATTTGAAAGGGTGACTTTAGATACTAGGGAAGGAGATGAACAATTGATCAGATTTCCTGAAATCTTTAGTTCTATGCAAACAGAATATGAGCTGTCTATGCATGTCCATTTGGTGGAGTTTATACTCTGCCTTGTTGCTATGGTTGGGGAAAAACACCGGGAGCTCAATGGATCGATTAATATTGGACTGAGAGAAAACCTTAAGTATAAAGGATGGATTAGTTTGTAATGATACCCTATCCTTATGAAAGATCAGATATGGAGGTCTGATTGATAGTGCTTGCAACTCTGACACTCTTCTGGCAAATGTTACAGCTACTAGAAATATGGTCTTCCAGGAAGGAAACTTGAGGTCACAAGATGGAGAAGGATCAAACGGTGGCAATGTTAGTTGAGATAGGGCAAAATTTAAATCCCAAGGAAAAAGTGGTTCCTTAAAAGGAGGTCTCAGTAAGGAAGTGCCTTTTAAAAACGCTTTACACAACCTGTGTGACATTAAGTTAGGAGAATGGTCACCAATGTGGAAATTCGAAATTACAGCCAGCTGAACTCTAATAATTGCTGCAGCTGAGCCTTGCTGGAAGAGTTCTGCTTTCGGGCCCAGTAAGAACATTTTTTTCCACTTGCTAGCATATAGTTTTCTAGTAGAAACTTTAAGAGAGGACATCAATATGTGTTTGACTGCTGGAGTGAAGTTTCGAAGTCTGACAAATTTGGGAAGTGGAGCAGCCATGTTGTCAAGTTGAGGGTGTGGAGAGAAGGGTAAAGTGCTCCTGACATATGTGTTAGAAGTCCCGGAACTGGGTCCAGAACCCACGGCTTCTCCTGAAGTTGAGGCCAGAGGAAGGGGAACCAAATCTGCCGAGGCCAATATGGGCCAATGAGAATCATCCTGCTTCCCAAGGATTTTGCTTTCGGGATGACTTTGGGAATAAGGGGAAATAGGGGAAAGGCATAAAGAAGTCCTGAGGGCCAATCATGTACAAGTGCGTCTACTGATGTCTCCCCCAAAGGGGGAATTAGGGCAAAGTAGCTGCTGCACTTGGTATTCATGGAAGTGCCCAAAAGATCGCAGTAAGGCTGGCCCCATTTCTGGAAAATCTCTCCTGTTACGTTCTGGTTCAGAGACCACTCGTGAGGCATTAATATTTCCCTGATGAACATGTCCACTATTACGCTGGATTTCCCTGGGATGTGCATTGCTACTAGAAAGCATTGGGAAGAAATTGCCATTTGCCAAACTCTCAGAGCCTCGCGACAAAATGGGTATGATCTGGTTCTTGTACCAAACTACTGACATATTGTTAGAAAAATATGTATTAATGTGTGTGCTTAATGCTAATTAGAAGCTAAAAGAGTTAACACATTTTTCATTCTATTTTATATACAGCTTAGTTTTACATGAGACTAAAAGATGTTTTTGAAACTGCAGTGTGCTTTCTGAAACTTACAAGATGCCCTCTGACCTAGTAACTGCTAGCACAGTGAAATTCATGTTTATGCCTTTTGGAAATGTACTTGAAAAACAGGTGATTATCTTCTAGGTCAGGAAGCAATGAATGAAACAATGCTATATTTTATAATGTTATGATTTTGAACAATTAGCTCTGTTAGTGGTATGAGAACATGCACAGCTGCAGAAGGAAGAGATAAAGATAGACAAAGAACTGTTGAAGAAATGAACTGCAATCTATACTTGCTTTGTGCTCAAATTAGCCGTAGTACCTTGAATGGTAACATTGCATATATCTAACTGGTGGTAGCCAAGGCCACATTGTTTTTCTTAGGAAGTTTCTCACAAAAATTGATAGTACAAGCAGAAAAGTATGAAAACAACTGCTATGTAATGATGATGTTAAAACATGTGATCTGCTACGTCAGCTTGGTAGGCAATGTCTTATTAGAAAATGTATAAAAATGCTGGTATTTCCTGATTCTAGTTAGACAAACTCTGTATTAGCACGTTTTTGTCTCCTTGCTGCAAGATTTAAGTGCCTTAACCTGAACCTACCATATATTGATAATTTTTAAAGTATATTTTTCCTTTGACAGATTGGTCCTTCGGACCGGAAACATCTCTCGCTCTAGCTCAGGTCAGATGGGCCCGGTGGCATGAAACCGTACAGGGAAGAAGCCACATCGGTTCTTCTGCTTTGAAAAGACCTCCGACTGAATTGTCGTTCAAAAGAGGCCAGCCACTGTTTCTGATCTGCGATTGGAGGATGAGTCAACAGTTCCGATGAGATCAATCATGGAGGCTCAGGTAAGGAGGAATTTACCTTTTTTTCTGTTTTAGATCAGGGACTTGTTACAGTATTTTGTTTTTGTCAGGGAGATCTGTAAAGTGCAGATCAGGGACAAAAAAGATTGCTGTCTTGTCATAGATCATGGAAACAGAATGGGTAGGCAGTTATTCTAGATAAACTGTGAAGAAGTGTAAATCGTGGTACCATGTGATAAAAAGGGTTACGTAACAATTTCTAACTAAGCTAAGACAACATGGGAAATAAGTGCACAAAAAGTTCCCGAGATCCGCCCTTAACCGAAGACGCGAAATATATGCAATTACAGCGTGCTGACAATGTTAGGTACTATACAAAATGGGTTAATAAATACAAATTTGATGGTAATTTAGATAAACCTTCACTTATCAAACTTGTCAAACAACTTAAAACAGACGTAAAAGGTCATATAATAAAGCAACGTCAATTAGGAGTTCCTCAGGCACACAGGTGGCTAGAGGAAGCAAACCGCAGGGATCAAAAGAATAAAAATTCAAAAGCAATGTTTTTAGATAAAGAAGACAATAACTTGGTAATAGCAACAGCCCATCTGCCCCCTCCGCTTCCCTTACCAGAATATGAAGCGAGTGGACAAGCTGATCCACCTCCGCTATATCCAGCTGTTTCTGCAAAACCAAAACCATTTGTCAGAGATCCTATCGAGACTAGGTCTCGAACACACAACTTAAGAGGGGATATTGAATTGTATGATATAAATAAAAATTCACAAGCTATGAGTGAAGAAGAGATATGTCCACTCATAGAAGTACCAAATCCATAGGCAGGACAGGCAGGACAGGACCCAACTCTTCTAGTATATAGACCGTGGACACCGGAAGATATCCAGAAAGCCACAGAGGGAATTCCCCATCCGAAAGTTAATTTTAGAAAATTCTTAGAAGACTTACAGGGCATGAGGTTAAGTTACCATTTAAATGGAGAGGAAGTAGAGAAAGTATTCAGACAAATCATAGGTCCAGATTGGCACATGATCAGTGGCAACTGGAATCCCCGTGACGCAGAAAATAGGCAACTCCCACATAGTAACGCAGAACTGGATAACAGAGTGAAAGGTCTAACAGACCGAATCTCTGAGAAATGGAAGCCTAGGGCTGACTGGACTTGCATTAATCAATGCATACAACAAGAAGGTGAAACTGTTGATAGATATTATGCCAGATTATTAGAGTGTTTTAATAACCACTGTGGAATGCAGGTACCTGAAGACCAAACACATGATTCCCCATATGAGCAGCAGCTAAAGAATGCATTTTTGAAAGGCAGTATTGCACCCATTAGCAGCTTTATTACAAAGCACATGGCAGATCATCATACAAGTAGATTACAGTCATTACTTGAATATGCAAGACATGCCGAAAGGCATTTTAATAGCAAAAAGAAAAAGAAAACTCAAGTATTTGCAGTACAGACCAGGAAGAAGGGAAGAAAAATGCCCAGGGAAACAAACAATCTGATAAACGATCAGAGGACTTTGAAGAGAGAAAGAAAAGGGGTGAATGTTTTAAATGCGGGAAAAAGGGACATTTAGCAAGGGATTGCAGGCAAAATAAAAAGGTAACCACAGAAGACAAGGAGGGTGAGGACTGACTATATGATAGTCAAGAATCACTGGAAAGAAATAATCAAGAAAAGACAAGTGCAAATGTGATAGAAGGAGTAGAGAATGTGATAGAAGAAATAGAGGATGTGCGTGAACTCACAGATAATGAAGAAAATGAAATTTTAGACTTGGCATTATTGAGCCTAGAGCTCTACTTAGCAGACACAAAACCGGAAGT
The DNA here is from genome assembly GCF_019279795.1 of Protopterus annectens. NCBI lineage: Eukaryota > Metazoa > Chordata > Ceratodontiformes > Protopteridae > Protopterus > Protopterus annectens. Next base: position 253,875,966 of record NC_056746.1, on the reverse strand, counting down.
TACACTTCTGGTAGAGAGGAGGGAAGTTAAATTCCTGTGTGACTCAGGGGCTTCACGGACCCTGATACATCCTTCCAAACTTCCAGAAAATTCAGAATCACTTGATTACATATTAGTAAAAGCAGCTAATGGACAGCTGTATCGGAAGCCACTCTCCTTTTCAGGCTTGTTGGCTGTTGGTGAAGCACCCACCAAGAGGAGAAAACGCTGAGAGAAGAAAGGAGCCACTTTTGAGACTTTAAGTATTTTTCCTCTGTTTATTTGCTAAGTTTTTCTGCATAGCCGCCTATTTTGAGCATTTCCTGGCTTGTTAAATTTGATTTCTGCATTAGTAACTGTATTTAGAGCACAACCTAGAGCTGTTTACTGAATTTCCTGTTTGCACTTATTTTTAAAATGGTTTTTTTCTCAAAACTTGCATTTTATCTGTTTTTGGCCTAGCACTCTTGGGTGGGGTCATTTACTGCACTGTTATAACTTGTTGATACTTGTTAACCTCTGCTATCTCTGAAAAAACAACAACAAAAAAATCTTGCTTTTTTCCCCACTTTTCTGAGATTTAAAAAAGTTCAGTTACAGACTTGCTGTTCTTGAACTGTTTGTAAGTTTCTGTGAGGCCATTTTTTGCTTGGGCTAAAGGAAAGTCTCTCTGTTGATCAGTGGCAGTGAAAAACATTGAGCAGCCTGCCTGCCCCTGTGGGAGTGGTTACTGACTTGAAACTGTAGTTTTATTGGCCATTTTGGGTCAATTCCAAAACTCCTTCATCTTCCTCTCTTAGAACCTGGTTGCCTCATGGTTTTGGCATCTTTTCAGGCTTGTTGGCTGTTGGCGAAGCACCAACCAAGAGGAGAAAATGCTGAGAGAAGAAAGAGCCACTTTTGAGACTTTAAGTATTTTTCCTCTGTTTATTTGCTAAGTTTTGAAAACTGGAACTCACCAACACTGTGAAATAATAAGGAAGAAAGTGTGTCACAACGGGGCGAGGGCTGTAACAAAAGGTATAAATATGCTGCTCTCAAAAAAACTTTCACATACACGCAGCAACAAACAAACAAATTTATTCAGTAAAACAAAACATAAAAAAAGCACTTTTTTTTATTTCACAGTATTTGCTAAGTTTTTCTGCATAGCCGCCTATTTTGAGCATTTTCTGGCTTGTTAAATGTGATTTCTGCATTAGTAACTGTATTTAGAGCACAACCTACAGCTGTTTACTGAATTTCCTGTTTGCACTTATTTTTAAAATCATTTTTTTCTCAGAACTTGCATTTTATCTGTCTGTGGCCTAGCACTCTTGTGTGGGGTCATTTACTGCACTGTCATAACTTGTTGATACTTGTTAACCTCTGCTATCTCTGAAAAAACAAAAAAACAAAAAAAATATTGCTTTTTTCCCACTTTTCTGAGATTTAAAAAAGTTCAGTTACAGGCTTGCTGTTCTTGAACTGTTTGTAAGTTTCTGTGAGGCCATTTTTTGCTTGGGCTAAAGGAAAGTCTCTCTGTTGATCAGTGGCAGTAAAAAACATTGAGCAGCCTGCCTGCCCCTGTGGGAGTGGTTACTGACTTGAAACTGTAGTTTTATTGGCCATTCTGGGTCAATTCCAAAACTCCTTCATCTTCCTCTCTTAAAACCTGGTTGCCTTGTAGTTTTGGCGTCTTTTCAGGCTTGTTGGCTGTTGGTGAAGCACCCACCAAGAGGAGAAAAAGCTGAGAGAAGAAAGGAGCCACTTTTGAGACTTTAAGTAATTTTCCTCTGTTTATTTGCTAAGTTTTTCTGCATAGCCGCCTATTTTGAGCATTTTCTGGCTTGTTAAATTTGATTTCTGCATTAGTAACTGTATTTAGAGCACAACCTAGAGCTGTTTACTGAATTTCCTGTTTGCACTTAATTTTAAAATCGTTTTTTTCTCAGAACTTGCATTTTATCTGTCTTTGGCCTAGCACTCTTGTGTGGGGTCATTTACTGCACTGTTATAACTTGTTGATACTTGTTAACCTCTGCTATCTCTGAAAAAAAAAAAAAAATCTTGCTTTTTTCCCACTTTTCTGAGATTTAAAAAAGTTCAGTTACAGGCTTGCGCATTCTAAGGCCCTTCACTGGTCCAATTAAGTAATCCTACAAGTTAGCACTATTAAACCATAAGCACTACTTACTCTTATACTCTGTACGATTACCCTGTCCTGTATTGGTCTGTCTTAAATTCAGTTTCCCTATTACTCTAGCATGTCCAAAGGTCAGTCAATGGTTTCCTCTCCAGTCCAGCTGGTGAATCAGGGAATTTTGAGGCAATGTTACAACTGTCTCATGTACATGGACAACCCTCTCCTCCTCCAAACAGGTTCAAATATATGTGAGAGATGCAACTATTTAGCCAAACTGGAGGCTGAGCTCTCTCATCTCAAAACTGGTGTAACCAGTCAGGAGGAGAAGGTAACCTCACACAACGCAATTCCAGTATCACATAGTCCCACCACATCAGTGAACCAAACACATAAATACACAAAAACATACTCGGAGGCTCTAAATAAAAATCTACCTAAGCAACAGAGACCTCCAAAGCAGACATCCAAGCAAACGCTACCTCAAAACAAAACACATACAACACATAACCCACAAAGTCAGTGTGCCAAGCAGCCACAGCCCTTAAGGCTGAATAACACACCTGATACTCTTGTTATAGGTGACTCTATTGTCGGACACACTGACATCCCGCTCACCAGGCTGAATAAAGAGAAGGTCACAGTGAGCTGCCTGTTGGGTGCTAGGATCCGACACACAACGCAAGCACTCAGGTCACTCCAAAGCAAATACAAATATGACTCAGTCATTGTACATGCTGGTGTGAATGACCTGAGACATACCTCCCTGGACTACATGAAAAGAGACATAGAGGAGCTCTCTGATCATGTAGCCCAGGCTGGTATGACCCTGACCTTGAGCAGCATCTTACCCTCACCTAGAATGATGCCAGAGTACAAAGACAAAATGATCGATTTTAACAATTGGCTAAAAGTTTGGTGTCATTCAAAGGGGATCCAGTGTCTGTCAGCCTGGGATGACATGCTCGACAAGCCACGTTGCTTCGCTAGGGATGGCTTGCACCTGTCACCACTGGGCTTTCGGATATTGGCAAAGGCTCTTGCCACCCTATAGTGCCTTTTTTAGACAAGGCTTAAAAGTCAAACCCACCCCCATAGACAGCACAAGGAACAAGAAACTAAGGGTAATGCTGCTAAACGCCAGAAGTCTTAACCTCAAGATGCATGCACTCGAAGCTCTCCTCAGTATGGAGAACATCAATATCTGTGTAGTGACAGAAACCTGGTTCAAGGCTCCAGAGAGCACTCCAGCACTACCAGGCTATACCTCATATCATGCTTTTCGGCCTCAAAACCCGGACCGAACCACAAAAGGAGGGGGAGTTTCCATATTTATCAAGGATATCCACACCTCCAGGTTAGTGGCATTGCACGAAGTATCGGAGACCATCCATGTGCAACTAACAGTGGGCAAGACTGCTTTTCAGTTTATAGCATCCTACAGACCACCCTCTCAAAGTCAGGAATCCCATTCGGCTTTCCTGAAAACATTGGAGAACATGAAGATCTCTCCGAACACCATTATATTGGGCAACTTCAACTACCCAAACATTGACTGGGAGCACTACTCAAGCCCCAGCACCTTAGCCCAAAGATTCCTGGAAATTATAAACTCAAATGCTATGGAACAACTAGTCACCACTCCCACAAGAGGGACAACATACTAGACCTGATCATTACCAACATGGGGACTCTATGCTCCACACCAGAAGTATATCCCTCATTGGTAAGATCAGACCATAAATTAATTTCACTGGATGTCCACATCCCGACCCCACCCCCAGCCCAGAACACCACAGTGAAAAACTTCTCAAAAGCGAACTTCTCACTTCTCAAAACCTAAGTGGAATCCTTCAAGGCCCCAGGGCCAGTGGAAACTACAGCCCAAACTGCAGAATCCTATATAAATGCATTCTACGGACATCTCCAGGAATGCATGGATCATGCTATCCCAAACAAAACCAAGACCCAATCATCCAAAGGCAGGCGTCCAGTCTGGTGGACCCCTGCCATAAATAAACTGTACAACAGAAGGAGGAAGATACTACATGATAGAGCAAAATCCCTAATAGGGAAGGCATCTCTGATCAGTACTAGCAAAAAATTACGATCCCTCATAAAATCCTCCAAGCCCAGCTTCAAGAGAAAAATTGCACAGGACACCAAAGACAATCATAAGGCTTTTTTCAGTTATGTTAGAAACCTGGGATGCAACTCCCAGACTTGTTCTGAGTTGATTCTAAACGACAAAAAATACACTGAACCCACAGACATCGCCAATATCCTGGCAGACAGGTTCAGTGCAAACTTCTCCCCCCCCAAAAGAGCAAGTATCTATCCCGGCAGAGGGCTGCCTCCCAAACATCTCAGATGCTCAGGTGAAGGCTGCCCTCTCCAAAGCAAAAAACACTGCTTCCATGGGACCAGATGGCATCCCAGGTTGCATCCTACTACAAGAGGAACTAATCCCTCAAATAAAACAGCTATATAATGTCAGCCTCACTACAGGATATGTGCCCACAGAATGGTGTACAGCAACAGTGGTCCCACTCCACAAAGGTGGAGCCTCTACGGACCCTGAAAACTATCTCCCCATAAGCCTGACTAGCTTAGTCTGCAAGGCTATGGAGAGGATCATCATGGAGCTCATAAACAAAGACATTGGGGACCTACAGACACTAGATCCTACCCAGTTCAGCTTTGTCAAGGGCAGTTCCTGCCTTTTGAACCTGGTTGACTTCTTTGAAACAGTCACCAAAGGCATAGATGAAGGGAAGGTAGTCCACACAGCCTATCTGGACCTTGCAAAGGCATTTGACACAATACCCCACTCGGGCATCATAGATAAGCTAAACAGCTTAAATATAAACCCCTGTGTCACAAGATGGGTTGCAAACTGGCTCAAAGACAGAACCCACAGAATGAGAGTTGCTGGAGCCATGTCAGACTCGAAACCGGTCACAAGTGGCGTCCCACAGGGTTCTGTCCTGGGACCACTCTTGTTCGGTATATACTTTTCCGAGGTACAGGCAAACGTGGGAGGACTATTGCTCACCAAGTTCGCAGACGACTGCAAACTGGGCGCCATAATCAACTCTCCAGCTGACACAAACATCCTTCAAAAAGGTGTCACAGAGACAGATAACTGGTGCCAGCGCCATGGTTTAAAGCTAAATGCCAAAAAATGTATAGTCATACCCTTTGGCAAAAACAATGTGCCCACAAATTACCACATAGGCGGAAACCCATTAAGTACAGAGAAAGTTATTAGGGACCTGGGGACCCAAGTTGATAGCAATCTCTCCTTTGAAAACCACATTGCCAAAGTGGTTAGAAAGACCTTCTACATAGCCCACCTCATCACGAAGGGTTTCACATCTAGATCAAGAGAGGTAATCGTGCCCCTTTATTCATCCCTCATCAGGCCCATCATAGAATACAATGCCCCTTTTGGGATGTACCTTACCCGACACCTGCAGCAATTAGAAAGACCCCAAAAGTATCTCACCAAGAGGATCAAGGGTCTCAAACAGATGCCATATGCTGCTCGGTTAAAAAACTCCAGCTCTACTCAGTTGCACACTGCCTACTTCGAGGCGATCTATGCCTGACATACAAAGCTATGTCAAATCCAGAATTAATGGACATGCTCCACCTCAGTAAATCTAAATCCCTTAGAGCCACACACTTGAGGGACTTGAACCTCAGCACAGAAATAAATAGAACTTGCTGGAGGGACAGGTTCATAACCCAGAGGCTCCCTTCGCTCTGGAATAGAATTCCAGTTCATGTGAGGCAGAGCACCTCACTGAATCTCTTCAAGAAGAATCTCGATAAGTGGATGGGGGATCATAGGTTTGTCCCTGGGATTACTCCCGTGTCACTATTAGACAGAGGCACAGTAAACTAAACCTTAAAAAGGGCACAGTATACTCAAATCAAGGGGTGGTGTAAGCCATACAGAATCAGGCTAGGCTTATAATTGCCCCAGGGCAGATAGCCTAGTATGAACCTATGAACTTATGAACCTATAACAATAACTGACCGTTTCAGGGATGACCCAGAAAAGCAAAATTGTTGTTTCTGCAAAATGCCCAGTAAATCTTTTGGGCAGAGACCTGAAGCAGATATTTGGCATAGCAGTAGTTCCAACTATGCAGGGTATGGAAGCACAGCGACAAATGGATACTTTTGTAGTGCGACCGGAGGGTGAAACATTTTATTGGTACAGCCAGGACTTGGTTACGACTGGTCCAGGGGCAGTGACCGAAGAACTGATGAACGTAGCCATCAGTAAATCCCCCTCCCTTGACACTGATAAACAGCATTTGTTGCATTGCACTCTATATTACTGTAGCAAACCAGGACCTGATAAAGAATATGAGCAAGAACTGTTTAGAAACCATGCTAACAGATTAGTATTACGAAATCTGTACTGGGACACAGAAGGAAACAGTGTAGTAAGCTGTTCATTGCCCCAGGAATTCCTAGCACTTTACAAATCTAATTGATTACCACATGTGAGTTTGACTAAAGATAGAAACATGAAGTGGGCAGACCTAGGAGAAAAAGTCACAAGGTGGGAAAAACACAGAGATAGAACTTTCAGAACAGGGAGTACAAAAGCAGAAGTTGAAGTGGATAACACAGACACACCCAGCAGTACACTTGCAGGCAAGTGAGGACAGCTGAGTAGCACTCTTACTAGAAGAAGAGGAAAAAGCCTTAAGAGACATACCAGAGACTCTCTGGTCAACAGGAAAATCAGATGTAGGACTTATTCGTACAGGAGGACTAGTCACTATCACTCCAAAATCAGCATTCAGACCTCAAAAAAGACAGTATCCCTTGAGAAAGGATGCAGAAGTAGGAATCAAACCTATAATAGCAGCCTTACTTAAGGAAGGAGTATTGATAGAATCCCCCGATTCACCATGTAATACACCCTTATTTCCTGTTAGGAAAGCAAATGGAGAATGGCGTATGGTTCAAGATTTACAAGCTGTAAATGATGCAGTTATACCTAGGGCACCTACAGTGCCAGATCCGCACACCTTATTAAATGATTTGAAACCTCAACAAAAGTATTTTTCTGTGGTAGATATTAGCAATGCATTTTTCTCAATACCGATACACCCTGACAGCCAACATTGGTTTGCATTTACATTTCAGGGAAAAAGGTATACATATACGCGACTACCACAGGGATATTGTGAGAGTCCAACAATATTCGCACAGGAAATTGCAAGTAACCTGGTGGGATTTATCCCACCGAAAGGCAGCCAGATTTTACTTGATGTAGACGACATTCTGCTGGCAGCCCCCACCCAGCAAAAATGCAGAGAAGATACCATAGCATTACTACAATTTTTAGCTACTCAAGGACACTCGGTAAACAAAAATAAACTGCAACTTTGGAAAAAACAGGTCAAATATCTGGGATATGTAATATCCAAAGAAGGCAGAATATTAGATGAAGACAGAAAAACATCAATATTACAAGCACCTAAACCAACTACCAAGAAGGAAATGATGTCCTTCCTAGGTACTACTAATTTTTGTCGGAGTTGGATTCCAAACTATGCCTTGGAATCTGCTCCTCTGACCAACTTGATATTCAAAAAGCCTATGGCAGCACAAGATTTATTACAGTGGACACTAGAAGCAGAATCAGATTTCTGCAAATTGAAACAACTGATAGCATCCTCATTAGTTTTAGGATTACTGAACTATCATAAACGATTTTTCCAAACTGTAGATTGTAAGCAGGGTTATATGACATCAGTGTTAACACAACAGCATGGGGACAAACAACGCCCCATAGCTTACTATTCATCACAGCTAGACCCAGTGGCACGATCCCTGCCCCACTGTGTACAAGCAGCAGTTGCAGCTGCAATGGTAGTGCAGGCTTCAGCCTCAGTAGTGTTATTCCACCCTTTCACATTGAGAGTGCCTCATGCAGTAGCGATTATTTTACTGCAAGAAAAAGTAGCATATCTTTCTCCTGCTAGACATCTTTTCTGTATGATTATACTGTTGAGCCAACCTCCTATGACAATTGAACGATGCACAACTTTGAATCCATCAACCTTGCTCCCAACCCCTGCAGATGGCAAACCACACTGCTGCTTGCAGGAGATTGAGCAAAAGACACTACCTAGAAAAGATCTCACGGATGTTCCCTTGGATGATGCCGAGGTGACATACTATGTGGACAGCTCATGTAGGAGGGGTCCTACAGGACAGAATCTAGTGGGGTATGCAGTAGTTGCTGATTACTGAGATTTTAGAAGCAAAGTCTTTACCGCACAACTTCAGCAGAATTGATTGCTTTAACAAGGGCATGTACCTTGGCAAAGGGTAAACGAGTGAACATTTTTACTGACAGCCAGTATGCTTTTTCTACTGTATATGTGTTTGCGCAGCAGTGGAAAAATAGAGGAATGATAACATCTACTGGTAAACCAATTAATCATGTGCAATTTATTTTAGATTTGTTAGACTCTATTCAGTTACCTTAGAAAGTAGCTATTTGCAAATGCGTAGCTCATACCAAACAGCAGGATAGAATTTCGAAAGGTAATGCGAGGGCTGATACAGCTGCAAAGCAAGCAGCTTCAGCTTCAGAAGCATTTCTTTTGAGTGAGGAATTACAACCATCTGAAATTTTAGACTTAGAAATGTTAAAAACAATGCAGACACTTACTACAAATGCAGAAAAACAAAAATGGATAAAACGAGGAGCAATTCTTGAAAAAGAGCTGTACATCTCCAAAGAGAGGAAACCGATTTTACCATCTAACTTGTTTAGATATGCAGCTTTGTTGAGCCATGGGCAGTGCCATGTCTAAACAGGGGGGATGGTACAGTTAGCGAATCGAGTTTTTACAATGTATGGATTTACAAACTACGCAAAAAATTTTGTGCAGCATGCCATGTTTGTAACAAGCATCATGTACAAGGGGCATTGAAACCTAAGCAAGGGGGTTTCCCTACACCACCGTATCCGTTCTATACTATCTGTATGGATTTTATAGAGCTGAACAAATGTGAAAATAAGAAGTACTGCCTTGTCATTATAGATATGTTTTCCAAATGGGTGGAAGCTTTTCCAACTAAAAATCCAGATGCAGCTACTGTTGCAAAAGTCCTCGTTAAAGAAATTATTCCTAGATTTGGCATACCGGAAAAGATTTATAGTGACAATGGCGCACACTTTGTAAATCAAACTATACAACAATTGAGCCGTTATTTTGGGATTTCTCTGAAAAAACATTGTGCATACCACCCCCATTCTGCAGGATTAGTAGAGAGGCACAATGGAGTTTTGAAAAATAAGCTTAGGAAATTGATTAGTGAGACACAAAAGAACTGGGTGTACTGTCTACCTCTGGCACTGTTGAGTATGAGAACTGTTCCGAATGTAAAAGGGTTAACTCCTTTTGAAATTCTGTTTGGGAGGGCATATTATACACCTCAGTGGAAACCTCTCATGCCTGCAGACCAGGAGTCTGACAGTTCACTTGCAGAGTATATGAGGCGATTTTTGAATAACAAACTTTTGCAGTTAAATTCTGTTTCAGATAAAGAGCAAACCAGACCATCAGAAGCAGCAATAGTCCCAGGCACGTGGGTCTGGGTGAAAGTCGTGAAGAAAAAGAATTGGAGTTTTCCGAAGTGGGAAGGACCGTACCAGGTGCTACTGTCAACACCCACTGCAGTCAAGATCGCACAGCGAGCATCCTGGATTCATCTGACACACTGCAAATTGGTTAAGAATTTTGAACTGGACAAATACCTTGTTACTGTTGTACAACGAGAACAAAATGACCAGGTATAGAGTAAACAGGGATGCAGAACAACCTCAGAAAATTTGCATGATTATTATGATAGCTATACTGATAACAATGATCTTTTTGCTGTGGCCTTTCCTTTTCCCAGCCACACGAGTTGAACTGAACAAACGTGATGCATTACTCATAGACTGGCATCCAAACATTAACACTTACCAAGCAATTAAATATGTGTATGCTGAGACTTTTAATGTTTCGAACTGCTGGATTTGCACAGCTATACCAACAGCATACGGGGGATTATTGATGACTGCTGTCCCCCTAGGGGTCAATGAGATCTGGAAAAACTTGATTTTTGATACTACACCTGTGAAATCACAAGAAAAAAATAGCACTGTACCTACCTGTTACACAAAAAGGGATTGTATGTTTTTATAAAAATGACACTATTCAGGTGGGTTGGAGCAATTGTAATGTGACTATTTCTTATAAATGTTATATTAAGGCCAGTAAGGCAAAAACTATTTGTGATACAAACTATGATGCATATTTTGAAAAGATGCATAGAAGTGTTAGTGAAGTACAACATAATCCTGTTCTTTTAAAGCAGCTTTCTATTATTGATAAGAAAATGTTTCATGCAGGGCAAGCTTATATCAATACTAAAGTAGAGAATTGTTATTTTGTTTGTGGGAAAAAAGCATATAAATGGCTACCTGAGAATTGGTCCGGCAGTTGTTTTTTGGGTTACCTGGTTCCGGCCATACGACACACTGCAGCTTTGCCTCAGGGAAAAATTCAAAACGTCAGAGAGGTTAGCAGTAAACTTAGAAGTCAAATCAAGAAACCCGAGAATCCAGTGGGACGAATTGAAGCAAGGTGGAGAAACCATAACTCCATGAAAAACAAAGATAAACTGACACACATGGACTTGAGTGACACCATTATATCGTGGGCAGGCATAGCCCCTGCATATGGCTCAGTGAAATCGATTTGGGAGCTGAGAAAACTGTCTAAACCTCTCGAAGTTATGAGCAATGCAACTTTTTCTGCTCTCGAATTAGTGACTGATGAACTAAATGCTATGAGAACTGTGGTACTTCAAAACTGCATGGCTCTTGACTTCACCCTAGCAGTGAGAGGTGGTACATGTACTTTAATCAAAGAAGAATGCTGTTCGTATATTCCTGACAACCAGCACAAGATAAACAACCATCTTGAGGTGATCCAGCAAGTGTCGACCATGACCAAACCAGGCCCAAACCCTCTGATGGACTTTTTCCAGAATTTGTTTGGGGGGTGGGGTTCCATCCTAATGAACATCCTGATTGCCATTTGTGTGGGATTACTCCTATTAGGAGCATGCATTTGTTGTGGTATTCCCTGCATGAAAAAGTTAATCAAAGATTTTATAGACATGTCAGTTTCTGAGACTTTGTATCAAAGTACTGAAATTGAAGAGTTGTTGAAAAGTGAAACACTTTCATAAGTCTAAACTGAATGACTCTCTTAACTGCAAATCCTGAATGGAAGAGGTTAGGAGAAGAAGCAAACTGTTTATGCTTTTGAAAATAGAATTAAAAAGTATTAACAGGGGGGAAATGTTAGAAAAATATGTATTAATGTGTGTGCTTAATGCTAATTAGAAGCTAAAAAAGTTAACACGTTTTTCATTCTATTTTATATACAGCTTAGTTTTATGAGACTAAAAGATGTTTTTGAAACTGCAGTGTGCTTTCTGAAACTTGCAAGATGCCCTCTGACCTAGTAACTGCTAGCACAGAGAAATTCATGTTTATGCCTTTTGGAAATGTACTTGAAAAACAGGTGATTATCTGCTAGGTCAGGAAGCAATGAATGAAACAATGCTATATTCTATAATGTTATGATTTTGAACAATTCGCTCTGTTCGTGGTATGAGAACATGCACAGCTGCAGAAGGAAGAGATAAAGATAGACAAAGATCTGTTGAAGAAATGAACTGCAATCTATACTTGCTTTGTGCTCAAATTAGCCGTAGTAACGGTAACATTGCATATATCTAACTGGTGGTAGCCAAGGCCACGTTGTTTTTCTTAGGAAGTTTCTCACAAAAATTGATAGTACAAGCAGAAAAGTATGAAAACAACTGCTATGTAATGATGATGTTAAAACTTGTGATCTGCTACGTCAGCTTGGTAGGCAATGTCTTATTAGAAAATGTATAAAAATGCTGGTATTTCCTGATTCTAGTTAGACAAACTCTGTATTAGCACATTTTTGTCTCCTTGCTGCAAGATTAAAGTGCCTTAACCTGAACCTACCGTGTATTGATCATTTTTAAAGTATATATTTTCCTTTGACACATATTGTCTGACTGTATTGCAATTGTCCCTAATGGAAGAGAGCTGTGGAGTGCTTGCAATGCCAGAAGCACTGCTCTCATCTCTAGAACACTGATATGCAAGTGGGCCTCATGGTCTCGCCATATACATCGGACTGTCCTTCCCAGATAATACTCATAAAATCCTCCAAAGCTAGTTACAAAAATAAAATTGCCAAAGATTCCAAAGACAACCACAAGGCATTCTATAGCTATGTCAAGAATCTAAATGGCAATGCTCGGATCTGCTCTGAGCTACAACAGCATGGCATTAAATATACTGATCCCAAGGATATTGCCAATATCCTGGCAGATTGATTCAGTGCAAACTTCACCCCCCTCTTACCCCCTAAAGGGCCCATCTCATACCAAAGGATTGCCAAATTCCAGTAATAATGGCCACACAGGTAAACAACACACTCTCCAAAGCTAAGAATACAGCATCCATGGGACCAGATGACATACTAGGCTGTGTACTACATGAACTACAAAATGAACTTGAACCTCACCTAAGTGTCATGTTTAATTATAGCATCACCTCAGGCTTCATGCCCACTAAGTGTCCCACAGCTACAGTTATCCCATTCCACAAGGGGGATCCACCTTGGATCCCGGGAACTACCACCCCATCAGTCTGATGAGTCTGATCTGCAAGGTCATGGAACGTATTATCATGGAACTTATAAACAAAGATATTGGCAACCTTAAAACACTGGACCCCACGCAGTTTGGTTTCATGAAAGGCCGATCTTGTCTCCTGAACCTGACTGACTTCTTCAAATCAGTCTCCAGAGCCGTGGACAAGGGTAAGGTGGTCCACACAGCCTGTCTGGACCTCGCCAAGACCTTCAACACCATCCCCCATCTGGAATCATAGATAAACTTACTAAGCTGGGCATTAATCCCTACGTCACTCGATGGGTTGTCAACTGGCTTACTGACAAAACCCACACTGTAAAAGTAGCTGACTCCACATCCAGCTCCAGACAAGTTACAAGTGGAGTACCTCAGGGTTCAGTCCTGGGACCGCTCTTTTTTGGCATCTACTTCACTGAAGTACAGGCCAACACTAAGGGACTCTGACTAACAAAGTTTGCAGATGACTGTGAACTGGGGCCATTATAATGTGGATATTCTACAAAAGGGCCTTACAGAAACAGATGCTTAGTGCCAGAGCCATGGGCTCAGGCTCATTGCCAAGAAATGCATAGTTATCCCCTTTGGGAAAAAACATGTACCCATGAATTACCACATAGGTGGCAGTACACTAAAGACCGAAAAGGTTCATAAGTAGTTACTTAGCTATTGGCCCTAGGGCCTATATAAGCCTAGCCAAACAGTACCCTGGCTTTCGCCACCCAAGAAAATTATTTTCCTGTGCCCCTGTCGAGCAGAGCCACAGAAATGATCTCCGGAAAAAATTTCCTATCTCCCATCCAATCATCAAGCTTTTTCTTGAAGAGTGCTAATGAGGAACTTTGTTTGATATAGATACGTAGTTTGTTCCAGAGTATGGGAAGTCTCTGGGACAGGAATCTATCCCTCCTGCATGCTCTGTTTATTGTGGTGACAAGGTTTAGGTCCCTAGAGCATGTAGCTCAGAGGGACTGAGATTTCTTTAAGTGGAGCATGTCCAGCAGCTCTGGGTTTGACATAGCTTTGTATGTTACGCAGAGATCGCCTCTGAGTAGGCGATATGCAACAGAGTAAAGCTGGAGTTTTTTGAGATGGTCTGCATAGGGCACCTGTTTGAGGCCGGTAATCCTCTTTGTGAGGTATTTCTGCGGCCTTTCCAGTTGTTGTAGATGTCCTGTGAGGTACATACCAAAAGGGGTGTTGTACTCTATAATGGGTCTAATGAGTGATGAGTAGAGGGGAACAATGACCTCTTTTTTCCTGGATGAGAAACCTTTTGTGATGAGGTGTGCCACGTAGAAGAATTTCCTGACTACTGTGGCAATGTGATTATCAAAGGAGAGACTACTGTCCACCTGTGTCCCAAGGTCTCTTATCACACTTTCGGTGTTAAGTAGACTACTGCCTATGTGATAGTTCATGGGTACAGAGTTTTTACCAAAAGGGATGACAATGCACTTTTTGGCAATGAACTTGAGGTCATGGCTTTAATACCAGGCATCTGTCTCAGTGAGGCCCTTTTGTAGGATGTCCACATCATTAGGAGTTCTGATTATGGCTCCTAGTTCTCAGTCTTCTGCAAACTTCATAAGCCAAAGACCTTCTGTGTTAGCCTATACTTCAGAAAAGCACATACCAAACAGGAGAGGACACAGGACTGAACCCTGTGGTACTCCACTTGTCACTGGTATGAAGTTGGATTTGGAGTCCGCTACTTTCACAGTGTGTTTTTTGTCAGTGAGCCAGTTGAAAACCCATCTTGTGACATAGGGATTTATACCTAGTTTAGTGAGTTTATCTATAATTTCAGAGTGGGGGATGGTGTTGAAAGCCTTGGCGAGATCGAGATAGGCTGTGTGAACCACCTTACCATCATCTACAGCTTTGATGACCGCTTCAAAGAAGTCTTTCAGGTTTAGGAGACATGATCTACCTTTCACAAACCCAAACTGGGTAGGGTCCAGAGTTTGGAGATTACCAATGTCATTGTTTAGAAGTTCCATGATGATATGTTCCATAGCCTTGCAGACCAGGCTCATCAGGCTAATGGAGCGGTAGTTCCCGGGGTCCATGGTGGCTCCCCTTTGTGGAGTGGGATAACCGTTGCTGTATGCCATTCAGTGGGCACAAAGCCTGAGGTGAGGCTATGATTGAACATGGTACTTAGATAGAGTGCCAGTTCATTCTATAGCTCATGTAGAATGCAGCCTGGGATGTTGTCAGGTCCCATGGATGCTGTGTTCTTGGCTTTGGAGAGTGTGCTTTTTACCTGTGCAGCTGTGATTACAGGAACTTTGCATTCTTCTGGTATAGAGATGGGCCCTTTAAGGGATGAGAGGGGGGTAAAGTTAGTATGGAACCTATCTTCCAGGATGTTGGCAATATCAGTTGGTTCTGTATATTTAGTGCCATTGTGCTGTAACTCAGAGCAGATTTGAGTGTTGCCACTGAGATTCTTGACATAGCTATAGAATGCTTTGTGGTTGTCTTTAGAATCAGTAGAGATTTTGTTTTCATAACTGGCTTTGGAGGATTTTATGAGGGGATCTTGGCTTTGTACTGAGGCTGACCAGGGACTTCCTCCAATCATGGGATTTTACTCTTTTTTTGCAACAGTTTCTTTCTTCTGTTGTAGAGTTTGTTTAGGGCAGGGGACCACCAGATTGGCTTTATTTTTTGGAGGATAGCATCTTGGTTCTGTTAAGGATTGCACGATCCATGTACTCGTGTAAGCGCTTATAAAGTGCATTTGTGTAGGATTCAGCAATCGTACCTCTATTGTCCCTCAGAATGGGTGTCGTGAAGTTTGCCACTTCTGTCTTAAGAAGCGTGAAGTTGGCAATGGAGAAATGTTTTATGGTGGTTTCCCTAATGGGGGTGGGGGTGGGATGTGGATGTCTAGGGTGAATAGCTTGTGGTCGGATCTGACCAATGAGGAATTGACCTCTGGTGTGGAACACCTGTTGCCCATGTTGGAAGTGACCAGGTCTAGGATACTGCTGCCCTTGGTGGGGTTGTGGATAAGTTGATCCAAGACTATGGAATTTATGAATGCCAGAAAACGTTAAGCACAAGAGTTGGTACATGAGTAGTTTTCCCAGTTAGTGGTGAGGTAGTTGAAAATGCCCATTATTAGGGTGTTAGGTTGTACCCTAATATTTTCCAGTGTATCAAGAAATAAGGAGTGGGAATCCTGGGGCATGGTGGGGGAACTGTAGCAAGCTACAGTTTGGACTGCGGTCTTGCCCAGAGTTAGTTGCACTTGGATAATCTTGGATGCATTATGCTGAACAACTAGCCTGGAGGTGTTGATATCCTTAATGGAAATGGACATACCACCACCTTTAGTGTTTCAGTCCAGGTTAGGTGGCTGAAAGGTCTGGTATGAATTACAGCCTGGTAATTCAGGGGTGCTCTTTGGAGCCTTGAACCAGGTCTCTGTCACTGCACAGATGTCGATGTTCTCCATTTTAAGGAATGCCTCGAGTGAGTGCATTTTGAGGTTTAGATTTCTAGCATTGAGTAGCATTACCCTCAGATTTTGATTGCTTGTACCTGTTATGGCAGTGAATTTGTCATTGAACCTTGCCTAAAAAAGGCACTATAGGGGTGGCAAGAGCCTTAGCCAGTATCCAGAATCCCACGGGCGACAGGTGCAGGCCATTTCTGGCAAAGCATCGTGGTTTGTCGATCATGTCATCCCAGGCAGACAAATACTGTCTCCCCTTAGAATGACACCAGAAGCTTAGCCAATTGTTGAAGTCAATCATTTTGTCCTTGTACTGTGGTATCATTCTGGGTGATGGCAGGATGCTACTCAGGGCTATGGTCATACCTGCCTGGGCTACAAGATCAGACAGCTCCTTCATGTCTCAGGATATTGCTGGTATTGCAGGTATGTCTCAGGTCATTCACACCAACATGGACAATGATAGAGTCATATTTGTACTTGTTGTGGCATGACTTGAGTGCATGCATTATGTGGCTGATCCTGGCACCTGACAGGCAGCTGACAGTAACTTTCTCCTTGTTTAGCCTGGTGAGTGGAACATCAGTGTGCCTGACTACAGAGTCACCTATGACTAGAGTGTTGGGTACGTTGTTATGCCTTATGGGCTGTGGTTGAGTGGCACACTGAGTTTGTGGGCTATGTGTCATTTGGGTTGTGTTGGGGGGTGGAGGTTGCTTGCGTTTCTTTCTTGGAGGTCCCTGTTGCTTAGGTAGATTTTTATTGAGAGCCTCCATGGATGTAGGTGTGTGTTTTGTGTTTCTATGTGTGTGTTTTGGTGGTGTAGGCTTTGAGGGACTATGTGATGAGTGTGGTGTGGTGCAAGTGTTTACCTTCTCCTCTTGACTGTCTAGTCCAGTCTTGGGTGAAGAGAGCTTTGCTTCCAGTTTGGCTATAAAAGTGCATCTCTCACAGGTTGTAGTGTTGGGTGGTAGGAAGAAAGGATTGTCTGTGTACATGAGGCAATTGCTGCATTACCCCAGGATGCCCAGATTCATCAGGTAGACAGGAGAAACCACCGGGAGCTGACCCTTAGACATGCCTAGATAGGTGCTTATTTTTTAAGAACTAAAAATTGTTTCCTCTAGACAAGTGAGGAAAGTTGAGTGCTGTAGTAATTTGTAGCTTATTTAGTGCTTACAATGAGTTCTGAACAAGTGCTGAGCTCAAAGAAACAGATTTGAGTGCTGAAACTAAAAAACTGGCTAGTTCTAAGAAACAAAATTAAGCTAGAAGGCTTCCCTCCAACACAGAAAGGCTTGGGGGCTCAGAAGCTTAAAACAGTCCTGGATACAGCAAATCTGTATTTGGACTAGACAACTTATAGGAAAGGCAGGAAAGAAGCTTAGATTCTTTTTTTGTTTATTTTGTTGTTTTTTTTTTTTTTTTGTAAAGTGGAAAGGGGAAAGGAGGAGCAGACGCTAAGTGGGTTGGGCTTCTCAAATGCTCTCCCTGGATTAGATAGAATGAGGTAATGACACTAGACTGGGAGGAGTGTCCCAGATCAAATTTACAGTAGGGGCTGGCAACTGCAAAGCCACCAAGTATAAGAACATGATACCAATAGGGAGGGTGGGTGAGAAACAATATGATACACTCCTTGGCAGGAAATCAGAACAAAACCCCCCAAACAGATGCTTAATAAATGTAGACAATATCCAGTTAATACTTCACACACAGTGAAACTAGCTAGAAAAGTATGCAGCAGACAATAAAAGTGCTATAAATAACTTGTAAAAATAGGGACACAGGTGGACAGTGGTCTCACCTTTGATAACCACATTGCCACAACACTCAAGACATATGCAACAACTGGAAAGGCCACAGAAATACCTCACTAAAAGAATCACAGGCCTAAAGCAGATGCCATATGCTGACTGCCTAAAAAAAAACTCCATCTATACTCTTGTCACATATCGTCTACTCAGAGGCGATCTTTGCTTAACATACAAGGCCATGTCAAACCCAGAGCTGTTGGACATGCTACGCTTAAAGAAATCCCAATCCTTCAGAGAAACACGCTCCAGGGATCTAAACCTTGTCATCACAATGAACAAAGCATGCTGGAGGGATAAGTTCCTGACCCAGAGACTCCCCAGACTCTGGAATAGACGGCCTATACATGTCAAGCAGAGCACCTCTTTGGCTCTCTTCAAAATCAACCTTGATGATTGGATGGGAGATAGGAAATTTGCCCTGCTAGACAGGGGTCCAGGGAAGCAAATACTGTGTGAAGAAATAGTCAGGGAATTGTTATGGCTAGGCTTGTATAGGCCCTAGGGCGGATAGCCTAGTACCAACCTATGGACCTATAATACCCCCCACCCTATCTGGGAAGCATCTGTGGTCATTGTAGCAGCAGGCTGTTGTGTAATAAAGGGTCTCCCGATAGTCACATGGTTGGACTGAATCCACCATTGTAGGTCCTTTTTGCATGACTCTGTTATTCTGATAGGGTGGGACATAGGAAGTTCTTGAAGTGACCACTTGTAGAATAGGAGCCATTGAAGGATTCTCATATGCATCCTGGCGAGAGGAACTAGTGTTATGGTTGAAGCCATTGTCCCTAGAAGTTTTAGAACTACCTTTGCCTTTACCTTGTCCTTTGGAAGAAGGTGAAGTATTTGCTGTCTGAGGGCTGAAATTCTGTCGGCTGGAAGATGCACCATCATGGAAACAGTGTCTAGGTTTGCGCCTATGAAGGTAATATGTTGACAGGACAACAAGGCATATTTTTGAAAATTGACTGTTATGCCTAACTGAGCACAAATTTTCAAATGTCACATCCCTGGCCCGTTGGAGTAGATGCTTAGTGGTGGCAGTTAGGAGCCAGTCGTCCAGATACGGAAATACTTGGAATCCAAGACATCTCAAATGAGCCGTTACTACTTTCATGCATTTGGTGAACACTCTGGGGGTTGTAGTGGAACCAAAGGGCAGAGCTCAGAACTGATAATGACTGGCTCCCAGCTGGAAACGTAAGTGACTCCTTGATTCTCTGTCCATTTTTATGTGGTAGTATGGATCTTGGAGGTCTACTGAGGCCATCCAATTGCCTTTCAATAAGAAGGGAAGTATTGACTGCAGTGTCACCATTCGGAACTTTGACTTTTTGACAGATTCATTTAACTTGCTGAGATCCAATATGGGTCTCCAGTTCCCTGTTCTTTTTGGAACCAAAAAGAATCTTGAGTAAGTTCCAAATCCTGTTTGGTCTGTGGGGACTTTTTGGATGACTCTTTTGACCAGCAACTTTTTGAGGCTATCCTCTGGATATTATGCTTTGTACTCACTTGTCTTTTGTGATACTTTTCCAGGCTTCTGGGTACAAAGACAAACATCCCCCAACTGTCTCCAGAGTAGAGCAGGTGGGCCTCCTTTCAGGAGCACTGATAGGGACGTCCATTAAAGAAATCATGGTCACCGTGGTTTTGAGGACCTCCTCTGCCTCTAGAACAATGTCTACCAATGTTGCCTCCCCCTCTGTCCCTGGGGAAGGATTCACCTTATATGTCTTGGAAAGCAACCTGGGATCTTTTAAACCACATTTTTCCACCCTTCTGACCTTTAGGGTAAGGTCTTGAAGGTACAGGAAAATGTACTTCAATGGCAGAGAGAGTTTTCCCTTCCTGCTCACATCTGGTGAGTGTGTTCCACAAAATTACACAAGTACATCAATATCAGTCTCATGGAGGAGTTGAGGAAAGAATTTAAGGTGGACAGCTGGGAGGAGACTTTCTCAGTCAACCCCACAGCTAATGAACCTTGTAGAATATCTCCTAGCTCTTTAAGGAGATCTCTTTGCAGCCATGTAAAGTGTGTGAGGTAGTTCAAAGATTGGAGTGTAAAAGTCACTGACGAAAAGACACACTTCCCATATCTGTCCATAGATCGAGAATCTTTGTTCGGAGGATGAACAGATGAGGATGTCTCAGAAAGTTCCTTCTTGATGGCTGCTGCCACCACCATAGCATCTACAGGTACACCTTTTGTGAGAAAATCTTTCCCAGGAGGGGCTGACAAAAACTTGTTTGGCCTCCAAGGGACTGGTTCCATAGTGTCAGGTGACTCCCATGCCTTTCGACTGACCAAGTCTATTAGTTCATCAAAAGGCGGAGACACCCAGGAGGCTGAAGGTTGAGATCCAAAAGCCTTCAGGTACACCGACTCCTCATCAGAAGAGTTGATGGTTTTCCTGCTGGCTCTCTGCTTTAGGATCTCCAGGATATCTGCAAAAGATATCTTCAGAGGACGACGGTGGGGACCCTTCTGACTCCTTGAGGTCAGTGTTTGAGGTGAAGGACTCATCAGGGGAGTCTATATGCTTCCTCTTGCATGTCCTCTTTCGATGGGGCTCCTCAGAAGGGTATTCTGGGGAGGCCTTGGAAGAGAGGAGTTTGCACAAAGGAGGTTCCTGATGCTCTGATTCTCTGCTGTCCTGTGGATGTCTGGTGCCGAGACAGTAGCCGGTGCCTTGGGAAGAGAATGCTGGTATCCCTATGTAGAGCTGCAGAGGGGGACAGCACACTTCTCATCAGTTTGAAAGCAGAACTCACCTGTTCTGTGGATATCTCTGGCTCGGAGGAGACAGAGGACACCCCCGGCCCCAGAGAGACTGGCTCTGAGGCTGATGTAGGAGCCGAGCTCACCCGAGCTGATGCACCGAGGGATAGGCTCGGAACTGAAGAAGTTCAGGTCCAAGTGCCCCCCCCCCCAGGGCCGACCGGAGAATCTCTGCTCCCAGACACCCCGGATGGCACCAAGGGTGTCGAAGCAGATATCAATTCCATAATCTCCGAAGGGGGTCCCGGAACCAACGGTTCTACAGTAAGTGGTACCAGGCACTCTGGATCTGAAGATCCAGCTTGGATCAGAGTAGGAGGAACAGCAGTGGGTGTAACAGTCTTAGGTGGCTCTAAGACCTGTTGGGCTGGAGCCGAGAACAATTTAGCTAGCGCTGGTGACTTCAAGAGTCTGAGCACCACCCGCTCCACGTTATCATCAGATAGGCTCCTAGTGGACCTAGAGGATAGAGATGGTGAATGAGATCTCTCCAAAATAGGAGATCTCAAGATAGGGGAGGCTGGTGGAATATCAATGGACCGGCTCCGAGACATGGTATCTTTCAGCTCCGAAGACCTTGTGGCCGAAGAACCAGGTTTGTCAATAATGATGACCTCCATCAGTTCTAAACAAATTAAAACCAATTAACTTAATGGCATACAATTAACTATTGTATATACACTCAATAATATCTAAAACATTCAAGACATAAAATTACATCACATACCTCAAATTACATTTGTACACCTAAATGTGAGGTATGTGATCTAATTTAATGTCTTGAATGTTTTAAATATTACTGAGTGTATATTTGTTTATTGAAGTTTTAGTTGATTGATTACTTGTGCTGATGGTATATAAACTTCAGCCCTGTAATATGTCTTTGTCTGATGAAGTAGTCTTGGGCTACGAAAGCTCTTACCACTTGGATTACATTTTTATATGTTTTCATCAGCTGTAGTCTAGAGCCCCCTTTGCTTTTTCTACATTGTACTTTTATCTTTGGAGGAACTGTTTACTCACACCACTTTCTTTTTACCTGATTTCATCTAGATTAGAACAAACCTATCACGATATAGCTCGATTCGCTACTAACTTACCACATAACTCACACCACTGTCTTGCTCTCAACACACTCCAATGGTTAAAATTTTCACCAGTAACTCCAATTGACTCAGTTCTGCATCCTACATTCCATTCTTTACAAACCCACATCCTGCCCCTCCCTCTCCTCCCTTGTCACATATTACACTCCCAGTCACTCTCAGCTCACATCCAGTCAACAACTCCTTGACATCCATAAACCTAACAAAAATGTAGGAAAGATCTTTTATAAATACACTGTAGCCAAGGCCTGGAATAATCTCCCCTTATGCATAAGAGCTATCTCCCACCCCCGTACTCTTCAAGAAAAGGCTAAAACAACTTCTACTTGCCTCTAGATCTTGTGACTGTCAGGCCCATACCTAATCTCTTCCTCATCTTTTCTTAACAGCAATTATGTAACAAGTACTCTCTGACTCCTATACATTAATTACTGCTATCTTTTTCTTTTTTCTTTTCTCCACTCTCATGAAAAATGAGAATCTATGTAAATATGTATATATTGTGCCTCACTCAACTGTCTTCTCTTTCCTTAATGCAACCCACCTTACTATCCTTTTTTTCTCATATTGTCTCTAACTTCTCTACTCTCCTACCCCACATTTTGAATTGAAGTACAATGCAAAAAAAATGCCATTACCATGTAAATGTTTTTCTACTCTAACTTCTTATATTTGTTATGTAATTGTGTTGATTCTACAATGTTATTTCAGAGTTATAATGTGCAATTATAATTTTTCTCTATGTACTGGAGCTTTTCTTCTCGGGTCTCCACTGAAAATGGGCTTTGTCTCAGTTGGACCAACCTGGTTAACAAATGTCAAATAAATTAATAAGAGAGAGACGGACAGGGGATGCTGTCATAAAGGCAGTTTTCTCAGTGGACTGCATACTTGACAACATCCCTGTTATGACAGGGAGTTTTTATTATGGTCCTAACCCCTACCCTGGGCATCACCATGGGAGCCACTACACCCTGTGAGTATGCACTCAAGATGAGGGCTGATGTATTTGTGGTTTGGTGTCTGAATCCCTTTCACTACACTATCCTTTGCGTCACTGCTCCTCCTCCAAAAGATTACAGTACTGATATGATCCAGCCCCCCCCCCCCCCAAGCAGAGTCATTCCCATGCTTCCCAGGCCATCTCCAGCAAAAGACCCAAACTACTAACTAAACATCAGTTACCTAGACCATAATCAGAGCTTTAGCTCTCTACATCAACAGATATAACAAATATGGCAACTCGCACTGGTAAAGGGAGTTTGATCATAAGTAAGCCACTGTTGACTGCTGTTCAGTTAGCAATCTCAGTGAGGGGGTGTTGTTATTCAGTGGCTGTTACATACTCTTTTGTCCCTGGAAATGATGTGGAGTTTCTTCAGGCAATAGTTAGTAGGGTCAGGGCACAGGCACTTTGTCATGATACTTCCTTAAACACACACCCTGGATGTGCCTTAGTAGCATGTGTGACAGCATACGTGCATACACACATTTTACAGTATTTGGTGCAGTGTCCACTGTGAATAATCACTTAACTGTCATGTGATTATTCAAACTGCTAACATCTAACAGCTTAAAAAATCACTAGTCAAAATAGTGATTCTCACAATACTGCAAAACACACACACACACACACACACACACACACACACACACACACACACACACACACACACACACACACACACACACACACACACACACACACACACACAAACACAAACACACACAAATAACTTCACACATGCACACACAACACACACAAAAAAAAAACTTCTGACCACCCCATACAGGGGTAGTAAGACTATGCACACTTGGAGAAGATGGAAAAAGTGAAGACAATACAATACTCATATTCTCATTTTTCTACAAGTCAAGATGCAGTGCTAAGATGCTGGTGATCTGAGTGTTGATTAATTGGCAGGTGATAAACAGTAGGGCTCCCTCCACTGTTCTGAGGTGAAAGGTTTGAAGTGGGGGCTCCAATATGTAAATACTCCTCAGTGTTTCTGGGCTACTGGCATGCCAAAAGACACTATAATTCCTACTCCAGGTAACAGTAGAGCTAATAATGTAATGGTGGCAGAAGATAGAATGAAAATTAGAGATCCAAAACTGGGTCATTGCATAATATGAATTTTTTTACTAAAATAAAATAAAATAAAAATGCATGGTGATCAAACTTTGTATGGATGCAGCAAGAGATAGTCAGCACTGAAATGTTAAAATACTAATGGCCATGTCTGAAAACTGACTCACTCTTAAAAAAAAAAACTGAAACAATACTACCCAAAAACTGAAGTGAATGACAAATAAAAAGAAATGCAGAGGATTAACCAAAAGCTGTTCATGACCCAATTTGAAATCAGTCTGAATAAGCACACTTAGCAGTCTCGGCAGCACATGCACTTACAGATTTATGCTGACCACAACAGAATGTACTGTCATTTGATCTCTGGTTCACTCCAGTTGCAGTCTACAACTGCGGCATTAACACTGACTGACATTAAGGGTATGTTCTACTAGAAAGCCACTGTGTTCTGTTAAGAGATTGATTGAGAAGCATTGAACCTCCACTGGGGGTTACTGAGCAGTGATACTGAGCCCAACATATATATAGCATATATTTATATATGTCACATGCGATATAGAGCTAGTATCTCCAGCCTTTCCAATGTGCATAGTTATTCATGTTGCTGCTGATGCGGTACTTCCAGCCTCCATCAGAACTGTAAATGCACAGCACTAAATCTCATACTTCCACCTAAACTGGGAGAATATCTCAGTGGTTCCCTGACCTTGGTCACTTGCTGATCCTGGTTCGATGGAATCATTGCTGAGGATGAAATCACTGTTGCCAAAGCCATCTAATGGTAATCTTTAACTATAGCAGAAAAATGCAGGGCAAGGTATAACCTCTGGCTGCAGTAAAGAAAAATATCTTACAAATGAAGGAAACACTAAATTCTATCTGTGGAATTTCTGACCCTCAAAAAATGATCTCGAAACTTCCAAAATAAAAAGGAAGGAAGGAAGTCATCGCCTGGCAAATGGGGAAAAAACATAATTAGATTCTTCTCAAAACTGAAGGCAAAACATTTAAAAAATGTTAACTGCTAAAGGACACTATAATATACAACTAATATTTGGAACAGTACTTGAAAGCATCTGCTCCCTAAAGCACTGATCATGGAATCTGAAAAGAGGTCTGACTTCCAAAAACTGAAAAGACTTCCAGATGTTGGCCTGTGCAAGTAAGGCTGCCATTAAAAATGAATTAACTGAATTTTTACTTACAGATACAAGCTGAGGAAGCTAATTTGAATAGCCAAGGGGTAGAGGAGGGTTATTTTGACCCATGCAATTAATAGGCCACTGACCCCATAGGTGACCTTAATTCATACTTGAATCCCAGTGTTATGAGTCACCAAACAAGAGGGCTAATGCAGTCAACTACATCCTGCCTAAGAGGCACTTAAGTGTTACGCAGGTACAGATAAAGGCAAGAGTTACCAAGTGTTACTAACCTGCATGTTTCTCATTTTTGTCATGCTGTTTACAGTGAATAATGTAAGCTTATTTGTATTACATCTCATCCTAGTCATTATGTAAAACTTCCTTTAGTTGTACTTAAGGAGAAGTTTGACTTATTCATATTTTTCTGTCTTGGCAAGACCCTCTTGACACAGTTGCCAGTTTATATGGATGATGTGTAAGCATTGAGGTGACCATGTGTCTGCCTTACAGTTGCATTGTGAAGAAGAGACTGTGAGACACAAATCTAAGATAATAGGAAGCTAAATGTTTTCTTCATTTAAGGCACTAACTTGTACATCCTTTCAGTGGCTTTAAAATTCTTATTTTGTTGCCTTGTAAGGAATGTAGTTTTGGCCCCCAGTACATGTAGGGTTTACATTCATTTTCCTGAATCACATTTGGTCAAATCCAACTTGAGCGATGTCTTAAAACTGAATGATAAAAACTCAGAGCACCGATATTTCCGACTGAGAAATTTCACCTGCTTCTCGACCCATGTTAATGCTTGTTCCTACGTCCAGAGTGGTAGGGAGTTATGAGGTTCAGTATCTATGTCGGGTATTGCAGAATTTGGCATTTCGACTTTTCGCTGAAGTGCTTCGACTATATGATGACTCAGCTGAGTCTGATTCAGGGAAATGATTTTAGCTTTATTTTTTTTTTTAATTCAGCTTGACTAAAAGGCCCTGCTAAATATAAAAATCATTCTGTGCAAATGTACATAAAGGCATTGATAACAGTAACTGGCTTACTTACTGCAGCATATTTTAATTTCAATTTAAATGAGACATTGTTTAAAATGTCAATTGAGTCAATTTGAAATGCTTTGAATTTCAATTGGTGCTAATACTGCTAGAAGTCATAAAAAGGCCTGGATTTTCTATGTCTACTCAGGAGAAGTACATTGTACCCCTGTGCAGCAGCATAATACACAAAACTGATGGCTAGGGATCTAAACCTGCTTCAGCAGATCAATAAAATAAGGTGGAGTGACGCATTCATTACTCAGTGTCACCCTCACATCTGGAACAGACTCCCCCTGTAGATACAGCAGTATGTTACACTATTTTTCCTCAAATGGTGCCTGGATAACTAGATGGGTACTTATAAATTCACTCTCAGTTTGACTGGCCTAGCTTTATTTGAAAGGGAAGGTACAGTCTAGGGTGGCAATTGGCAAAGCATAACAGTTACAAGACTCAGTAGCCTTGAACTTCCAAACATTCCTTCCTATGATACATAAAATCTTGAAGCACACAACTATGAGATTATCCCTAACATACACTCACAAACACACGCTGACACATACACACGCACGCACACACACACACACACACACACACACACACACACACACACACACACACACACACACACACACACACACGTGCACATGTATGCAGTGACAGGATTATAAACTGACCTGCATATATTATGACTAATTACACATCTTTTCATGCTGCATGGCTGTAATGATTCTACACAGTTACCTTTCTCCATTAAAAATTCTATGCAAAATGTAACTCATCACAACGTGCTGTCCATATTTTTTTTACATTTAATAAACACTTCATACAGCCTTATTCCCTTCCTTCCAGTAAATCACATAGTAGGTTTATGTGCATATTTTCTCAGCTTCAGTTGTGCTGAAACTCCAAGCACAAGATGATTGCTATTTAGGAAAAAGCATACATCTTTCCCAATTGATATCTGACACACTCTAAAGAATTATCTATCCTGCCATTGTTTAGACTGCGTGAAAATATTTTCCTTTCTGTATGTTAGGACATAAAGATTTTTCTTTTTTTATCTTTTTTAACACCTTTATTGCATTATCACTTAAGACACAAGCACCATACATTTATATAAAAGAAAACAAATGACATTAACATGTTCCTAGTTGCAAACATTATACATCACTTTTTTTTGCATATCTATCATCAGTCCAACATTATATAACTTGCTCAATTCCTGTCTTCTGTTTAATCGTATTCCTCTGATAAAATATTCTGCATACATTGTTCCCACAATTTCCATTTTTCCCATGTATTTTGCTCCCATCAATTTCTAAAGATCCCAATTCCAGTTCTTTGACCTCTGTTACAATATTCGGTACTTAAAATACAGTTGATTCAGACTTTGATTTCCACTCTCTAGTAATTGCTTTTTGGCAGCTATTAGAATTAAACTTAGCAAGGCATTTCTATGTCTAGGTAATTCAGATTTTGTATCCCTACTCAAAACATAATTTCCTTAGTTATACCCATTTGCTCACCCAATGTTTCTGACAAGAGTACTCTGCAGGGGAATTTATGAAGTCTGCCAACTCTTTACACTCCCAAAGCATATATTCCTGGCTACCTCTTTCTTTCCCAACACACCTCCAACATTTGCCATCAACCCAAAGAAAAGTTCTTTGCAGTCTGCTTGGGATATAGAAATAGCTGTGCAAACACCTTCAAGCAAAAATCCTAAATCCTCTATACTTTATTGCATACTTGGGAGCCATGCATATGCCCTCCCATTGTTTGCTTGAGAATTGCTTATCCAATGTTTATTCCCAATTTTTTCTAACCTCCTCTGATTGATTCCTGTATTTATTGTATACTATTTTATATGCTGAACTAATTATCCCTTTTTAACAGCAGCTTCTGTTCTAGATTCAACTGAAAACTTTACCAAAGCAGGGGTTCACTTAGGATTCTCCTATCACTTTCTCATTGCCTATACATTGATATCAGTCCCTGCTAGGAAAAGCCCAAAATATTTGTTCTCAGTTGTTCCTTTCTTCCCCATCACAACTCCAACATTTACCATCTACCTGTGGAAAAATTCTTTGGAGTCTGCTTGGTGCATAAAATATCTATGCAAACACTTCCATGCAAACATTCTAAATGTTGTCTTCCCATTGGACCCTTGTAAACTGCCTATGCAATCTCTCTTTCCAAACTTTTCTAACAACCTCTGATTCCTGTAGTTATCATGCAATATTTTATATGCCATGCTAATTATCCTTTTTTTAAGTGCAGCTTCTGTTCTACATTTGATTAAAAACTCTGTCAGAGCAGGTCTTTCCCTTAGGATTCCCCTATCCCCTTCTCTTTGCCTTTACCCTGATATCAGTCCCTGGAAAGGAAGGCAGTCTATAGCCTGCAATCCAAATGTTTCTAGGCCTCTTCCCATTCTATTACCTTTCCCTCTCTAGTTATTTGCTCCCAATATCTTGGTTCCTTTGCCAGTTTTCTCCAATAAATTCCAGCCCCCTCTTGCCTATTCTCTGCACTCTTAATTGCAGTCAACCTTATCAGGAAAATCTTCTTGCTCCGTTTTCCCATTGGCAAAGTTTTAGAAGACTTTCTGATGTTTTATATATATATAATATTATAGAATATATATAATATTCTGTATGGCTGTTATTACTATTATTCTAAAATATGTGCATCCAAAATTCTAATCTCTCTCCTTATTTCTGGAATCCCCATCCATCCATTTCATGATCAATGCTTTTCAACTTTGAATTATAGCTTTCTGCTTGTGTTATATGTATGAGCCTTAACTATGTAGTTCTAAACTCTCCCTTCAAATCAAGAAATCTTAAACTACCTTGCTCTGTTGGAATGATCAACTTTCCCACTTCACCCTTGCCTTCTTCCCCTCCCAAATAAATTCTTTCAAGTCTTTATTAACTACTGTCCGCAACTCCTCATCCTCTGGTTGATAAAAATATGCCTGAGCTGTACATAAAACTAAAGGGACTAAAAACATTTTCACTGCTTGGATCTTGTTATACATATCCATAAACAAGAGCTTTCAGTTTCTCAGTTTTTGTATTACCTTTTGTTTAGTCTCTTCTCAAATATCCTTAGCTGACATAATAGAATAATTTTGATCCAAACTCATAAATACTTCATTTTATTGTGGCCCCATAAATATAGTTATTGCTAGACCGATTCATGTTGTTTATATAGCTGACAGCTACAGCCTTTGTTTTATTTTCATTAATTTTATTTCCTAAAAGGACTTGAATCTATCTCCAGGTGTTCAACAACACTGTGATGTCATTTTCGGTTTTATTAGATACAAAATAATATTGTATACAAATAAAGCCAACTTTTCTTGATTTCCATCCCAATTGTATCCTTAAAATTCTTACTCCCTTATTTTCTTTGCCATTGGCTCTAAATATAAAACAAATAAAAAAGTGGAAAGAGGACCCCCCTGCCTGGTTCCTCTACTCATACACACATTGTCAGACAGGAACCCTCACACTTTAATTGTTTGCCTCTGATCCTTCATATATCCTCCTAAACCTTGCTATTGTATCAAATGCAAATGCTTCCATTGCCCTACTCATAAAATCCCAATTTATTTTGTTGAGTGCTTTCTCTGCATTAAGAACCACCAACTACAGTGGTATGTTTCACACATCATGCTTCCCTCTGAATCATTATTTTTCTTTTATTGTTGTCAAATGCCTGCCTCCCTTCCACAAACCACATTGATACATATCTATCAATTTTGGCAACACCTTGCCATTCTTTATAATCATGGTTTACAACTGATGGGCCTATATGAAGCTGAGTCCGGTGGGTCTTTAACTGTCTTTAGGGACTACAGTCACCACAATTTTTTCCAGGATGTTAGTGCTTCCCCTCCTTTTAAAATATTGTTAAACAAAACCTTTATTACTTTTTTCCTAGTTTAAAAACTTCCATGTGAATACCATCCATTCCCGGAGACCTTCCTGCAGACTGATTGTACTTCACCATTTTTATCTCATCCATCTTAATTGTTAATTGTTGAGCCTCATCTACCTCTAGCCTTAGTATACATAAGTCTTCCATAAATGTTTCACTTTGTGCTCTTTCTTTGTTTCCACATTTCTTCACTTCAAACAAATTTTCATAAAATGTCAGAAATATCTCTAATAACTCTACAGGACCTTTGGTAAATTTTCCTGTTATAAGCCTCATAAGTTTGGCAACAATCCTTTCAACTATCGGCTGCCTTAGCCATTGTGTTAAAAGATTTTACTCTGGTGTTATTATCAAACAGTTGTTTAACAACAATTTTTTTCAAAGCTCATACATTATGCAGATACTCCCTTATTTTCTCTTTAGCACTCTGCAATTGTGCCTTTTCTTGTTCTGAGAGATTGTCTTTATTCTGCAATACTTTAACATTTGCCAGCCCTCCTAAATAATTCCTGATACTTCTTAACATTGTTGTTCTTTTATTTCTACCTTATATTTAAACTCCACTGTCATTTTATCCCACTCACTAGCTATAACTTCTGCAGAAATTTATATCTTCCCTAATAATTCTCAAATAATTTCCACTACCCATTACTTAAACTCCTCTGTTTTTAACAGGTAGGTGGGAAAGCACCGGTGTCTCATTTTTACTTAATTAGTTGGCATTTTCATCTTAGTTGTTACTGAAGCATGATCTGAAATAGCCATTGGATGTGTCAATGCCCTCAATTTACTGTACATGTTCCTGTGAAATATTTCTGTCTAATCTAGCACAGTTATTGTATCTTGATGAATAATATGTAAATTCTCTCCAAGTTCCTACAACTGAATTTACGGTTTCCATAGCAAATACTTTCAAGAATTTCTTCAGAGATTTACGCACTTTTGTTATACTTTCCCTTCCAAGTCCCAAGATACAACCTCACTGTTTAAAATCACACTCCAGTCCCCCCTATAAGTGGCATTCCCTACTGTAAGCTGATTATTTCTTCTAAAATCTTCTTAAGCCCTATAACAGCACTTTTAGGTAGAGTATAAATACATGCCAGAGTAATCCTCCTGCCTTGCCAGTAGCCCTTTACTACTATTATTATATTTTCCATATTCTATCACTATTGAGGCTCCTCTAGCAATTAGTATAAGTACTCCCTTTTTCCTTTGTCCCTGATACTCTGCTGAATACCCATCCTGAAATTATTTCTTTATCAAATTCACACAAGTTCACATAAGTTCATAAATACATAGGTAAGTACTAGGCTAGCTGCCCTTGCGGACAATTTTAAGTCTAGACAATTTCCCTTTTTCTGCTTGAAATAACCTATTCCATTTTGTTATGGATTGGCCTTACCCATCCCATGGTTGATAACTATATATTATCCCTAACAAGAATGACTGGGATCATACCATATATAATTTGAAGGGACCCATGCATGGGATAAAGCATTTATGAGCTGCATCTGTCCATTAGTAGTACATGAGGCAGTCCTAGGGTAAATTTTCTGTTTCTCATTCCTAGATCTAAATTGGACTTGAAAATCGACAGGGATGAACTTTGTTTTATGTTGATGGAGAGTCTGTTCCATAGCAGAGGTATCCTCTGCAAAATATACCTTTCCCTCTAAACCATTCTTTTGATGTTGCAGAAGAGGTTTAGATCCCTAGACTGAGTAATTTTTATGCCATTTGACTTGCTGATGTGCAATAAATTCATCAGTAATGGGGCAGATGATGCCTTGTGTGCCAGACACGGGTCACCTCTTAGCAGTCTGCAGGATACCAAGTATAGTGACAGGACTTTCAGTTGTTCCATGTAGGAAAAGTTAATTAAGCCTTGTACCCTTTCAGCAAGGTATCCGTGTCAGTGTTGCAGTTGTTGCATGTCTCTGTACAGATACATGCCAAAGGGGCATTATATTCAAAGATTGGTATAATGAGGGATGATTAAAGGAGGGCAATGCCATCCCTAGATCTAGACACAATCCCTTTGTTTATAAGTTTTGCAATATAGAAGGATTTACTTACAATAGATTATGTGTTGGTCAAGAGTTAGGTCATTGTCCAAATAAGTTCCCAAATCTTAAACAGCTGAGTCATCTCTTAAGGGTGTACTGTGAATGTGGTAATTCCCTAGGGTAGGTGACCTTGTAAATGATACAATAATGCATTTTTTTACTATTAGTTTAAGACCATGAATTTGACACCAGTTATTTGTTTGAGTCAACCCTTCCTGCAGGATGGCTAAGTCATTTGGGGATTCAGAGACTGCTCCTAGCTTGCAGTCATCTGCAAACTTAGCTATTGCCCTTTGGTATCTGGTATTTGGTATATGTGTTTACTTCAGAAAAGTAGATGCCAAACAGATAAAAAGTAGATGCTCACATCTTTCTAAATATGTCTCCTGTACTGCATTTCTTAATATAATTCAATACTCTTTCTTTTCAATTTATACCTGTGAGGTTATTTACATTTCAAAATAATATGGATAGATTAGTCATTATGATAAGTTATTATCCCCCTCTATTATATATGACATCTTTTTTAAAATGACTATTTTCAGCTTTTGTGTAACATACACTCACTAATAAGACAATACAAAAAGTGCCCAATAACCACCAAATACCTCTGCAGAAAAACTTGATACAGACAAAAATCCAAAAAAGAAAGCTGAGGTAAGGCTCCAGTGTCCAAATAAATGCAGAAACCAGTCTTCAGGCGTTGTATAAAATGAAGTCTTCTTTAATGTCACACAAGCGCTTTCACACAATGCTTCTTCAGGTGTATATATAAAGCTTTCTTTTTTG
The DNA here is from genome assembly GCF_019279795.1 of Protopterus annectens. NCBI lineage: Eukaryota > Metazoa > Chordata > Ceratodontiformes > Protopteridae > Protopterus > Protopterus annectens. The sequence continues at coordinate 253,842,802 of NC_056746.1, read as the reverse complement.
GATACACTCACTAATATTTAACAGGGTTATCTTTTATACAGTTGTTTCTTGTCATCTCCATTTTAACCTATGTTACATTTTACAGGACTTTTTATTTTAACGAAAATCCACAAACAAAAGAAAAACACCCCTTGGAACCCCCTAACCTCTTCATTTAAGACAAGCAGGCAAAACTGTGTACATCTCCAAATAATGAAGTTTAACCCTCCTCAAAGTAACAATTGTCCCAAACTGACATCTGCAACCACAAGCATTACCTAATCGAAAATAATGGTTTCCATGCTACCATGCATGTTGTAGCCTGTGCTCCTACTTACACTAATTGCTGTCTCTTCTTGTCTTTATTGCCCTCCCAGATGTGAAAACCAACTTACATGCTTTCAGAAAACATTAACTTTTAACCTTAAAAACATGTTCTGGCTTTTATTACCCACCTCTGTAGTCAGCTTGTCTCCATGGAAACATAAGAACAAAATATACAACTGCCTTCAGGTGCAGACATCTGAGCTCGCAATGAACATTTTTTTTTGCTAAAGGAAAATTTTTATGATATTCAGTTTTCCTTCTTCATTTCTTAACCAAAAAAAAAACATGTTATTGGATTAAGCCAAGGCCCTTAATCCTAACATTCACCTGTGCAAAAGTAAGAGAAAATATATCACATCTGCATTTATTATAATCTGTACATTTTCCCCATCACCCACTTCAGCACCCCAATATTACACAATATTAACTTAAACATGCTGTTGTCCAATCTATCTTCTCATTTTACATTGTAATGCCTATATTTCTAAAAACTAAAGAAGAAGAATAAAGCTACTTACTTACCTTAGCATTTTTATCACATAAAACAGCAACTGAAAATACTATTAGGAGCACAAATTATTTCACTTAGAGTTATTTTTTTCCCCTTAAGCTTAGTGTCCCTTCAAACATTGATGACATGAAGTGGGATACACACTTTTCAGTTGACATCATGATTTTCTAATTCCTGTGTTACTGCAGATCTCACTTTGCTACATACAGATCACAACACACTGACTTGTATTATATATTTCCTCTGCATTATGGCAGAGGAATGTTTTGAAATGGATAGGACTGTGAAACTACAGTTTCAGAAAAAAAAATAATAAGGGTATGTGGCTCTTCTAATCTATCTATAGAGTTATACATCTTAAGAGTTTTGAGGTTGCAGGGGATTAACTTATGAAATTCTTTGTCTAGAAAACTATATCCGTGACTTATCATCCAAATGATGTGTCTTTTTACCAGCCTATTACTTTTAACTGGATATATATATATATATATATATATATATATATATATATATATATATATATATATATATATATATATATGTGTGTGTGTATATATATATGATATATATATATATATATATATATATATATATATATATATATATATATATATATGTCCATTTCATTAAAATGTATTGCTATGCCAGTGTGTATCATACCTAAATTGGTGACAGTACTTTAACATTAAACTGTAGTTCTGAAATGAAAATCATTATTTGGGAGTTTTGCATCTTCTGAATTTCATAATAATTAAATTCTTTAATATAACAATCAAAATTAGGCATATGACTTTAGCTATCTAAAATGAGGGTTGTAGTTTAATTACAGGCTAACAGATTTTTATTTCAAAGCTTATATATTCTATTTTAGCATTAAGCTAAGATGTGCACTTGTAAATGATTGATATGTTTATGTACAAAACAGTTTGCTATTGACAGAAATACTCATGTAATACATAACAAGTTGATATGTGTTTCGATCCTAACATGTTCAAATTCTAAAGTAACATTTCGGCTGTGTTTCTGGGTTTACTGGATCTTATTTGTTAACAAATTAATAAGTTAGAACTTAATGGAATCCAAACCACGGAAGGAGGAAGTTCCCAAACAGCAAGTATACAAAAAAATAACTATTTTGCTTGTCTGACTCCACCATTTAACAATTGAACCACAATATCATTAAGCACCCAGTGTAAACTGAAATACCCTACAGAACATGCTATGTTGTTACATACTAATAAAAGATAACCTATCAAAATTAAAAATAAAATTCAGAAAGAATAACATTATGTGCTTTATGTTTTACATGTACTTGAGTTATATTAGAAAATGTGAAATTATTAATGAACTCAAGTTTAAGGAATACTCTAGCAATTTTTTCTTATTGCTTCTGTTTTTCCATGTTTAAATAATCATATTACATTTAAAGCTGTTTTACAAAATAGCATAAATGTATATATTATTGTTTCATTGTATTTCTCATTGTTGTAGGTTGCCATATGACTTTTGGGCATATGTGTTTCACACTTTTTATGCTGTTCTGTTCTCTGTTAAGCCAGTTTGAAGGGGTGTCTGTATTACAGACAAAGGTGGTTATATACTGATTTGTTTTTATTTTTGGCTTTACCAGATATGTTGGTTTCTCCTGCCTGTTTTTTATTTTTAATTTTAAAATATCCAATCATATATAAGCCAGTGTTTAGTATTAAAGTGCTTGTTTACCTACTGTATCAGTACTATTCCTGTTTTTTTAAGATATCGCATTATTTTGTATTTTCCTGGAATGTCTCTTAGCCTTTTGTGCATAAAATACCCAATATAACATTTTCATTTAAAACACATTGAAAGGGAAACTTGTTGAAAAATAATCTAGTTTTTCCCCTAAGGGAGGAACAAACTGTTATGATTGACTATTTAAACATGTATATGGCTAGGCACATAATGGATCTTTTGATCATTTGTCTAGTATTGTTTCTCTGTTTCTATGTCTGATATTATGAACTTTACATATACTTTTACACAGTGCATCCTTCATACATCTGTATTCTTTAAACTGATACTACTAAGGCACAAATCTTATTAAGTGACAATGGGTCACTTGGAGGTATTCATTGGTGGTTTGTTTCATGAACAATGTGAGGTGTTGAGTGGAATGTTAGATAGGAGAGGACATCCCATCAAATTAATTAAGGAGGTTTTTGAAGAAGTGAAAAGGAAGAGACAGGAAGGGATTTATAAACTACTCTTAGGTACTCATTATGAGGTAGGTGTAGCTCAGACCCATTATAGTAATGGGAAGAGGCATGGAGAAAAACTTGTGTCATATCTTACAATCAGGATTTTTATTCGATTTGTAGGATAGTTAGGAACTTTTTTTTTTTTTTAGGACAGACATGGACTATCTTAGAATAGTAGGGAACAGGCCCATGATTGTATAGAGGGAGGAACCTAGCTTTAAGCAGATGATGGAAAGGGTTAAGGACAAAGGGAACAGATGGGAGATGCCTAAATGTGGGGGCGTGAACACAGTGTGGGCATATTTTAATGTGTGATGTTATTAAAATTAAGGGCAATATTAAAATTGATATTATGTATAAGTTTTACTGTAATTCCAAGAGAGTAATTTACATTGCTAAATGTCAGTTATGTGAATGAGTCTATGTAGGAAAGATCAAAACAGCTTTTAAAGAAAGGATATACCAACACATGTATGAAATTAAGAAAATGGAAAGAAAGAATGCCCTTTATAGGCATATTTTAGAAAACAAAGATCATTATTTTAAATTCTGTGCCATTGATCACTGAGATCTAGGCCATGGGGGGAAATTAGGATTACTATCTAGAATATTTCGAGTTACAGTGGATTGTACATACCAATGTCGTTAAACCCCCTGGCCTAAATGAAAATGTCTCCCTTAGTAGTTTGTTAAAACTTAAAGCAAACTTTTTATGTAAAGTTTTTCATGTGAAATTTTTAATGTGAATTTTGTTAGATAAATGTCACTCTTTTTAAAGTGCATAAGAAAAAATGCATTTTTTTATTGTGGGTGTATATATATTTTATAAAAATTTTTGGGAATGGTAAATAAAGAATGAATGAAGTTTATAAAAGGGTGGGAACTAATTTGTATTGAAAGACATTTTTAAATTGGTTAATTGATTTTGTTTTGTGATTGTTAAGTATTATAAAATTAGGGATGATTGTCTTTCAGAAGCATTCTGAAGAAATCCATTTCAAAGGGACAAAAGCAGTTAATGCTTCAATAAAAGTTGCTGTTTGCTGTGATCACCCTGGACTCCTTTTTCTGTTCTTGGTTGCTTTTTGCTGTTTTTGCATATTTATAAATTCAAAAATGAAGCAGCAATTTAATTTTTCCAGTTTTTATAATAACTTTTTCTAGAAATGGCTAAAAGATTTCAGAGAATATGATATTGTATTCGGGGAACATTTCCAGTATTTGGATCATTAAATAAAACTAATGTTTAATTTAAATTAAATTTATCTGTCTATATTGCTTGCAAAAAGCCATTGATCTCTCTCTGAAAATGTTGCAGGATTTCATAATTAAAAACCATGTGTGGCCAATCAGCTTTAAGCACAGATTTATATCTCACTATCTAACATTTTTATACTTGAGTTCTAATGTATAAAAAGTAATAACGGTTCTATGTAAACATTTCCATAAAAATAATTTCCAGTATAAGGAGGATGTAGTTTTTTGTGATGATTACAAAAGTAGCTTTTTGTCAACATCAGATACGTTTGTATGACTGATTAGATAAAAGAAGTCCCAATAATCATTTTAATATATACTTTTATATCTTTAACAAGTTTATACAGTTTAGATAAATATAATTTTCCTGAATCATTTTTTAAACCAAGGCTAAATAAAAATGAATAAAGGGTTGAAAGTTATTTCTTATTACATTAAGCATTAATTCAATTTCAGAATTAATGTATTGTATGTTAGTTTGTATATCAACCAACTGATCACATAAATATCATATTTACGCATAATAAAATCAGAAGAGAGCAGTTTTGTTCCATTCATCACATGACACAAAAAATCAAGCCCTGATCTTTTAAACTCATCATTTTAGTGAAATTAAAAGTATCAATACAGTATTCATTACAAGCTATGGGAAATGTTGCAAAAAAACAAACTTTCAAATCAGGGTTCTTAAAGATTTTTAAAAGTTTTTTAAATATTATTTATATACTGTGAGTCAGGAGTTTTACTGACAATTTTAATACAATATTTCTTTTTAATTTAAAACTACACCCCAAGGTCAAATAATGTTGACTAGTTATATTGTTGTCACTATTCATCCAGATAATCTCATGAAGCTTTTTTTCTACCTAGTTGAGTAATTAGAATGTTGCCATAAAGCTACAGTTTTTATGACAAATAATAAGGCATATACTTCTATATCCAGGAATACTATTTCACCATTCTTCCAACATCTCATATGATGTTTTAAAGCCAGTCTAGATTTGTTTGAAAACCAAAAGAATTTTATAGGGCATTATTGTTTACTCACTTTTCTAGAGGGGAAAAAAAAGAGTAGTAGTTTGAACAATATATAATATTTTGACAAAATAATTATTTTAATTAAACTTAATCTATCCTCCATAGAAAAGTACATTTTGTTTATTTAGTTATTAATGATTTGCTAGATTCCGAAATATTACTATAGTTAATTAATGCTATTTCATTACAGATAATGTAATTTATTGATAATTTGTTTATTCTCCTAATTAGACTCATTAATCATCTTTAAAGGTTCTTTTTAAAATCATTATTTGTAAATAAAGTATTTGTTTTACTATTATTAAAACCAAGACCTGATATAGATTCAAAAACTGTAAACGATTTAAAGAAATTACAGAGTTATCAATATTACCAACTATCAATAGAATAACATCCAAGAAAGAGACTGATTTTAGATGCATAATGATTATTTACTTTAAACTCAACTATTTCTACATTTGCTATTATATAATTAGTAAAGGGTTTAATCACCAAAGCTATGGACAGCCCTGTTTCTTCCTTTACAAATCCTAACTGCCTGGGAAAAAGGAGCATAACTAATAAAAGCAGATTTTTTTTAGACAAGATAAATCTTTATTAAATTATCACATATGACATAGGCAATCATACATTTATATAAATGAAAACAAACCATATTTACATAATTTTGGTTCATAGGTTCATAGGTTCATAGGTTTATACTAGGCTAACTGCCCTAAGGCATTTATAAGCCTAGCCCAAAGTTTTGTGGCTTACGCCACCCCTTATATGAAAAAATACTGTGCCCATTAGTTTGTTGTGCCTCTGTCCAGCAGTGACACAGAGATGATTCTTGGTGTAAACCCACGACCTCCCATCCACAGGTCAAGACTTCTCTTGAACAGAGCCAGCGAGGGTTGGGAGTTGCAAGCATTATACATCACAAGCCATGTTGACATAACATTAGTTGAAAACAACACTTATAATCTATCCAGTCACTCTCATACATTACATAACTCAATCAAATCTTGCCTTATTTTAAACTTTGTTCCTCCTTTGCATTTACTGTTCCCACAGTTCCCATTATTTCTTATGTAATTTGCTCCTAGTCTTTACTAAAGATCACAATTCCAGTTGTTTTATCTCTGTTACTATATTCACTACTTCTAGTAAAGTTGGTTTAGGCTTTGATTTCCTTTTTCTTCTAATTGCTTTTATTTGGCAGCCACCATAGTTAGACTCAGCAAGCCCTTGCTATATCTACACAATCCTGTATCATAGCTAAAAAAATCATTTCTTTAGTTGCACAAATTTGCTCACCTGGTATCTCTGACAGAGCAGTCTACAGGGAATCTTTAAAGTTAGCCAACTCATTGCACTCCCAAAAAATATGTTCCCATTTACCTCTTTCTTCTCTATCATCTTTGAAGTATACTTTGGGTATAAAAATACCTATGTAAACACTTCCGAGCAAAGATCTTAAATCTTCTTGACTTTGTTGCATATTTGTGATCCATACATATATCCCCCATCGTTTCTTTGTAAATTGCTTATCCAATCTCTCTCCCCAGTCCTTTCTAACCTCATCTGATTGATTCTTACAGTTATCATGCAATATTTTGTATGCTATACTAATTATTCATTTTTTATCAGTATCTTCTGTTCTAGATTCTACTAAAAACTCTACCAGCACTAGTCTTTTGCTTAGGATCCCCCTATTTCTTTATCTTTGCCTATACTCTGATATCATTCTTTGTTAGGGAAGGCAATCTCTAACCTGCAGTCCAAATAAATTATTGGTCTTCTCCCATTCTATTACCTTTCCTTCTCTAATGATTTGCTCCCAGTACCTTGGTCCTTTTAACAGTTTTCTCTAATAAATTATGCTCCCCTCTTGCCTACTGTATGCATTCCTAATTCCTGTCATCTTTATTGGCATAATCTCCTTTCTCCATTCCCATGTTGACTTAGTTCATAGAACACTTTCTTCTACTTTATAAATAAAATATTCTGCATGGTTATTGTTATTCTCCTTAAGGATCTACATCCAAAATCCCAGTCTAAAAGCAGAGGAATGTCGATACCAATAATTAATAAGTAGTATGGACTTATTTTAAAAATTATAAGTTTATAACACAGATGATAAATAAAACCATCTACAGAATCAAAAGCTTTATTGAGATCTAAGCTAATTACTGATCTTTGAATTATTGATCAGTTGTTTCATATTATTGGCATAGGCAATGCAATTATTCTTCTACTATTATCATGAGTCAATTAATGTAATTATTCTTTTAATATTATCATGAGTTGTCTTACTAATATAAAGTCAGCTTAATCCTTATCAAAATAGATGATGAAGTAAATGTTTGATTATGTGAGCATAAATACACATAAAGATTGTATATATAATCAGTGTTTAAAAGAGTGTGTAACAGGAACATTATGCCTAGTCTTTGTCTTGCTTAAGTATATGGGAAATAACTGTTCACTTCCAAGAATGTGACAATTAAAGTTATGTACTCACCATAACTATGCCTCTCTATTTATCCATTTTCATTCTTTCTCAACAAATGGGTCTCGGATCTGACCTCTGAACACATTCGGCCATTTTCCTTTAGATTATTGTATCTGACTCCCAAGCTCCTCTCTTTACCTATAATGCCCCTGACTGCTACATTACCTCAAATCATGTTTGCTACTGCTAAGTATGCCTTGGAGCATAAGTAATAATAATCATAATAATAATGAACAGAAACAGTATAGGTACAGGATAGGTGCTCAGACTGAAAACAGTGGTTCCAATGCACCTCATCAGATAACTCCCAAAGGATAAGGGTAGGGGGAAGGAGGGTGGGAAGTTGAGGAAGAATGAAAATGAACAACAAAGATACATAGTTATGGGGAGCACAGAACTTTAATATCTGATGTTGTTATTTTAATTTGTTCCTCAAAGAAAAGGACAGAGTTCACATGTATGATAACCTTGGGTGGCCCTTATGGAAGGATATTCCAGAGAACCACAGAACCAAAAGCAGCCTGCTCCTGGAGAAAATATGCAACTTATAATGAGCATATGAGATTGGACCAAGTGACCACAGCACAAATATCATCAATGGAAGCCCTGGCCAAAAAAGCAGATGATGTAGCCATGGATCTAGATAAATGAGCTTTTGGAGGTTTGGGTAATGACAATCCTCTCAGAGAATATACAAAAAAAATACAATCTGTGGTTTTCCCAGCTTGCTTTTCGCAAAGGAAATAAATACATGATAATTTTTTTCTGAAGTCTTTTGTTCTATGTAGGTAAAATAAAGTTGTCTTTGTACATCTAAAAAATGGAGCATATTATTCTCCCTTATTGTTAAAATTTGGAAAGAAGACTGGCAAATTGATTATTTGATTTATATTTGACTCAGAGACAACTTTGGGCAAAAAGGAAGGATTTGTACATAAAGTCACTCTGTCTTTACGAAAAATCAAATAAGGCAGTTTTGAAGAGAGTGCTTGGAGTTCAGGCAGACCATAGGAACAGGAATCATACCTGTCAATGGCAAAAAGGGGCAATGAGGATTACCATGCTCTTCAACAATTGTGATTTCTGGAGAAATTTGGGTATTAAGGGAAGGGGAGGATAAGTGTACAGGAGACTGGAGGGCCAAATATGGACTAGAGCATCTGTTGGTGACTCCCCCTGAGGGGGAATTAGGGCAAAGAACATGCTGCACTTGTTCAAGAGAAAAACAAAAAGGCTGCAGCAAGGTTGACCCCAAAAATGTAAAATCTTTTCCATCACTACATGCATCAGGATGTCCCTGCTGAGCTTGTAGGCTAAAACACTGGATTTCCCCAGCACGTGCGTTATAGGAAAGCATTTGTTAGAAATTGCCCATTGCCAGACTCTCATTGTTTCTCAGAAAAAGGGGATAAGATCTGGTGCCCCCCTGTAGGCTGATGTTCCAAACCACTAACATATTGTCTGACAGGATAGCAATTGTTCCAAGAGGTAAAGAGTTCTGAAAAGCCTTGAGTGCTAATAGGACTGCTCTCATCTCTAAAACAGTGATATGCAAATTGGTATCTTATGGAGACCACATACCTTGAACAGTCCATCCCAAAAAATGTCCCCCTACCCCAATTCAGAGGCATCTGTGGTCAATGTGGCCTTCATGGATGAAAGGATAGAGAGATGTCCTTGAGAAACCTCATTGAACTGCATCCACCAAAGTAGGGAGTCTTTGTAGGCTCACAAAATTTTTATAGGATGCTTCAAAGGGTGCCAAAGCATCAACCATTGTACTGCTGGGGTCCACTGAAGAACTCTCATTTGAAGGTGAGCTGTAGGTAACAGAGTGATCAATGCAGCCATCCAACCTAATGCTTGAAGAACCAATCTTGCTGGAGGAGAGGGATGATCTACAATTTATCTGACATGCAGTTTTAGGGTATGAACTCTCATTGGGGTAAGAATGCAAACTGACTGACAGTGTTCAGGCAAGGTCTCACAAAATCCAAGACTTGAACTGGTTGAAGATGGGACTTAGAAAGATTAATTGTGATCCCTACAAATGGACACAACTGGAGTAAGTAATCCCTGAACTTCTCTAGGAAATGTTTGGTTGGTGCATAGAAGAGACAGTTGTCTAAAAAAGGAAACACTCTGAATCCGTGTAGCCTGATATGAGCTGCCACCACTGCCATGCATCTGGTGAACACCCTGTGGGGCTGTGGTGAGACCAAAGGGCAGGGCTGTGAACTGATAGTGACTGGCTCCCAGATGAAAGTGCAGATATCCTTGTGAGTGCCTGCCTATATTGATATGCCAGTATGCATCTTGAAGATCCACAGAGCACATCCAGTCATCCTTCTGTAGAAGGGGCAGAATGGACTGAACTTGACCATCCAGATCTTGGAGCTCTTCACAAATTAATTTAGATGACTGATATCCAGAACAGGCCTCAAGTCCCCTGTTTTCCTTGATATTAAAAAGGAACCTTGAGTAAATTCTGAATCCTGATTGGTCTGATGGGAGCACTTGGATGATTCTTTTTTTCTAGCAGTTTTTGAATTTCTATAGCTGACAACTCCTTCTGATTGGCTGGAACATCAGGGAGATGTCTCTTTCACAAAGGACTTTGTGAAACAGGAATGAAATATCCTCTGGATATAATCCACACCACATAAGCATCATTTGTGATGGTTGTGCAGGCATGAATGAGCAGCCCCCCAACTGCCTCCAGGGAAGATGTCAGGCAACCTTTCAGAAGCACTGAAAAGGCCTGCCGAGAAAAAATCTCAGAACCCTTGGTTCTGCAGACCCCCTCTGCAGCAAGGGTGGCATCTTCCATTGTTATTTCCCCCTCTGCCTCAAGGAAAAAATCCCCATGTGAGTTTTGAGAAGGTCCTTGAGATTTTCTGAAGCACATTTTCTTACTGCCATGATGATTCTTGGAAAATAATCTTTGTGGGGTAGAAAAATGGATTCCAACAGTAGACAAGATCTTTCCATCTTGCTTATTACAGGAAAGTGTGTCTTTGTGGGCCCAAACAGGGAAGAACCATCAAAGACAGCACTGATGAATGAAGATTTATAGGGTTGCACAAAATCACATAGTCATATTTAGGCATGTCTCCTAATGGCTATGCCTGAACCAACAACCCGTGAGGAACATTCACCTGTGTGAGAAGTTAACCTCATGGACACATTTCATGTAGATATTAGGGTGGTCAGTTAAAAAGAATAGGTTTTCTCTTGCTCTGCAGACATGGACTCCAGGGTAGACTTAGAGAGTTCCTTAATCAAGTCCCTCTGCAATCTAGTAAAGTGTGCCAGATAATTAAGTGACTGTAAAGCAAACGTCACTGAAACATAAACATGCTTTCCATACCCGTCTAATGTTCTAGACTCTTAAGTAGGAGGATGGATAGTGGAACTCTGTTCAGCTAGTTCCTTTATGATGGCTGCTGCAACAACCATATCATCCACAGGGATTCCCTTACTCCAAAATTGCCTGTCTTTCAGGGCTCTAAGTATCATGTCTGATCAACGGAGAAAAGTCTCTATGGTGTGTGATTCCTTCCAAGCCCAGGGGGAGACAAGGTCTATAATGTCATCCTCCGTGGGAGTAACTGAAGATGTAGATGGACCAGACCAAAAGGCTTCCAGGAACATCAGCTCCTCTTGGGAGGGACTTTGGGAAGACCAACCACCTTTTAGTCACAGGATCTCTAAAATGTCTCCAAAGCAGAAATCTTCTGGTGGTGATCTTGGGGACTCGTCAGTCAAAGATACATGAGGGGAATCCAAATGCCTCTTACACAATCTCTTCCAAGGAACTTCTTCAATAGTATGATCTGGAGAGGTGTCAGAAGAAATGGGAAGTTCTCGAATAAGAATTTCTTGGAACTTCTTATGGGCTAGCTATCCCTGTGGAATAGGGTGATGAGGCTTTGAGCGTAAATCTGATGGACAGGTATAGGATTAGAGGATGTGAAAGTCGAAGAAGCCCTCAGATGGGAAAATACATTTTCCACTACCCTAAAGGCAGAATGACCAGGAGAAGTGTAAACCAACCTCACCTGAGCTGAAGATCTTGGCTCAGCTGATTCTCCACCCTTCTCGGATGTCCTCTCTGAGGAGGCAGCTACTGCTGAGCTGTTTAGCACCGAGGCTCAAATGGGAAGTGATGGCTCCAAGAACCTTGGAGTTGAAGTCATTCTTCCAGATGTGACGCCAACACTTTGGCTCTGAGACTCATCCTGCTTAGTGGGGATCATCATTGAACAGGTCAGGGAAACTTTCGGATCCAAAGAAGAAGGTGCTATCTTTGGATCTAACATTTTAACTCTCTGCACTCTCGGATATGATGGCTCTGAATCTACAGGCCAGATCAGAGAACGGGTCACAATCAGGTGTGAAAATGGTTGAAGGCTTACAGATCCAATGGGAGATGGCAATGGTAAAAAAAAAAAACATCTGAATCTGTCCTCTAAGGAACTTTCTTGTCATCCTGTCTATATCTGCCTCAGAAAGACTTCAGGAGGATCTGATTGAGGAAGAGCTGGAGGGAGGATGAGATGATTTTCTAGGAGTGTCCTGTAAAAAGGAAGATCTGAGCCTGGAAGATACCAGCTCCAGAGAGAAATGGGGACTCCAGATCTATGTTGATTTAGACACTATGACTGTCAGATCCAAGGTTGTCAGATCCAACACTTTTTTAACTTTAGTAGATGACTGCAAGATTGGAGTGGATCTTGGAGACTGTGCAGGAAAGCATTTCCTATGCTACGTGGACTTTGAACATTTATGCTTTTTAGAAGTAGCAGAAAAAAGTTCCTTAAGGACCAACTTACTACTTATGTCACTGATGTTCCTTGAATTAAAACCAGCACAGATTTCACAAGGCACTTCAAAATGGGAAGGGCCTAAACAATAAACACACAGCCTGTGGGCATTAGAATTAGGTATTTTATGCACAGAGGAGTTGCACTTTGTAAACTCAGTAGAATTATCAGCCTTACCAATTCTAAAACAATAAACAACAAACAACAAACTAGTTACTAATACCCATATAAAGTTTTTTTCAAGAAATTGAAAGAAGTCTGCACCAACAATAGTAACAAAATGATCTTAGAAGTAAGGAAAGGCCAATACCAACTATGGTAAAAGAAATACCTTTAAAAGGCTAGAAAAAGTACCAAAATGAGTAAAAATAGGAAGGGTTTTTTAAGAAGTGATATAGAAATATCAAAAAGTGATAAATTCTATTTTTCTACTCAGAAAATCTAATAAATGTAACACATAGCTCAAGAGAACTCAATCATGACTAAATCATTAGAGAATTAAATGAGATCTAAGGTAATGTAGCAGTAAGGGGCATCATGGGAAAAGGAAGGAGCTCGAGAATCAGATCCAAGAATCTAAAAGAAAATGGCAGAGTCGGAGCCAAGACCCACTTATTGTGGAACAAATAAAAATGATAACATCAGATCATTAGTTCTGTCTTTAACTGCAGAAAAATATGAAGTTTAAGTATAATTTCTTCATTACCAGGAGCTTTATTAACTTTAAACTTATTTAGTTTCTCTTTTATCTCTGTGACTGCAATAGGTTTTCAATGTTCTTTATTTGCTCATCAGTTAATTTATCATTTGTATTATTTCTTAAAACATCTTAACTTCTTCTCTTTGCAACTTAATATCATTTGAGTCATTGTTTATTAAAATAATATATAAACATGCTATAATTTCTTATATACAATTTCTTATATATCTGTTGCTTTTTATTACTTCCTGATATAGCAATCTTTTTAATAAGACTAAGCATAATAAATTTTACTTTATCTAATGTATAATTTATGCAAGCATTTAGTATTTATTGAAACTTAATTTTTTTTCTAAGTTAATTGATATTTTGAGATGCAGAATTTCAAGATATTTTGAATTAAATTTCTTCATTCCAATAAATGGGGGAGATTGGCTAAGCTATTTACCTCACCAACACAGGTTTGCAGGGTTTGATTCTTACCTTTGAAGGGAAATATAACTAGGATTAAAATGGCCTGCAAGAGCTAGTACTTACCTATGAATCTATAAGTGAATCTTTATTACCTTTTTGCATATTCAGTTTTAAGGTATCTATCTGGGTTTGTAATTCTAATAATTCTTCACTCCTTTGTTTCCTTTTATTGGGTTACCATTTTATCATATATATATAAGCTTTTATAAAATCACAAAGAAATACATCTGAAACCTCTCCATTGTTATTTATGTTTAAAAAATGTTGAATTTCTTTAAGAAACACGTTTGAAATATTTTAATTTTATTTCATAGGCTGGTGGTTGACTGTTTCTTGCATTAGATTGCTTGGACTGACACAGAATGGTATTGATGCTTGATGAGTGTATGTGGCTAGGGTTCCCATTTGTTGATTAGTGTTTGATTAAATAAATGTTTTATATCCATGTCTGCTCTGCCGTTGTTAGAGTTTGAATGCTGAGAGAAGATTGCATTATATTTTGTTATATTTGGTGAGTCTTTATGTACGAATGGCGTATATATTATAAATATATATTTGTGACTTTTTATATGAGTTATTGCAGTGCTTGTACACTGACTCTGTTTATACCCAGTGTTCATCTTTTTAATTGTATTAGATATTTGAGCTAATTTAAACTTTTTATTTAATAGCGTTGGATTGACATTTTGATTTTTATACATTGTTTAATCAATAGTTATTTAGTTAGGTGTTATGTAGTGCATCAATATTTCCAATCAGATTAGTGTTTAGATTAACTAAACCAGCATTTTAGGGTTTGTGTTATGCTATTTATCATGTATATATCCTGTGTGTTCAGTACACAATTTTGCATATATTTATCAGTGTTCTCTACTCAGATACACTAAGGTATGTTAACATATAAGAATTGATATTTTTATATACGACGTTTGATAGTTTGTCATTACTCAAACTAATATATGATTTGGCTAAGCCTTTATATATATAAAGGTAGTACATGGAATTACAGATGATGTTTAAATTAAATATCACAGGCTTTAATAATAGGTTTGTTTATGGTTTTAAACTGATTTTTCATTCTCTGTTTATAGTTCAAGTACACTATAATAAGTTACTCATAGACTACATGTTTGCTCAAAATGCTGCAGTTATAGTGAGATGCTGTTTCCCTTTTAAAATAATTCATTAGATTGTCTTAATTGACGCTCTTAATTGAATGATTGGTGTAAGACTTTGTATATAAGGGCAGAAGTTTTAATTTTGATTGTAACCTGATGAAGCGCGCCATGGTGGTGCATGAAAGCGCTTGTTCTCCTTGTTAAAATAAATTATCATTTTTACATTGTGGTGGTTCCTTGCAGTTTTTCTACTTATTCATTATCTGGCGTTGGAAGGAACCTTTGGATGGTCATTTTCTGCTTATTGCTGCTACTTCTACTATTTATTTGCTTTTTTGACCAGCACACGATGGATTCTCTTAACATAGAGCTTGACTATAATCCGGCAGGTACAAGCGGTACCGAGGACTGGAATAATTTGTTTCACCAGCAGGAAAATCCTTTGCTTAATTTTGATATTAAATGCAACGCTCCACATATCGTAATGCAAGATACTGAGAACCTACAGGATTTCTATGGGTCACTGAGGACCTTGGAAAATGATTTGTACAAGCTTCATTGGCTCATATGGCAGAGAAGACACATGGAGGCTTGTTTGCATTTTAAGGTAGTTCCGCGTGGCATGCGAGTCCTGTGTATGCCAAGCTATGGGGACAGCCACCCGGAACTACTGCGAAGATGGCAGCAGCTGAACATTGATTTTGGTGCCAAGTATATTAATTTATTAATAGAGTATTTCTCTCCTATTGAAGCAGACTTGATTGCCAAGGTGGAGGGTGAGCATAAAAGTCTAACATCAAATTATAAAAGTGAACTGTGTGTTTCCAAACTTAATAACATGCTTAGGCAGCTTACGCAGTACAGCAATAGACTTGAGCAAATCAAGCTTAAAAAGTTGAAGCGGGATTGTCAGGACTTTCAATTGGGCCGTATTTTTGTATGGCCGAGGGTCAACAGAAATGAAGCTGAACCCGTTAACATAACTAGTGCTTCCCAAATGAATACGTCAGAGTTAATAACTCATGTTGACACATCAGATGAACTTTCTGTAAGTAAAGAGCTGATGGGGGATACAATAAATAGAGAACTACCCCCTACTAATGCTTCTCTTCCATGCAATCAACAGGGCTTAAAAATCAATGAAGTGCTAGGAGCAAGACCGAAGTTTAATGGCAACATAGTCACAGGTTTAACTACATCTGTTCTTCCTTTAAACCTCCCGCTCCCATACAAAAGCAGAGCGCCTGCGCGCTCGACAAGCAGAGGCAGAGGCAAGAGGAAATTTTCGGGAGAAACACCAGAACCAAGGAGAAAGACAAGGAACTGAACACTTTGTTTTTTAACCTTACCTCCAGAGAATTTACAGCTGATGAACAATCCCTTCTCAACAAAGGCTTATCGTTTATTCCTTCCAGAGGAAGTGAGCTCTCTGAAACTTTGATAGCGCTTCGCCTTTTTGCGAGGAAGCTATCACTCAAGGTACTGTTCTCAGATTTTACAAATAATGAGTTAGCTTATGAATCACAAGTTTGTAAAAGGAAAAGTTTATTTATGCCACCTATGCCTAATATGGTAGAGTGTTTTCTGCGCTCATGTGAGCATGATTTTTACATATATTATAAAGAGAAAAAGCATAAAGGCATCTATGTTAATTTAAGTGGTGCACAGAAATGCTGTCTTGAAAAACTTCATGATAATGATGAGATTGTATTTAAACCAGCGGACAAAGGAGCTGGGGTGGTCGCCATGGACACCTCCCTATATGTGGAGTTAATGTGTGAAATGTTAAGCAATGATTCAGCTTATAAGCTAATAGACAAATTGCAAGTGGAATCTCTAGTGAGGGGAGTACATGATACTGTTTATGATTTACTAATGAGCAGATGTATAGATAAATGCCTGTATGATTTTTTGTAAATAGACTCTCCCTTGATACCCATAATCAAGGGGCTCCCAAAAATGCATAAAGGGCTACATCCACCTCCTCTACGCCCCATAGTGTCTGGCAGGCATTGGGTGACAGAGAATGCCTCGGTATTTATACAGTCCAAGTTAGGTCCGTTGGTGAATTTGGTTCCAACAATTTTGAAAGACTCTTATGGGTTGATACAAGACTTGAAACAAGATTCTTTATGCAAAAATACACAGAGGAATACACTGATGGTAACATTAGATATTAAGGATCTGTTTACAAGCATCCCTAATGATTTTGGCCTTGAGGCTATAAGGGAATGCCTGCATACACATGGTACTATGGATAATAATGACCAAATGTTAGTCTGCAACCTGCTGGATATGGTATTAAATAATAACATCTTTTTATTTCGTGACCAAATATATGCACAAACATGGGGAGTGGCCATGGGCACTCCCTGTGCAAATGCATATGCAAATCTGGTCATTCACCAGTGGGAAAGGAGGTTTATCTTTGGTAATGAGAGATTTAAGAACATCATTTTATACAGGCGTTTTGTGGACGACATCCTTTTGTTTTGGAATAGTGATGAAGATTCGCTGCATGAGTTTGTAGCATACATGGAATCCACCACTTCTTTTTTGAAATTCACTTTTGAGTATTCGTTCCACAGTGTGAATTTTTTGGATATCACACTTACTAAGGATGTTGATAATAAAATCACCACATCGCTATACAGGAAGCCATGCTGGAGGAATGGCATCCTTCATTTTGACAGCATGCACCCCCGCTATATTTTTCGAAATGTAATAAAAGGTCAAATAGTTAGAATCTCAAGGCTTTGTAGTAAACATGAGGATATGCTCAGCCTAGTAGATTTTCAAAATAGCTGTTTTGTTGATAGGGGCTATCCTTTAACCCTAGTGAATGATTTAACTTTGACTACACTAGAGACCCCCACCTATAGGAAAAAAGGGGGCTTTAATTACTGCTCTGGAAGGAATAAGATGGCATTACCTTTTGGTATTAAATATACGAATTATGTAGATCACATCATGAATATTATACGGAACAACTGGAAGATTTTGCTTCTTGACTCGAATTTGTCACAAATAGTGGGGGACAAACCAGTATTTAGGTTTAGTAATAGCCTAAACCTTAAGAGATTACTTTGTAATGAAAAAATGAATTTTCAGCAATTGGATATTAGAGTAAGGTATAAGAAGGGTACATACCCTTGCACAAAATGTAGCATATGTAAATATATATCCAAGACTCAAATATTTGAGGTCCCGGGTGTAAATATAGTTTTTAAGCCGACACTCTATGCCACTTGCGATACAAACAATGTCATATACCTAGCCACATGTGACTCATGTGAAGCATACTACATGGGTATGACTTCACGAAGGCTTAAAGATTGTGTGTACAATCATGTATATGACATTAGGAAGGGAAATACCACCAATGCGCTGGCTAAACATTGCCAGCAGTTCCCCCAACATGTGTTTAAATTTAGAGTGATCCAAATGGTACACAAGAATAAAAGAGAGGGTGATTTAATAGGTACTCTTGAACTATATGAGTTAAGATGGATATTAAACTTTAGAGCCCATATAGAACCTGGCCTAAATTCAACACTCAGTATTCGACCGGCTCTACTAGGGAATGGATGATAAAATCTTCTCCCAGCTCCATCTTGTTCTTTACCATGCTTAAAGCTTACATACATAGTGGTCCTGTTTGATATAGTAATTCACATTGCTCTGGTTATTGATTTATTTTATTTTGTTTAATATTCTATTTTATAAATGAATATGAAGTACATAGTTTCATATAAGTATTTGAGCTAATTTTAACTTTTTATTTAATAACGTTGGATTGACATTTTGATTTTTATACATTGTTTAATCAATAGTTATTTAGTTAGGTGTTATGTAGTGCATCAATATTTCCAATCAGATTAGTGTTTAGATTAACTAAACCAGCATTTTAGGGTTTGTGTTATGTTATTTATCATGTATATATCCTGTGTGTTCAGTACACAATTTTGCATACATTTATCAGTGTTCTATACTCAGATACACTAAGGTATGTTAACATATAAGAATTGATATTTTTATATACGACGTTTGATAGTTTGTCATTACTCAAACTAATATATGATTTGGCTAAGCCTTTATATATATAAAGGTAGTACATGGAATTACAGATGATGTTTAAATTAAATATCACAGGCTTTAATAATAGGTTTGTTTATGGTTTTAAACTGATTTTTCATTCTCTGTTTATAGTTCAAGTACACTATAATAAGTTACTCATAGACTACATGTTTGCTCAAAATGCTGCAGTTATAGTGAGATGCTGTTTCCCTTTTAAAATAATTCATTAGATTGTCTTAATTGACGCTCTTAATTGAATGATTGGTGTAAGACTTTGTATATAAGGGCAGAAGTTTTAATTTTGATTGTAACCTGATGAAGCGCGCCATGGTGGTGCGTGAAAGCGCTTGTTCTCCTTGTTAAAATAAATTATCGTTTTTACATCGTGGTGGTTCCTTGCAGTTTTTCTACTTATCCGTTGTTAGAGTTTGAATGCTGAGAGAAGATTGCATTATATTTTGTTATATTTGGTGAGTCTTTATGTACGAATGGCGTATATATTATAAATATATATTTGTGACTTTTTATATGAGTTATTGCAGTGCTTGTACACTGACTCTGTTTATACCCAGTGTTCATCTTTTTAATTGTATTAGATAGATGTAATTGCATCATGTCACGAAAGTGAATTGATGTTTTTTTTTTTCCATTGACATATGTTTAAGCAAAAAGAGAATGTAAGCAGGATTTCTGTACCTTAGTTTGCAACTCTGTTCTCGTGCATTGTTGGTTCAGTACTACCTGACCCTGAACATTATGACATTGCATGCTTTACATCAGTTCACTGACTTATACGGGGGTTATCTGGCATGCATAATACTTAAATGTATGAATTCTTAAAGTTAAGTGTTTTCATCGGATCATAGGATCATAGGAGATTACTAGGCTAATGGCCCTGGGGAATTACAAGCCTATCCAAGAGTTTATCATCAAAAAAGACACCTCAATCAGCACCTGTCTCTCCTGTCAATGAGGGACACATGTGGAACCCATGGGATAAATTTGTGGTTTTCCATCCACTCATCAAGGTTGCCTTGATGAGGGACAGAGACATACTATTCCAGAGACAGGGCAGCCTCTGTGAGACAAATCTGTCTCTCCAGCAGGTTTTGTTAATGTCACATATTAGATTTAAGCCTTTTGATCGGGTAATGCACGAGGAGTTATACTTACAGATATGGAGCATCTCTAGTATAGCAGGGTCTGAGATTGCCTTGCAGGTGAGACACAGATCACCTTTGCACAATCTGTATGATACTGAGTAGAGTGATAGTGATTTGAGTCTGTCCACATAGGACAGGTGTTGGAGACCATGTTTTCTCTATGTGAGGTATTTCTGTGCCCTTTCCAGTTGGTGCAGGTATTTGGAGAGGTACATACCAAAAAGGGCATTGTACTCAATTATTGGCCTAATGAGGGAGGAGTACAGAGAGGTAATAACCTCCTTTTATCTGGATGCAATCCCTTTACGAATGAGATGAACCAAATAAAAGGCTTTTCTGACCACTGCCGCTACATGATGGTCAAATGTAAGACTTTTGTCAACCTGTGTACCAGGTCTCTCACCACAGGTTGTGTGCTTAGGGGGTTGCTGTTGATGTGATAATCAGTAGGGGCTGTTTTTTTGTTGAATGGTATGATAATACATTATTTGCATTTAACTTAAGGCCATGACTTTGGCACCAGTCATTTTTTGCTGTGAGACCCTTTTGAAGTATTTTAACATTGTTTGGGGAGACAATGGCAGCACCCAACTTACAGATGTCTGCAAACTTGGTCAGCCACAGGCATTTTGTCTTTGCCTGGACCTCTAAGAAGTAGATTCCAAACAATAGGGGACCCAGGACAGATCTCTGGGGGACACCACTACCTACCTATAGAGAGTTAATTAAATTTCTGTAAAGATAGCTAACACTGATTTGAATTGACCAAAAGGATCTGCATTTGTTCCCTATATTTTGAAAGGGGAAAGGATATGAGTTGATAATGCTAATTTAAAGCTATAACATGGATTAGGAGATGGTAAGATTTCATTTGTTACCATATAGTTTACCTGATTTTGATATTTGCTTTTGTACCAGTTTACTGCATATAAGCCTTATAGATTTAAAATTAGTTGTTATATATGAATGGAATGGTAGTGAATTTTTAAAAATAGTATGTTTTAGCAGTTAGTTATGATAGCATATCTATCTTTGATCATTATAAAACATACTTAACTTCCTTTTAATTTGTGTCTTTCGGCTTTTCCCGGTTAGGGGTCGCCACAGTGGAACTCTGGTCCGCTAATGATTGGCAATAGATTTTTACATGCTGGCTTGCCAGGCCTAACGCACAACCTTCAATGAAGGAATGCCCATTTTACACATACCACCACACAGAAGATGCTCTAACTGAGAATCGAACAGGCAACATCTCACTGTGAGGCGACAACGCTACCGCAGCACCACCACCGCAGTTTTTAATATGATACTGATATAACTATTCAATTACAGTGCTGTAGTAAATATTTTAAATATCTTAATGATCTGTTATATTGTTATAGAGATTGTTTGACATATGTTTCATTAGTTCTTTTGGAATTAATGGTTAATATACGTGTATGCATTATTTAAACTATGTATTATATGTATAAGAACAAAAATAGCAATATTAGACTTTGGTTAGTGTTATTCTCTCTTAATGTGTTTGTTCTAGCAAAATTTGGCCATGATATACTTGAAGAGATTTCATTGTTTTACTAGTTAATGTAATTTTTTTGGGGGAGAGTTTGGGTAATTAGATAATAGGAACTGATTAATGTAATAGTAGGTTTATGAGTGTTAATATGTCCAATACCTGGTTTTATTGATTTTTTTCATATATGGTTGTATGCATCCTATGTATGTATTTATATACATTTATATATGTATGTATGTATGTGTATATATATATATATATATATATATATATATATATATATATATATATATATATGGGTTGCCTTCAAAACATCAAATCACCAGAATATTGAACTCAGCTTCATTGAGATGACTTCACCGAATCCTCACTATATCAGACTCCTGGAACAGCAAAATTCAACACCGGAAAAAGAACCACTTGGCTACCATGGTGAACCTTGCCCTTTCTCCACTGTAGTGCAATCTTGGAGTTGGCATATTTATTTAGGGGGAGGCCCACGCATCAGGGGTTTCCTTGTTTTGCTGTTTGTTGTTTTGTCCTGGTGGTCAAGTGGTTGTTTACCCAGGGTCAGTTTTCCTTGTTCTGGGATTTCGATGTTGTGAAGATTCGGCAAAGTCATCTCGATGAAGTCAGGGTCTGGTGATTTGATGTTTTGAAGGGGACCATACATATATACAGTAACCAAGCAGTTATGGTTAGTTCCAATTTTAACGAAAAAAAGAGAAGAGGTGTTGTAATTCTATCGAAAAATAATACTCTAATGACTTTCTAACACATAATGATCGCAAGGGCATGTTGTATACATAGTAGTAATAGAATTACAAGGCAAACTATATACTTTAGTAAATGTCTACTTAATCCTTGGAATTGCAGCTAAATTTAGCAAGAAATACCTAGATATTATAATTTCATATATGAAATGAAACCTTATAAAGGAAGGTGATTTTAACTGTTTGCTAAATGAAGGATACACTAGCGCTTCTATCAAACCCAGATTCTCTGCTACAGCCAAAGCTCTAATAAATTTTATTGAAAAAATTAATATTAAAGATATTAATTATTTTGCTGAATGTAATTCTTTATTTTGTACTCATTATTCATAAATATTTGAAACTCAATCCAGAACAGACAGGGATTTTACTTCAAATAACTTAATTTCCAGGTTGAAGAAAGTAAAAGTGGTGTTTTGTCCTTATCATACCGTAATGTTATTACATATATAATTATGGTTAAATGTAGAAACTTAGTTTTTTGCCACAACTCACTACCTTACTGCACATTACTAAGAAATGGAAATAAATAAGTACAATACAAAACAGGGTGGTAGTTCTAGCATGACTAAAATTAGTATTTTGCAACTTGTTACCAATAAGATGTGCCAAGTTATTATATTTCTTACACTTAAAGTCAAGTTAAAATGCAAGTTTTAATGTAATCAAAATTCAGAAAAGAATATCTGACATTCTATATATGTTTATAGTCACCCCCCATTAAGGCACGCTGAGTTAAGATTTGTACATTTTAGAAGAAATAAATTTTACACATAAAACTTAACTCAGGTCTTCAACATTAGAAACCTTCACTGAGAATGTATGTGGCCTATTGATATTTGTTTACCAGGTCTACTATTTCTTTTTTTTTCTTTTCTTTTTTTTAGGTGAAGTTGCCCTTAGATGTCTATTATCAAATTATTGGAGAGATAATGACAGCATCTAGTGGAAAATGTACTCATATTTAACCTAAAGCCTGATGATAATTTTTCATTAAATATATAACACTGCTAATGTCATTACCATTAATATGTTTTGCTGCCTGCATATTATCTTTTGTAAGGTGAACAAATGCTAATTTAGCTTTACTGTTTAGTTATTGCAGCAATGCACATCTTGCACAGTGATGCATTTATACCTTTCCACTTGTTACTTTCCTTTTCTAAACTTTCTTTCATTCAATTTATAGTTTTGGTTTCCTTACACAATTCTGAGGAAGAATTCCCTGAGAGTTAGTAACTTGCAGAAATATAAGCTGAACAATACAATGAACACTTTTCTCCATGGGAAATCATTGCCTGTGCCATTTCTAATTGTAAGCCAGCAAAGATTCACTTTTTAGGAAGATTTCTAATTTCTTCAACTAAGTGCAACCACAGAGTTGGTACATATACGTTCAGGGGTTTTGGGGTGTGGGGGGCTTACTCTCCCTGCAAATAACAAGAAAAATTGAGTTTTTCACCCTTTTTCTTTTCGGGCATTTTTTCATTCTATTAAAACATTGACTTTTAGGAAGAAGTCTGCCAGGTGCTACACCCCTCCCCACAACTTAGAAACCTGAAAAGACTGAAATATAAGAAAGAATCTCCGCGGCAGCTAGAACACTAAAAGAATTGCTGCTCTGCTCTCAGCATCCTACTAATAAGGTTAATATTGTGTTGCAAATATTATTGAATTAAAGCCCTGGGTCTATAGCACTGGAGGTGTCCCCAACTACAGACTAGCGGAATCATAGCATTACTAAGTTTCATATGGAAACCAACTGTGAAACTAAACCTATAGCAACTATGTAACACTTTAAAGTAAGGAGCATACCTGTAGAAACTCAGGGCAATCTGTGTTATTTCTTCAAAAAACAATATTGAAAACCCTGAAATCAGCTAATTTGGTTAATCAAAAGTAAAGGAAATACCAAGTAATAAATTGGAACTTTTAATGTAAAACGTTAAAAAATGAGCTCCATAGTCAAAGAGAATACTACAAACTAAATTCCTTCAGAAGCTTGAAACTTGTGTCTGTATTAGCCCTGCTATGCTCCCCTCCCTGCCCCCAATTTCCACCCGCCCCCACTACCACTAAATTTATACTACTCTAGCCTCTCCCCATATTCCAACTACCAATCTCTGCTTCCCACATCTTCAAACATCCTGCCCTCTCAATACAATCTTACTCTAGCACCATCCTACAAGCCCTGTAAGCGTAATTAACCCTGAATACTCCCAAACACCTACCAAATAATGCAAACAAAAAAAATGCTAATTACCCTACTCCCAATACTATTCTTATTACATCACCTCACTGCTTACGAGCAAATTGACTTACTGTAAAACCAACGCCCAAAAGTTCAAACAGCCACACATGATTCTTCACTCGTTTAAACATCTACCCATCCTCCACTCACCAATTATACAGTCCCATACAAACTATCACCCACACAAAATCACAAAATGTAAACCCAAAGACAAAGACTATATAAAACTA
This sequence comes from Protopterus annectens, assembly GCF_019279795.1. Classification (NCBI taxonomy): domain Eukaryota; kingdom Metazoa; phylum Chordata; order Ceratodontiformes; family Protopteridae; genus Protopterus; species Protopterus annectens. The sequence goes on along the minus strand of NC_056746.1, from coordinate 253,817,828 downwards.
CTTAACAAGTTCCTAAATCTAAGAATATCCTGTCACCATAACCTTACAATACATGGGGACATTCATCCCAACCCTGGCCCATATACACACAACAATCTACACTCCACTACCACAAATACTCCCACTAACTCCCTTCTAGCATTTCACCTAAATATCAGAAGTATTAATAATAAAATCCCCAACCTACATGCCCTCTTAGCAACCCACTCTCCAGATATCATGTGTCTTACAGAAACCTGGCTTAAACCTACTACTACTGATAATGAAATAATACCACCAGGCTATAATATACATCGACTTGACCGTACCACAAAGAAAAGAGGCGGGATGGCAGTATTATATAAAAATACACTAACTGTTCATAGAGAATCAGTAAACTCACCCCAATTCAATAATGCAGAACTTCTTATAACCAAACTACAAACTAGCTACAATAAATACCTGTACATCATCTGTGCTTATATACCACCAGGTAACAATATAAGTACTCTAGAAGAAATCCTTTACTGGCTAAACACTACCTACCCCCAAGAAACCATAATTCTTGGTGACTTTAATATAGACTGGCATTCATGCTCAACCATACCCCCCACCACACCTATAAATGTATTCGGGTATAAGCAGACCATTACCTCCCCCACCAGGATCCATAAACCAACCAGTAGGGAAAGTATCCTAGATTGGATATTAGTCAATAACCAAGCCCAACTATACACAACCGGTACTCTCCCTGATGACCTCAGTGATCATCTGCTGACCTATATCATAAAACACAAGGCAGGGACCCCCCACCAAATCAAATGCAAAACACTCAGAAACAAGAAGAATTTTAACCCAGCAACTTTCTTAAATGAACTAAAGGCAGTTGACTGGTCTAAACTAAAAAAGCAATCATTAGAAGAGGCTATAGCAAATTTCAATAACAACGTCATAAGCATCCTTGACTCCCATGCTCCAGTACGTATGATAAAAACTAAATCTAACCCAGCACCATGGCTAACAAGGGAGACCAAGTCAAAAATCAAAATTAGAAACAAAGCCTGGGCCTGCTGGTGCTCAACAAAAACCCACTTGACTACTTAACCGGCAACTCAGAAATTAAACAAAAAAATCAATCATACTAGATAAAAAAGCTACTACCAGAATCTACTAAACAGACATCATAACAACCCTCAAAAGTTCTGGGCAAGCATAAATCAGATCCTTCATCCAGGACAGTCTACCACCCCAACCCCTGCCAACCTCACAAACAGATCCCCAGAGAGCATAGCCGACGCCTTTAATAGCTATTTCACCTAAACCATACAATCAGTAGCAAATCAACTAACCCCAATAAATTCCAACACTAGCTCCAACCTCACTAGAAACCACCCCCAATTTAGTTTCCAACCCATCTCCATCACCTATATCAAGACATTGTTAAAAAAACTAAAACCTACTACCCTCTCTGCTGACCTCCTCCCTGCAGAGTACTTACAAATAGCTGCAGAAGCCATTGCATACCTTATAACTATACTAATAAATATAACCTTGTCCGAAGGTACTATCCCCTCCCTATGGAAGATATCCCATGTCAAACCACTTCATAAAGGTGGAAATTCCACAGAATTATCCAACTATAGGCCAATTACCATTCTTTCCCCATTAGCCAAAATAATGGAAAAATGTGTTCATAAGCAACTAATGCAATACCTAATACAAAACAACTTACTAACTCCCAACATGGTTTCAGGACACATCACAGTACCACATCTGCCCTCCTTTCCTTTACAAATGCCATAAACCAAAATAGGAATAATAACAAGATATCCTCTGCCCTCTTTCTTGACCTATCAAAAGCCTTTAACATGGTCAGCCATGAACTCCTCATTCTCTTACTGAAGTCTATGTACCTAAACAGGCACACAATCCAATGGTTCCAATCATACCTAACTGGCAGATGACAGGCAGTAGCATGGCAGAACAAATTATCCAACCAACTACCACTCACACTTGGTGTCCCTCAAGGCTCTATACTAGGACCACTACTCTTTTCTATCTTCATCGATAACCTCCACACAGCTATTCCTAAGGCTACCTGCATTCAATATGCAGATGATTCCACTCTCATCTGCTCAGCCACCTCTCCAGCCGACCTACAAATCTCAACCCAAAATACATTTAGCACTATTGAAAACTGGCTCACCAACCAATGTTTGCTACTGAACCCCAACAAAACCAAACTTCTGCTCTTCACTCCCACTAATAGAGCCACCCCTTTCTCATTCACTATTACTTCCAACAATGGTACCACCATCTCCCCAGATACCCATACTAAACTTCTAGGAGTCATTATAGATAATAAGCTCAAATTTGACCTATAGGTCAACAAAACCATGCAGGCCATCAATAAAAAACTCGGATCGCTGTACAGAAACAAGGCATTCTTAACCCCACAGGCTAGAATAGCAATTGCCATCACAACTACTCTCTACTCTTATTTATGTTTCTCCAGTTCTCTCAAACCTAAATAAGTCAGAACTGAATAAGCTCTCCCATAGCTACAGCCATATTGCCAGATTTGCAACTAACTCCACCTACAGAACCCATCACTGCCAGAACCTGAAACAACTAGGTTGGCTTGAACTCCCCAACTTAATTAAACTAAATCAACTCTTAGTTGCCCACAAAGTTCTTAACCATCCTGAAAATACCCCCTCACTCTCTAATATAATAAAGCCATACAACAACCTGAGGTCACTAATATCGCCTGACAAAATAATAATCCAAACCTACACAGCTAACAATTCTGCAGGGGAATCTCTGTTTGCCAACTTTGTTGGCAAGACCTGGAATTCTCTACCAAACCATATCACCTTGCAATCCTCCTTAAACCTTTTCAAAAAAAGCATAATACAGCATCTTAAACTCAACTGGCTTTGTCCATGTTCCTATCCTGACTAAACAGTATCATTAATCACATTAAAACTAACCAAACTGTTTTTCTAATACATTCTGACCTTTTCTACAAGTATAATGTGCTGATCTTGTAACTGTGAGTCTCTTTGGAAACAACGCTATAACATTGTAAATAACTCTTGTATAACTTTTTCAATGTAAATAACTTGATGTGTAAATTCTTGAAGAAAATGTTGTAACCTTGTTGGAGCTTTTCTCCCCGGGCCTCCGCTGAAAATGGACATATATCCAGTCGGACTATCCCGGTAAGCAAATGTAAAATAAAAAAAAATAAATAAAATAAAATAAAAAGTCAGCCTTTCATAGTGGAACCTACAGTTCTTCTTCCTTCTTTTGAAATCAGGTACATTTTACTAGGTATAATTTCACTAAATTTGCAGCATGTTAATGGAATGCAGCTTTTCTGAGATTTTGTTACATTGTAGTTTATTAAATCGTAGTTACTAGGATTGTACAAGTGGTGGTGCAATTCTTGTCATTCTTTTCACTTTTGCCTACTATAGTGTGACTGTGGAATTGTATTTATAAGTTAGTGGGATGTAGGAGGCCAAGCCCTTCACATAGGGGTATTTAGGGGACTTACCCTGCAAAAAAACTGTTTTTTTCTGTCTTCATGTGTTTTTTGAGTTATGCTTTTTGATCCTTAAAAACTGACAAAGTATCACTCATTCTTAAATATCTTGACCAAATGTAGGAAGCCATTTTATTACACTGATTTGTGAAATACACAGAGTTCTTCTCTCTGGCTTATTTCTGTAAAGGAATATTCAGCCTCAAAGGGATTTATCCTGTAAACATTTTTGAAAAATAAAGTAAGATTTGCATTTAGTAAAATATGAGTATTTGCTATTAATGTTTTATGTAGCCATGCTACAATAGTCTGTTGTGTAAGTGGATCTCATACTGGCCACCAAAGGTAGGCAGTAACTGTGTTACCTGGGTACCAAATCTATGTCAACAGTACTGGAACCTTTGTGTACCAAAAGTGTCATCATAATCTTACCACCACACTGTGCACCCTATACTAGTTTTAGACATCATGTGAGTTTTGATGTATTCTCCTGAAATTTTCACAACCGACTTTACATGTTCTTAACATTGGAATCCATTTAATTGTATTAGGCTCAAGAACAACTGCAAACTAATGCAAACAGATCACCTCAACCACAGCATTGTTACTTGCTGTAAACTCCTCCTTCACATGTACCATATGAGTGATCTGGGCAGTAGTGGCTTTTAACAAGCATTTCCTGCCCTCAACACCATAAGCATAACTCTGCAGTAGGGCTTATTCACAAGCTAGAATATATTCAGCAGTACTGACAAACTGGCAAATAATGTTTCCCTCTAAATACAAAAAAAAAAAAAGACATTGTAAACAACACCACAGGAAAGTAGCACACTGAATGTGACTTTACTGGGCAGATACATGGTTGTATCATACAATAAGGAAATAAAGCTTCTTGCTCCCACTTAACTTTGAGTGCAACTACAAGATCACAGCACACTAGGGGAGGCTGTATAACACTACCAGGAATGTAGTATGCAGTACTGAATGATGCAAAAATAAACCAGTACATGCCACAAGTTTGCTCTATCAAATTTACTAAATCAAGGTTTGGGAAAAGGGGCTTCAGACGACTACACATATATTCTGTCAAATACTGTACAGCTCTGGCAGATCCAACAAATTGGCTACCTCACACTGAGTATGACTGAGAAGTCCACCAACAGATTATTATGCACACTTGTGATATCAACAAGCCCAGAAAGAGAAACATCATAAAATGCAGCAATAGCAAGCCCAGCAACAAGCTCCTAAAACCTACAGCACTGACAGTCTTGGCAATACAGTTACCACATATGGTACTGCAGGAAGAGGCACAGCAACAGGCTACTATAATCTGCAGCACTGACCATTCATTAAGTAAAGCTACCACGTACTGTGCATCATGAACAGGCTCAGCAACACAACTATATCATACTGAGTAGGTCTAGAATGCTCAGAGACAGATCTGACATATGCCACTCAGTAAAGATAGGAATAGAAATATAACTACCACAGATTCAGCAGCAAAGACAAACCTGCTAACACTGTACAATTAGTGATGTAACTGCTGAAGTGATGAAGATAAAAAAAAGAATAAGGCAATAAGGCAAAGTGACCACAAACATGTGTGAAAACTGGGTGTTGCATGAACACATGGCATGAGGAAAATGCTGAATGGGACTTTCACCTCTCTATGTGTGCATGAAGCACTACCTTGCACTCATAGTTCTTGTAGCCTGAGTTTGTGAAGCCATGCAGCCAGCTATGCATGCAGTGCCACTGCACTTCATGGAAGTGCTGCTATGCAACATGCACAGAGTTGTACATGCCTCCTGCAGAAACTGCAGGTGCAGGTCTGACATTGTGAACTTATGGGTTATTAATCAGTGTGCATACCTGTGATACACAGGCTACAAACATACACAATGCAGTCAGTATACTATAGGTATACTCTTGTGGATAACATGGATCAACAGCCACATCTTGACAAACTGCATGAGGCAGCGCAAGAGATCTAATACACTTGCCACCCAGACCTATGCAGAGTACCAAACGACCTGTACTAACCAAATGACCACAACTGCTGCAGAAAGCCTTGCTTAAATTGACAGTTATGTGTCTCTATCAAACACAACTGTATTGTAACCATAATCAATTACTACACTGACATTAGCCGTAAGATATTCCAGGTATGTATCACATGTTGACATTTCATCATCCTGATCCTATCAGCATATAAAGGTATCCAAGAAGGCATTGTCCTCTACCTCCATGAAGCATGCCTTTCCATGCCTTCCAGTCCCCATTCCATTGGTATAGATGAGTAAAACCACTATTTAATGAGGGGCTTAAAAAATGAGGAATTCATTGATCTTAGCTTTCCATGTTTGACAGTAAAATTTCCATTAGCATTGATGAGTAAGACCAAAGATTAATGATGGGCTTAGAAATTATGGATTACATTTTGGCCAGTATAGATCATATGCTTTTAATCAGGTGCTTAAAAGGTATTATGGCATTTTGCATAGCTGTAATGAAATGTGGTGTTAAGAAAAATATGTAAAATTTTTCATATATAGCTTAAATAAAGGAGTATTAGAATCTATATTTTGAAATCCCAGTAAAAAGCAGAGAATCGACAGAATTTAAATAAGAAGTTATGTACCTACCATAACGTTCCATGTTAGTTGTCTTCTCTCGCCTTCTTTCTTGCTGGATGGGTTAGGAGCCGATTCTCGGCTCCGACTCAGCCACTTACTAAAGCTCGAGAGCTCATTTTACTGGCTCGAGGCAACCCTATATCCCATGATGCTAGGCGATAACTACCCAGATCTCATTTGGTAGCTGAAGAAAAAATTAGGCAACATAGTCCTCCAACTGGAGAGGAGGAGGAAAAGGGATAACCCCACCAAAGATCTCAATCTAAGCTAAAGTTACACTAGGACAAGCTATCAGGCTGGCAATGCTAGATCAGGACTCTTCAAGGAAGAGGAAAATCTTCTTGGTCTGTCCAGGCTAGGGGGATGGTGGGTGGGACGCAAGAAAGAAGGTGAGAGAAGACAACTAACATGGAACGTTATGGTAGGTACATAACTTCTTAATGTTAAGTTGTCAATCTCGCCTTCATTCTTGCTGGATGGGACCGCGTCCCTAGCACCTTAATCCTGGGTGGCTCATTGGAACAGACTCTTGAGAACGGTGGAACCAAAATTTGCCCTGTTCCTAGAGGCCAAGTCCAATTTATAATGCGAAACAAAGGTATGAGGAGAGGCCCATGTGGCTGCCACACAAATAGTGTCTATTGGTAGCCTAGCTTGAAAGGCTGTAGATGTAGCTAGTGCTCTAGTTGAATGGGCTCTTGGCCTAGAAGTCAATTCTCTACCTCTGAGCTGATAAATACATGTGATCACAGACGATAGCCACCCAGATAGGGTTACCTTAGATACCGGAAGGCCTTTCTTATTCTCTGCATAAGATAAAAACAGTTGATCAGATTTCCTGATTTGTTTAGTTCTGTCCAAATAGTAACAGAGCTGGTGATGAACATCCAGATAATGTAGTTTTTGCTCCGCCCTATTAGAATAATTTGGGAAGAAAACTGGGAGATCAATTGATTGATTTAAATTTGTCTGCGAAGCCACCTTGGGTAAGAAGGACGGATTAGTCCTTAGAGAAACTCTGTCTTTGTGGAAGACTAAATAGGGAGGACGAATGCAGAGGGCATGAAGCTCAGATACTCTCCTAGCAGATGTAATGGCGACTAGGAAGAGTGTCTTCCAGGAAAGTAATTTCAATGAACAGGAAGCCGCAGGCTCAAAGGGAGGAAGAATCAAGGATGTTAAGACTAAATTTAGATCCCACTGTGGTGGAGGATCTTTGATCGGGGGCTTAAGTAAAAATACACCTCTAAGGAATGCCTTGCAAAGCTTATGGGACATGATGCTGCATTCCGACACGCCTATATGGAAATTTGAAATGGCTGCCAACTGAACTTTTACTGTGGAGGAAGAAGATCCTGAATGAAAAATTTCAGCTAGGAAGTCCAAGACCAAATGAATTGGAGCAGTAAAGGGATCTATATTCTTAGCCTTTGCCCAGAAGGAGAAACGTTGCCATTTACTAGTGTAAATCCTTCTAGTGGAAGATTTAAGGGAAGCTACTATGATATCCCAGACGGGATTAGAAATCATAAGAAGCCTGGCTAAGGACGGAAGTGGAGCAACCAAGCAGTGAGATTGAGAGAATGTAGGGATTGGTGCAGCTGCCCCGACTGATGGGTCAAAAGATCTGGGACTGGATCCAGATGCCAAGGCTGTACCAATAGATAACGGTGCAGGAACGGAAACCATATCTGTTGAGGCCAAAAAGGGGCAATGAGAATCATCTTGGCTCCCAAAGCGGTTGCTTTCTGAATTACTTGTGGTATTAGCAGAAGGGGTGGAAAGGCATAGAGAAGTCCCCGAGGCCAATCTTGGACTAGAGCGTCTCTGGGGGGATGGCCTGGAAGGGGGAAGAGTGTGAAGAAGTTGGGGCATTTGCTGTTTTGAGGTGAAGCAAAAAGATCGCAGCAAGGAAGGCCCCACTTCTGAAAGATCTCTTTCGCCACAGATTGTTTGAGAGACCACTCGTGTGGCATGAGTATAGCTCTGCTCAACCTGTCCGCTATGATGTTGGACTTCCCGGGGATATGCATTGCTATCAGAAACCACTGAGAAGAGATTGCCCATTGCCAAAGTCTGAGTGCCTCTCAACACAGGGGATAGGACTTGGTTCCGCCCTGCTTGTTGATATACCACACTACGGACATATTGTCCGTTTGGATTGCAATAGTCCCCAGGGGAAGAGAGTCATGGAGGGCTTGTAATGTTAAAAGCACTGCTCTCATCTCCAGGACATTTATGTGCAGGTAGCATTCAAAAGGTTGCCAAGTGCCATGGACCATCCTGTCCTGAAAATGCCCCCCCCCACCCGATCAGGGAGGCGTCCGATGTAACCGTGGTGACTGGGGAGGGAGGAACAAAGGGTCTGCCTTGATGGACTTGAGGGGACAATATCCACCAAGACAGATGACTTTTGCAAGTTGGAGTTATCATGATCTTGTGATGCATAGGGAGTCGTTGAAAAGACCATTGGGCGAAAAGTATCCACTGTAGAAGACGCATGTAAAAACGGGCAAGAGGAAGAAGTGTTATGGCGGCCACCATAAGACCCAATACTTTCAGGGCATACCTGGCCTGAATTTTGTCGCTCTGAAGAAGAACATGGACATGGTTTTCAATATCTAAGACCCTTTGATCTGTTAACTTTGCTGAAAGTTGTACGGTGTCCAAGTTGGCACCTATAAAGGTAAAAGACGGACAAGGCAACAAGGCAGACTTTTCGAAATTTATAGAGATTCCTAGCCCTCTGCAAATGTGAATGGTGTAATCTCTGGCTTGGAGAAGTTGATGCCTGGTGGTGGCAGTGAGAAGCCAGTCGTCTAGATATGGAAACACCTGGAATCCTTGATGTCTCAGGTGAGCCGTAACCGCTGCCATACATTTGGTGAACACTCTGGGGGCTGTAGTGAGACCAAAGGGCAGAGCTCTGAATTGGTAGTGACTGGCCCCCAGCCGAAAGCGGAGAAACCTTCTGGAGCGCCTGTGAATTTTGATGTGATAGTACGCATCCTGAAGGTCCACGGAGCACATCCAATTGTCCTTGCCCAGAAAGGGTAGAATGGACTGTAGCATGACCATCCGGAATCTTGTTCTCTTTATAAACTTGTTTAGTTTGCTGAGATCTAATATTGGTCTCCAGTCCCCTGTCTTTTTCGGTACCAAAAAGAACCTTGAGTAGATTCCGGATCCTAGTTGGTCTGCTGGGACTGGCTGGATGGCTCTTTTTGCTAGCAGTTTTGATATCTCTGGTACTGCTAGTTCCCTTACACCGGGTGGAACGTCTCGAAGGGTTCCCTTTTGCTGAATTGGGGTTTGGATAAAGGGAATTTTGTAACCCTCGGATATGATCGACTGTACCCATTTGTCTTGAGTAAGGGAAAGCCAGGCTTTTGGGTACAGCGACAATCTTCCCCCGACTGCCTCCAAAGGTGGACAATCGGGCAACATCTCAGGGATGCTGGAAGGGTTTGTCAGAGAGAGGCTCCCTGCTACCCTGATTCTGCGGACCCCCTCTGCCCCTAGGGCGGCGTCTGTTGTTGTTACCCCCTCTGCCTCTGGGGGTAAACTGACCTCTTGCGTCAGGCGTGACTCCTTGAGATTTGTGGAACCACATTTTCCCACCCTTCTGACCCTTAGGGTATGGTCTTGAAGGGGTGGAGAAATGGACTCCTACGGCAGAAAGAGTCTTGCCATCTTGTTTGCATCTGGTCAAGGTGTCTTTCACTTGAGGTCCGAACAAGGATGAACCATCAAAATGGGAATTTGTGAAGGACACCTTGAAGGGGTCTGCAAAATTACAAAGCCGCATCCAGGCGTGATGCCTTAATGCCACTCCTGTGCCTGGGGCCCTACTCGCTCCATCGGCTGCATATGAAATGAGCCACATGGAGGAGTTAACAATAGAGTTTAGGGTTCCTAGCTGTGAGTTAATTTTATCCTGGGACCCAGCAGCTGACGGATCCTGTAAAACTTCTCCCAACTCTTTGAGAACATCTCTCTGAAGGCGGGTGAAGTGACACAAGTAATTCAGCAACCGCATGGCAAAGGTTGCTGAAGAAAACATCCACTTACCATACCTATCCATAGTCCTAGAATCCTTGTTAAGAGGATGGATAGGTAATGAAGGATCGGCTAGTTCCTTCTTGGTGGCTGCAGCCACCACCATGGCATCAACCGGGACACCTTTTGTCAAAAATTGCCTATCAGCTGGGGCCTTAATAAATTTAGAAGGCCTCTGAGGAGTGAATTCCACCGAATCCAGGGCCGTCCACACCTTCCAAGCCACCACATCCATAAGGGGGTCGAAAGGCGGAGACACCCTGGAGGTGGAGGGTCGAGAACCAAATGCCTCCAGGTAAACCGACTCGTCCTCGGAAGGATTAAGGGAAGGCCAGTTCCCCCTCTGCTTAAAGATTTCAAGGATGTCTGAGAAAGAGACATCCTCAGAGGGGAACCTTGGGGATCCCTCCAACTCATCCAAGTCGGTATCGGATGTAATGGACTCGGGGGAGTCCACATGTTTCCTCTTACATGTCCTCTTGCACGGAGGTTCACCTGACAGGTCAGGAGAAGCCTCGGAAGAGGAAGATATTCCCAGTGGGGAAACCTGAGGCGTGGGATCTCTGGGCCCAGGAGCAAGAGAGTGGGAAGAGATGTCAGCAAGCATAGTAGTGGGAGGAGCTGATGGAGGTGACCGTTGACCATGCCCTGGGGCTAGTACGCTCCTCATCACCTCAAAGGCTCCCCTATCAGAGAGGCCAGAGGGCTCCAGCTCCGAAGAGGTAGGAACCCCACGCTGCACTGACAGGGACAGCTCCGAGGCCGATGTCGGGGCTGAGCTCACCAGCGCCGATGCTCCGAGAGGGAGAACGGGGTCAGACAAGGGTCCGATGCCACTCGCCCCCTCAGAGCCGGCGAGAGAGACCAGGCGCCCGGATCCATCCAATGAAGGCATCGATGCTACAACAGTCACGGCTCCGAGGAGCTCCGGCTCCGAACTCTGGGGGAGAGTTGAAGGAGGAATATTAGGTGGAGTTGTAATAGCTGCTGTCTGATGAGATGGACTATGAAGCATTTGGTCCAATGCCTGAGACTTTAACAGTCTACTCACCACTCTCTCAAGGTCATGGTCAGAAAGCTGGACGACCGAGAAGATCAGCTCCGATGGCTCCGCTCCGAGAGCAGGGGTGATCTCTGAGCCGAATGGATAGACTCCAACGATGGGGATCTGGACCTCTTTCTGGAGGTAGATGGAGCTGAAGGAGCCGAAGATACGTCGGTTCCAGCTGGAGCCGACCGTGAGTGTAAGGACTCAGCGGTATCGGCGCCGAGTGGAGCCGATACTGGAAGCTGCAACACAGAAGGATCGGCTCCAGCCGGAGCCGATCTTGCCACAGAAGGTGAGCCAGCAGCCGAAGGCTTAGGACTCGGAGCCGACGGTTTTGCTGGCTTCGAGGGCTTCCCCGGTGCAGACTTAGTCGGGGAGCCCTCGGGCTTTAACAAGCCCCTTAATATTAATTTGTTCCTGCGCTCCTGCAGGACAATTGGGCTGAATGCATGGCACACAGAACAAGAGTCCTGCAGGTGCAGGGGTCCCAGGCAGTAAACACAAGAAGTGTGACCGTCTGTCAGAGACATTTTCTGACAGCACGAGTCACACTTCTTGAAGCCTGAGACCTTTGCCTCCTTCGACATATCGGTGTCGAAGTAGTACTAGAAAAACACACACACACACAAACACCCGATCCAAAAGCAAACTAATAAAAAAATAGGGATACCGGGGTACAAACACACCCAAACACACCACAGAATCCCTGACAAGAGTTAGGAAAGGAGCAGGCTTAAGGCCTAACCTGAGGGGGGGGGGTATAATTAGGGATAGGGAAATACAAGGTACTAACGGGGAAAAGGTTTAAAATTAACCGCTAAGTATCTAACAAGAAAAAAGGAGTGGGAACTAGGTAAAAAGGTTGACTAAATGTCTCTAAATTCAAAAACTTACCAAGAGCCGGTAAAAACGCACCTCGCAAGCGAAAGCGGCAAACGAGATCTGGGTAGTTATCGCCTAGCATCATGGGATATAGGGTTGCCTCGAGCCGGTAAAATTAGCTCTCGAGCTTTAGTAAGTGGCCGAGTCGGAGCCGAGGATCGGCTCCGAACCCATCCAGCAAGAATGAAGGTGAGATTGACAACTTAACATCCATCATTTATTAAAAGCCAAGCATCAAACCAGTAAAACTTGGGGATATTACCAGGATGTATCTTGCAGGGGTGAAGTACAGCAGGTATTGGGTGCAGTATCCTTTAAGGTTGGCAGGATGCTTCTGCAGTTTTGTTCATCCATTACGCAGCCTACTCATATGGGTTACAAATTATATGATAGGGAAACCCTACAGGAAGTATATTGTATGATTTCCATTTGAATGTATTTCACTGTGATCTGCAAACTGCAAAATAATTTGGTCAGGTTTTTAGGCATTGGTGTAGTATGTGAGATGAGACCATGAGGATAGACAGACTAGCCTTACAAGGCTTGCAGGTGACCGTATTCATCCTAAAATGAGCTGGCACTCTGTACATTTATGGACTAAGTCCATAGGGTTTGGTCAGGTGATCCAATTTCCTCCCACATCCCAAAGGTGTGCAGTATTTGAAATGGCATTTATTTATTTTTTTATTCTCCTTTTGTTTACCACATTTGTCTGACTGTGTTTAGTCAAAAGCCCCTTTTCAGCAGAGGCCCAGGGAGAAAAGCTCTAATGTAGTACAAAATATCTTTAAATAGACATTCAGTAATTGCATGAACAGACATTAAGATATATACAGCAATAATCACACATATTCAGTAATTGTATGAACAGACATTAAGTAATATACATTAATAATTGCACATACATTTACTAACTAGATTACATTTAGATTAAATAAAAGGCAACTATTACATTAAAATGATACTTAATGCATTTAGTAGATGTTGAACATCATGCATTTGAAGAAGTATATGAGTAGATCTGTCAAACAGATAATAGATCTGTTGATTAGTACTTAAAAAATTCAAAAAAAATGGAAATAACTTGACAGGGCAGAAAATGTTAATATTGTAGTTAAGAGATGGGGTATTAAGCAGGTTCAGAGATAATTATATTTGGTTATCACAAGCTTTATATTGGAAGTATAGAGGTGGGTGGTGAACAGTGTCACAAAAAGTACAGTTGTGTAAGTTGAACTTACCACAACAGTAAAAATTTGAATGATCACTGCTACAGTAGCCTTAGCTACATGGGTTGTATCCTGTCAAGGATATAACAGCTAGCCAGCTTCCAAAGCTTTAGGACACCTTCCATGCACCCAAACTGTCAGGCAGTCCAAGCTGAGCTGACTAAAAGGCAAGTTTGGGTGTAATGCCCTTCACAGGTTTCCTGCCAGCAGTGAAAGGGAGGCTGAGCTTTGAATGAGCAATGCTAGAAACAACAAAAAATAAATGTCCAGATCCTAGCACAGAAAACACACCAAAAATAAGGTGGGGGGATGGAGGGCAAAAATGAACAGCTACTGCAGCAGTGATCATTCGAATACCCACTGTTATGGTAAGTTCTACTTACACAACTGTACTATGTTCATCTTGATCACTGCTGCAGTAGCCTTAGATATATGGGTAGATTACCATAGCTAACTACGTTTGGGAGTTGGAAGGAAAAGACCTCAGAAGCCCCTGAAGAATGGTCCTAACAAAGCATCATCTGGACCTAGAGAAGGTAGCAAGGCTATAGTGCATTGAAAAAGTATGGACAAAAGACCAGCTTCTAGAATACTTTTAAAATCCAACCTTTTCCAAAAAGCCACAGATGACGCAAAGTCCTTGGTAGAATGGGCCTTCACCTTGCCTGGAATTGTGCCGGTATGGTGAGTGTAACAAAACATAATAGCTGTAAACAGCCATTTGGAAATAGTTTGTTTTGACACAAGTTGTCCCTTCTTCTTCCCCTCACAAGAAATGAACAATTGATATAAAGATGTGAAAGATTTAGTTCTGTCAAGATAGCAAATGAGTTGTCTGTGGATATCTAAAATGTGGAGTATCATTGCACCCTCATTTTTAGGTTCAGGAAAGAAAATGGAGAGATGGAAAATGAGATAGGACTGACTTATTATAACAGCTTGCAACTCAGGTATTTATTTATTTACTGACATTTGATTACTGGGAAAGTCCAACAGAGTAGAAGCCCCTTTTCAGCAGTGGCCCAGAGAGAAAACTCCAAATTATTACAAAACATTTTAAGAACAATAATTTTACAATCTTCAAAAATAAAACAAAAACATCTGCAGTTTGCTTATGACAATCATTTAATATTTATAGAAATTTTAGACAGTTTGTAGAGATATTAAAGGTAAGTTAGTCTAATAAAAATAGGAATTGCAATATGAAGTGAAGGAAACACAGGCTTATGGCATATTTAGAGAAAGTAATGGGAAAGAATTTGATGGAAGTAAGTGAAGAAGGGAGAGTAAGGAGGTATCATTTATTATTTATTTTATTTTATTTTACATTTGTTGACCGGGATAGTCCGACTGGACACATGTCCATTTTCAGCGGAGGCCCTGGGAGAAAAGCTCCAATAGGACAAAGTAGATTACAACAATATATGACAGATAACATACGGTTGTTGATTATACATTTAATACACAGATGGGAAAAAAAATTCACTAGTATGTACAATAACAATTGTAAAAAAGAAACAAGACCTTCATGTTGTTAGTTTCAGGTAGAGAGTAGATGTTTTAATGCCTAGGTGGAAAGTAACATTACTGGGGAAATGAACGGGGAAAATATGGATTAGTCTGGATTAGAACATTGGCAAAGCCAGTGGGATTTGAAGTGGTGGGAGAGGCCTTTCTTGAATGTATTTAGGGAGGTGGAATTGGTGAGACTAGGTGGAAGAGAATTCCATATTTTACCCACTGTGTTGGAAAACAGAGTCACCTCCTGAGTTACAGGATTTGAGCGTCTGTGCAAGTAATCTGTGTGATGATCTAAGTCTATTTAGATTTGTGTAAGGGGTAATTAATCTACTCAGACCAGGGATGTTGTCAGGTTGAGAGAGTATTTTGTAAGCAACTATAAGCTGCTGCTGTAGGATTAGGTTTGGTAGTTCTATCCAGCCTAGGTTCTGAAGATTAGTACAGTGATGGGTTTTGTAGGGTAAGCCAGTTGCAAATCTGGCAATATGATTATAACAACAAGAGAGTTTAGATAGATCCGATTTGTTGAGGTTTGTAAGTATAGGGGAGGCATACAAGAGGGTGGATAGGAGGTGGGTGTGAGCAATTGCCACTTTTGCCATGGGAGTCAGAAAGGGTTTTATTCTATAGAGGGACCCCAGTTTCTTATTAACAGTCTTAATAGTTTGGCTGATGTGTACATCAAATCTGAGTTTGTTGTCGATGGTAACTCCTAGTAGCTTGGTGTGGGGGTCGGGGGAGATGATGGTTCCATTGTTGGATTGAATACAAAAGGGAAAGGTTGGTGTTTTATGGGTAGGATGGAAGAGGAGCATTTTAGTTTTTTTTTGGGTTAAGGATAAGTTGGCGTTCCAATAGCCATTTCTCAACTGCAGTGAAACAGTCTTGAGTTTTGGATAGTAGAGTAATTGGGGATATATCTGAGTAAATTAAAGTCAAGTCATCCGCATATTGAATACATGTGGACTCTGGAATGACTTTGTTAAGATCATTAATAAAGATGGAAAATAGGAGAGGGCCAAGTATGGAACCTTGGGGGACTCCTATGGTGTTAGGTAGGAGGTCTGAGAGCTTATTATGCCAGAGCACAGCTTGTTGCCTATCAGAAAGATAGGCATGAAACCAGTCAAGGGTTTTGTTATCTAGGTAGAGAGTTTTAAGGGTTTCATGCATGAGTTTGTGGTTGACCATGTCAAAAGCTTTTGATAGGTCCAAGAAGAGAGCTGAAGATATGTTTTTGTCATTCCGGTTAAGATTAATAGTGTTTGTGAATGAGAGGAGAGCAGTAGTAGTACTGTATTTGGGCCTGAAGCCATGTTGAGAGTTGGTTAGCAGATTGTTCTGACTTAGGTGCTGGATGAGTTGTTTGTGAATACATTTTTCCATTATTTTTGCCAGTGGTGACAGAATGGCTATTGGCCTGTAATTTGAAAGGTCAGTGGATGGGCCGCCTTTATGGAGAGGAATGACATGGGAGATTTTCCATATGGAGGGGATTGTGGATTCGATTATGGTGCGATTAATTAAGATTGAGATGAGATAGGCTATGCTATCTGCAGCTTTTTGTAGAAAGTCAGCTGGAAGTAGGTCTGCGGCGAGGGTGGTTGGCTTTAATTTCTTTAGTAAGGATCGAATGTATGCAGTAGGGACAGGTTGTAGGTTGAATAATGGCATGGTCTTCAGGGTGGGACCTGTGCTTGGGGAATAGGGGGCAGATTGTTGGTTGGCTAAGGATTTGATAACATCGATGAAAAAGGTGTTAAAGGATGTAGCGACTTCATCTGGGTTTTTCATAGTTAGGTCTGCTTGTGTAGGTGTGGAGGACCTACCCGGATGGAGAAGTTTATTTATTCCTGCCCAAAACTTTTGGGGGTTGTTTTGGTTTTTATGTTGTAGTTGGAGATAGTAGTTCTTTTTGTCAATTGAGATATGTTTTTTTGTTTCATTTCTTAGTTGTTGGAAGTTGTTACGGTCTAGGGGTAACTTGGTAGCATGCCATTTATTCCATGCTTTATTTCTGGATTTAATTATGAATGAAAAGATACTTGTTGACATTTAGGGATATAGTAATAACAAATGGAACACTCAGGCCATAAAATAAACCAACTGTGAGGAAAAAAATGACTGATAAGGAATAAAAGTTTAATGACAAATAAAAATCACATTCAGTAAGTGCTTTCGTCTTAAACAAGATATCTTTCAGACTAAATGAATTTAATACAAACAAATTTTTAAATAACTATAACTCATATGACTAGAAAAACTTCTTGCATCAATTATCTACTTAATTAATGAATGCCTAAGTCTTTTCCTTTTCAAATAAATCTTAAAGTTTTTTTGGTTGTTGAGCCCTGGAGAGTTGCAAGCATCCAATTTACTTGCAAGCAATACTACCTCCACTTCAATTCATCTTCAGCATCAACCTACCAGAAAAATCTTTAACTTGATCTAAAATTAAAAATCTAAAAGAAATATTGCATTTACTGAATAAATAATGCTTACAAATGCACGATTTATGTCACCTATATCAATGGCACACATATGTTCAGATATCCATTGATGTAATTCTCTTGCAGTCCTTCCTAGATAATATACAGGATAAGGCAAACAAATAACTAAATAAACTACATACTTAGATCTGCATGTAAAATATCCAGGAATATAAATTTTCCCTGTCTTTAATAGGAACATCTGCTGCATCTGTTTTCAAATATAGGCAATAATTACAGTTAAAATACTTACACATTCTCCTTTTGTTAAATTTCATATCCTTATAAAAATGACTTAACTTCATCTGGAAAATATCTTTAAAATTTCTTCTTTTATTAACAACAACTGGCCCTTCCCCTATAACTTTCTTAACCTCAGGGAAGCTGCTTAGAATTTTCCAATTGTCTCTAATAGTACTTTTAATATACCTCTCATATAGGGAATTTTGTATTACCACTCCAGGCCTAAAGATACTCCTATTTATTTTCTTCTCAGCACTGTTCTGAGGACCCAGCTTTCTTCTATTAATAACCTCTTCAATCTCTTGCTTCACAACTTTTTCAGGATACCCTCTCACTAAAAATTTATGACACAGCATCATCCCTTCTTTTACATATTCATTTTAATTTTCAGTTAATTTACTAACTCTCATCAATTGCCCTTTGATTATATTGTTCTTAGTTCTCATAGGATGCATGTTATAGTAATTCAGATAGGTGGTGTTTTGCACTTTCTTCTTATAAATTTTAGTTCCTAGCTTATTAACATTTCTATAAATATCTACATCTAAAAATGGATACTATTGAAATCACAACAAGATAAAATTTTCAAGTAAGTGCTGACAGTATTAATATGTTCAATAAATATATCTTCTTCTTCTTCTGGCTTTTTCCGGTTAGGCATCGCCACAGTGGAACTCCGGTCCGCTAATGATTGGCAGTAGATTTTTATGGTGCCGAGGTGGCAGCTCGACACCCAACCTTCAACGAAGGCACACCCATTCACGCATGTCTTTCGAATGCCACTCGACCACAGGGAGGACATGCAGACTCCACACAGAAGGCGCTCCAGCCGAGAATCGAACTGGAGAAACTCTTGCTGTGAGGTGACAATGCTACCGCTGCACCACCGCAGCTTGTTCAATAAATATATCTAAACTATTCAAATCATCTCTCCAAATTAAAAAAATATCATCAATAAAACATTTATAAAATATTATATTACTAAAAAACTCACTCTTGATAATTTATTCTTTCTACCAAGCAATCATAAAACATTAGCATAGCTCAGAGCCATGTCTCTTCCCATAGCTACACCATTTACCAGTCAAAAAAGTATAATTAAATTCAAAAATGTTATAACTGAGAATAACATGTAACATTCCCGTTATCAGACATATCATACTGTCATAAAAACGCTTAGAATAATAACTCTATTTTCACAAAGTCCATCTCCACTTCATTGGGTATCACAGTATATAAAGACTGAAGGTCCACAGTGACCAAATAATCAGAGTCAGTTAAAACTACACCTTGAAGTCCATGCAAAAATTCAAATGTGTCCCTGATAAAAGATACACTTTGTTCAACAATTTTTTGTAAATGCTTATCGATATAAATAGCCACAGCTTCAGTTTTACTACCCACACTAGCCACAATGGGAATAAAGAGGGGATCATCTGTTTATCACACCATCACATAGCGAGCCTTCAATAAAGGAATCTATATGTCCATTAACTTTTTTAATATCAATAAAATGAACCTTCTTATAAAACCTATCTTCCAGCAGCATAATTTGCATCTCATTATTATAAAACTCTCTGTCTAAAATAACCAAGGCATTATCTTTATCTGCCTTGGTGATTATAATATGAAAATTATAAAAGCTTCTAATTCAGGTCACAACAGTGGATTGAAAAGACTTGGCTTAGCTAGACCAACTTCTACTTTAGCTTCCATATTAAATAAAAATGTCAGCTTTAGTTTCCTTACATAATCCCGCTAACAATTAACACTGCGCACATCACCCTTCACTGCCGGAATGAAGTTCCATCCTTTTCTCAAAACCTGAATTGCATTGTGATCTAAATGCACTCCTAATAAATTCAAAGTTTTAAAACAACATTCAGGGGACATACCTTTCAGTCTCAATACTTTTCTTTCAGCCACTCCATCTTCTGTGTCTGCCCTGTTGGTTGCCTGTAGACTCTGTTTTGACAACTGGAAGTACTGCTACTTGTACCCATGTCCTGTTCCCAGTGCATATATCTTGATATACATTCATCAGTTGAAAACATGAGAAGATCTGTTGCTGTTACCTCTTTTTCTTTGATAACAAAAAGACTTCCCCTTGCTTAAAATGTCTGTCATTCTTTCCTTTCTGGGCCAGTCTCTTAGACCTTCCGGCTTCCATTTCACCTTCATAATCAGCTGCAACAGGGACACTGCTGACTTCACTGTCATCGCCTTGCTCTTGTAAACTCTTCTCTTTCATGTCAGGATTGCTCACATTGTAAGCCATACCCCTTTCATTTTCATCACTATTCCTTTTAAATTACTTAAGTCTTTCTCTTTTTAAAGATTTCATTCTCTCTGATAACTTTGTCTTGGATAAGACAAAACTTAGCATCAAAGGTCTCATCTGTAGTACTATCCTTCAATTTAAAATAACTTTTTTGATATTCTCATGTAGTTCCTGTTTCCTCTGCTTATTATAACCAATGAGAATCTCCAGATACTGCATGCTCATCTTCTGATTTAAATCACTCCACCTATCAATAAACTCTTTGGGTAAATCCCCGCCATTTGGCATCTTTGTAATTCTCAAACCCTTCCGGATTCTTTTAATGAGCAAACAGTTCTCAAAATAAAAAATGTCCCATTGAAGACACTTAAATGTAATAAGGTCTCTCTCCAAGTTCGCAAAAGATTCAGTAAGATTAATACCAGGTCCCTCTCTCACAGGAAAGTCAGTACTTCCAAAAGGGTTGTTTGGTGCAGCCAGTCAGCTAAAACCTTATCCTGTTGCAGATGAAATAATGGTCCTGAAATACTCATGGACTTCTCTTTTACATTATTGGTTCTATTATTGTTTCTACTAATACACCATTCTTGATTTAGCATTATAGAACAATTCAAAATGACGTGTAGTGTAAAGCCCAAAGGTGACACCATAAAATTTGATTTGGCCTGACTCCTCCATCATTTAAACAATTGAAAAAAACACCACTGAAAACAAAAACAACTAATTACGACAAACAGAACACACAGGCCATAAAATAAATCAACTGTGAGGAGAAAAAATGACCAGTAAAGACTAAAAGTTTAATATCAAATAAAAACCACATTCAGTAAGCATTTTTGTCTTAAACAAGAATTCTTTAGACTGAATGAATTTAATACAAACACATCTTTAAATGACTAGAAATCACACATGACTAGAAAAACTTCTCACATCAATTATCTACTTAATTCATTAATGCCTAAGTCTTTTCTTTTTCAAATAAAGGTTTCTTGGTCATTGAGCCCTGGAGGGTTGCAGGCATCCAATTTTATTTGCCAGCAATACTCCCACCAGTCCAACTTATCTTCAGCATTAGCCTACTAGAATAAAACCTTACTTGATCTAAAATCAAAAATCTAAATGAAATCTTACATTCACAGATTAAATAATACTTACTAAGTGCATTATTCATGTCACCTATATCAATGGCATGCATATGCCCACATGACCAATGATGCAATTTAATTGTAATCCTACCTACATAATATGCAGGACAAGACACACAAATAACTAAATAAACTACAAACTTAAATTTGCATTTAGGGATATATTTTATCCTGGTTTTGAGCAAGAAAACAGCCACATTTTTGCTAGGAAGTCTGTCAGAATAATTTTGAAAAGATGGGAGGGGGTATTGACTTCATGGATACAGGTAAGGAGTTCCAGCCCTTAGCAACCTCGTACGAGTACAGACAATGCCCAGCAGATATGACAGGTTTGTAGACAGAGAGGAGGTTTTGGTCAGTGGATCACAATGACCAACTGGGAACATAGCTGTGTAGAATGTCTTTTAGTGCTGTATAGGCAGATGGATGCTGGATCATTTTTATAGGTGATAAGAAGCTGTGTATATGTTAGTTGATGACCAATTGATATCTTTTAGAGTTATACAGTGTTGGGTTCTGAAAGGTGTATTTGCTGCAAATATAGCAATTTTGTTATAGCATTAAGTTTTAATTTTTGTGAAGCTTGGAGTTTAGTAAGGATGGGAGCACCATAAAGAAGTGTGGGAATGAAATAGGTAGTGGCAAGTGTATTTTTAGTTGTGTCAATGAGAAAGTTTTTGGTTCTGTAAAGGATCCCTAGTTTTTTATGAGGTTTTCTTATGCACTTTCATATATGCAGGTTGAATGTATTACCATCCAAAATCACCTCTAATAATTTGCTATGAAAAGTGACTTCAGTGGTTTTATTACCAAGAAAGAGGACTTTTAAATTTTGTTTTTTCATGAGAGGGATTTGGGGAAAAAGTATTAGTTTAGTCTTTTTCGGGTTGAGAATGAGTTGTGAGTTACAAAGCCATGTTTCAGAGGCTGCTAAAGCTTCCTGAGTAATTTTTTTTTGAGGTGTACCATGTTGTTAGATGCGCAGATGAGAGTGGAATCACATGTGTATTGTGTTAGGGTGGCTTGTTCTGTGGATGTATAGAGGGTGTTGGTGAAAATGTTAAAGAAGAGGGGACCAATGACAGAGCCTTGTGGTATTCCCGTGGTGACTAGGGATGTAGGGAGAGAGCATGGATTTCTATTTTACTGCCTGCTACCTATTGGACAGATGGCTTCTGAACCACAGAAGGGTGAGCTGAGAGAGACCTAGTGAGGACATTTTAAGTAGAAGTTTGCTGTGACAAACTGTGTCAAAGGCTTTAGAAGATACCCTTTTTGCTGAGGCTTTCCATGTTAACAACCTCAAGTTAGCCGGATTAGCTGGTTAAAATGGAGCAAGTGTTAGCTTCAAATTAAGATCCACTGGAGAGGCCACCATCTATCTCACTGGCTTGTTATTCGAAACACCTTTCAAGATATGAGACTGCATTGAAAGTGGAAGTCCCATGGGCAGACATGCTGAAATGACAGTTAAAATTAACCGTGTTAGAGGAATAAGAAGGGCCATAGATAGCAAGTTACACAAATATTGTAAAACCAAAGAACAACTAGCCCTGAATGGGTGCTGGTTATGTTGTTGGCCCCAACTAGAAAACTTTTTCCATTTGCTAATATGTGGTTTTCTAGCAGCAAGCTTTCTTGCCTACATTAGTACCTCTTGCATGTCCTCAGTAAAGAGATGCCTAAAAGGAATTAAGACACTATTAACCAGGCAGCTAACTGAGAATGATTGATGCCACTTCTGTTCTTGTGTGAGTTGATCCAGTCTGTGAGGAAACTTGTGGTAATCGCCCCTGTCATTTATAAAACAAGGGAGAACCACAGATGCCTGGGACTGAAGGGAGTCACCACAATGACCTCTGGGAATTCATTCTGACTCTTCAGAAGTACCCTGGATATTATTGGAAAGGGTGGAAAGGCATACAGGAACATTCCTGTCCAAGGAAAAGAAAAGGTTGTCTTTCTGGCCTTGTGTGGAGTCCTGTCATATAATTTTGACATTTGATTGTTCAGAGAGGAGGAAAACAGGTCTGAGGAACTCACTAACAGATGGATCAAATCTTGGAAGACCTCCCCCACTCTAGTTTCCATTTGTGAGGGTCTACCCTGGTACTGCTCAGCTTGTCTACAACACAGTTTTGCTCTGACACAATGTAGGATGCCTGTAGAGTAAGATTATGCTGTGAAGCTATATCACCAGCTAACATAGCTAGCTTGCAAAGGTGGTATAATCTGGTTCCTCCTTGCTTTTTGATGTACCATATGACTGTGGTACTGTCTGTAACCACTTGAAGAGGTCTAGGTGACCAAAGATGGTTCACAGAGTTGAATGCCTAGATCAGGGCAAGCATCCCCTTGACATTTATGTCCTTGAATCTCTTCTTGGCATCTCACACTCCTTGCAGTTTTATCCCTCATAAAACTGCTGCCCAAGCAAAGTTTAAAGTATCTGTGGTGACTGACTGCTTTGGAAAAGGGAGGGATAAGGGGACATCTGGATTTAATGATATCTACTGTCTCCACCAAAATATTTCTCCTCTGACAAACCCCAGCACTGGGATTTGAAAAGATAAAGGATGTTGATGCTGGGAAAATAGCGATTTCAGATACCACTGTATCTTTCTCATGTGCAGTCTTGCCAGGGGTATCATGAAAATCATATTGCCATGATACCAAAAATCCTAAGGTAGTCCCTCACAATGACTGAAGTCTGCATGAAAAAGCTTAGAAATAGATGTAAATAAAGATCTATTTTATTCTTGTGGAAGAAAACCTCTTTGAACTGAGGTGTCTAGTTGACATCCCAGGAATACAATCCTGTGTAAAGGAGTTAAAAAAGACTTTTGAATGTTCTCTTGGAATCCCAGCCTATGTAAAAGATCTCTCACCCAAGAGAGAGAGAGAGATTCAAAACACTTTGATAAAGACTCTGCAAAGATAAGTAAGGCATCTAAATATGGAAAAATGTGGACATTCTGTAGCCTGCAATATGGAAAAATGTGGATACCATGTAGCCTGCAACGAGCAATATTTAGAGGTATACACTTACTGAATACTCTTGGTGGAGTGGATAGTGCAAAGGGTAAGGCAGTGAACTGATAATTTAATCCAGACACTAAAAAAATAAGAAATGTTTGAAGTCTGGATGATAGGGATGTGATAAGCATTTTTTGAGTTAGTGTTACCAGGAAACATGGGAGTTGAAGAAGAGGTAACTGGTTGTGAAATGAAATAATTTTGAATTTGGGCACTATCACAAACAGAATTAGGAAAGAAAGACTCAGAACTGGTACCCAAGCATTTTCTTTCTCTGGCACTAGGAACATCCTTGAATTAAAAACATTCCTCATCTGAGAAATAGGAACTGGTTCTATCACTGCTTAGGACAGCATGTGATGAAGAACAGGTGGAAACAAAAAAATCTGATCTGGAAGATGATGAATAACCCTCTAGAAAGGAAGAATTTCCTCCCACGGACAACTGTAGCCCCAACAAATGATTTTCCAGAACCCATTTGTCTGATACAATCTGTTGTCAGATAAAATTTGAGATTCAGACCTCTGGAATTAAAAATGGGCCATGGTGGGAGGGGTCACAAGTTCTCATGAACAGTCATTCAGACTTCTGGGAAAGTCCATGGTTTTGAGAAGTTTGAGACTTCTTTGTCTTTTTACCTGAATTTTGCTGAGACTGTCTATTCTGTTTTTTTTTTTTCTTTTTTGCCAAAACTGGATGAGGAGATAAATTTGGAAAAGGGGGCTGAAAAAACTTAAGATATTCCCTGGATCAGCTTGCCCTTTTCATCACATTTTTGATCACCTCTGTAGCAGAGGGGCCAATGTCAATCCAAGGGAGAATTTAAAATTTCATTTTAGCATAATTTGGGAGGTTCTGAGAAAAAAAGCCATGCAAACCTTCTCAAAACAGTACTAGTGGCCATAGACCTGGAGTAAATATCAACAGAGTCATACAGATATTGCAAACAATGATCAGTGACCTGTGCAATAGAAGAAACTAAATTATTAAAGCAGATTTTTCTTCTGAATAAAAAGCAAAAATGAGTTTTCTTCAGAAGATGAAACTGCAGATAAAAAGTTCCTCATACTTTCAAAATTTGCCAGAACAAACTTTAACATATTAGCCTGCTAATTCAAAATTCTGCAAATCAGACTTGCAGAAGTATACACATTTTCCCATTAAGTATCAATAATTTTCCCATCTTTATCATAAACAGTAGGACTGGAAATAATTAAATACTTAGCAGTAGCAGGATCAACTAAAGCTCTAGCTGCTGGGTCAGGTTTGGGAATAGTGTATAAAAATGTAAAAGACTGAGGAACTTTATAGATGCTATCTGCCTTTTTAGAGGAAGCTGGCTGACTATGAGGAAAATAGCAGGTAGAAGCACAGTAATAGTAAATATTTGTGGGAAGCAACAGCCAGGGAATCATTATGGCTAGGCTACTATAGGCCCTAGGGCCGATAACCTAGTACCTACCTATGAACCTATGAACCTATGTCCTCTAAAGCAGACAGAACAGGAAGTTCTGGAAAATCATTCTTTAATAATATGTAGTATTTTCTCAGTGTCTTCTCACTGAAAACACTGACACATTCTAGCAATAGTCTCACTGGAAGGAGACACTCCCTCAGGGAGAATCAGAAAACTGAGCAAAGAAATATCTGTCCCTGCATATTCCTGTTCAGATTCAGAATCTTGAATCTCTTCAGGAAAAGAGGAATCCCTTTTTCTTTACCAGAAACTACTTTATAGCCTGAATTAAACATTGACCCAGAATCAGTAAAGTACCCCTATCCAAAGAAAATTGAGGAGGAGTATATACATGCTTGATTTTCTGTTTCTTTTTGATAGGAAAAATATCAGGCCAACTGTATTACTAATGGTAGCAGTTGCTTCCCCAGGCATGGGTGCAGCATTCTGACACAAAAGTGATAAATTCCTTGTTCTCTCTCCCAGAACCAGCAAGAGTGGCTCCCTTGCCCAGTGAAGGGGCCTCAACAGCCGCAGAAGATGTGGCTAAACCCTGATCTATAGTGGCTGTATGTGCTACACTAGGGGGATCTGGGGTAAAAGTTGACTGGTCTGAGGTACAACGAATGGCCACAGCAGAGTCACCCACCTGTGGCTGAGGCAAATTGCTAACCTGCTGTAGTGGCAAAGGGAAGACAGGCAGGAATTGCCATTAAACATTACCAGTCCACAAAAGTTACTTTTTGACAGAAAAAAACACAGTTTAAGGCACTTTAGACAGTTTGCCAGCCCCACAAAAGAAAAATAACAGAAGTTCTCCACAGGGGAAAAAAATGTCTTCAGTTACTTTACACTAGTTTTAAACTTGACAAAAAATGAGTGCTCCATTTAAAAGTACTTTGCAGTTTTGAAATACTTCATTAAAACACAACACTCCTAGCTTTAAAATAACTTTCCTGAAGAGGAAAGTAATAACAGCAACAACATTAAGAAAATGGAAGTTTTTTTTCTCCAAAGGGAACTTATCTTACCAGTAAAGGAAAGCACAAGCAGACCATCAATCCTTGAAAGCTTTAGAGGAGCTTAATCTTCGGTGGCAGGAAAGCTCTGAAGGGCTTTGTGCCCAGACTTGTCTTTTTGTCAGCTCAACTCAAGCTGCTTCACAGTTTGGGCATGTGGAAGGTTCTGTGAAGCTTTGGAAGCTGGCCATATATTTTACCCTTGGCAGGATATAACCCATATAGCTAAGGCTACTGTAGCAGTGATCAATATGATGAACATCTATGTTTATGGCATGGAGATACTAATAAAATAATGCCAGCACTGGTGAAGACTGACTGTGGGGGCATGAGATTCTTTGTGAAGAGAAATGATCTGATGATATGGAAAGCTGAAGATTATGGTGGCATTTATCATGGAGATATGCAACAGCAAATCCATTCATAAGATAGGTGAAGTGCTAGGTGAGGTGTTCTTCAAACTTTACCCATAGATGTTTGTGCCAAGTAAGCAAATTTGTGTATTCATCCTCCAGTGGACTGACACTCTGTCCAGGATTAGTTTCATTGCCTTGCACCTAATGAATGATAGAAAAGACCAATCCTGAACTTGATTCCTGAACTGGATTATGAAGGCAATTAGAGACTTGACTGAATGCCTGAATGAATAGCTTACTGTATTTCTGTATGTTTGGGTTTTCATGAAAAAACATGGGCATGATCAAAGAAGACAAAACAATGATTAGAATACCGTTTTACCATACCAATTAAAATCAGTCACATCAGAAATTAGAAACTATCTTCTTTGTGTCTTGTCTGTGCATAATATTACACAATTATTTCTGAAGCATTCCTTTTCATAAATTCCTGTAGTTCAAAGGATCAGAATAGAAACACCAATTGTATTCAACAATCTGAAAAGATAATTCTTGATTTATATTTCTTATTTCAGAACATTATTTTCTGCATACACCTGAGACTGATGCACTATTACCATCAGATGTAAATAAAATATTATCGTGTTAGCATGTATAAAACCTTTTTATGTATTTCTTTTGCAAAGCGTGTATAAAACTGTTTTGCCCTGACTTAAGGGATGGGGAGACCAGGTGAAATCAATTTGTGGAATTATTGTGAAGTACAAGTATTTACCAATTCTAGCTCACAGTCATTAACATGGTAACATGCTCTCAACCTCTGCATCACTAATGCAGGACACTGATTCCCAATATAATCAATTAATTAATTTATTTATTTGTTTTCTTTAATCATCACTTTTTTGAATTATGTGTAGTACGTAACTTGTATAAAATAGAAGACAAAGCTAAATAAAGAAAAGACAAATTCTGTTCTGCATCAGAATAAATAGCACTGTAGCCTGTCTCTAGCAAAAGTCACATTCTAATGTAATTTTACCTTCTGGACTCTTGCATTAACATTGCTGCCTTTCACACATGTGTGAGCTCCACATTACAGTCCTGTATTAATGAAAGAACAGCCTTTTGCACATGGAACAGTATAGTGTTTATTATTCTGCAACATTTTTTCGGGACAAGTTATTTAAATCCTTTAAAAGTATTTATATATCTGATTAGGGGGAAACGGGCAAGCCATTTCACTTTTCAGTGAATTCACATTTCAAGGTTCTTCATTTAAGAGGTGCCTTGTTACTTTCTGGAAGTACCAACAGATTGCATTTCAATACGGTCTTTTCACACATTAGATTCCTTGTCATGTAATACGATTTAGCATCATTAAAACGGACCCAAAATACTGAAATGAATACAAAACATATTATGAATATAGCCTTAAAATGACTTAAAATCACTGCAATGTAGACATGACATTTTAGTGACTTGTATTCATAAGTTTTATTATTAAATTTAACTACTGCACTATATCAGAACATGCCATCAAAATTCAGATATATATCTTAATCCATGAACATGTCTTTAACATATTTAATCTATGTCAACAGCCTTTACTTTGCATAATTTTACGTCACACAAGTGTCAATACATTCTGTAAAATGGTTTGCTAAGGGAGACTAGAATATTATTGTAAAATAATCCAGTTAATAAATAAACAGGTACATCCATATTACAGGGTTTCACTAATAACACAGGAGGATCTCATTCATGTATTCAGTAAAGCTTTTTCTTCAGATTCTAAATATATGAGATTTGCAGTATTCATAAGAATGGCTAATGTCAATAAATCTATCAGTGACAAAATGGAAACGTTCTTAAATCCAATAAAAAAGTCCAAATGTTTTTTTATACTTCACTGTAGCATCACTGGTTAAAGATATATACAGAGATCACTTCACTTCTTCATTCTGTGATAATGATACTACCTTGTTTAAATAGAAGCAGCAAGGTTTCTAGAAGTTATTTACATTGCAAAACAAGAAAATTATATACTTACCATAATGATAGAAATAGATGAGCAGGTCCAGACTCATCAGCCAATGGGATTGAAACTGAAGGCTTTTAATCAGCTCGGCACCTAAAATTTTCCCAGGCTACTAGTACCTCCATTTTATCCATCATGATCTACCAACTAGCTTCATCTCCAGATGTTAGCTGTTCAGCTCAAAAGTAAAACTCAATAAGAAATAATATTAACACTGATACTCCAGGAAATGTCTGCCATAACAAAGAAGGGAAGAGGGTGAGAATGTGGATGACATGGACCTGTTCATTCACATCTGTTGTTAAGGTAACTTCATATATTTTGTATCTGGCATGTGGAAGTTCATATCTGTAAAACTAACAAGACAGCCAAGCTTATCCTCCTGGGAACTTACATCAGATCACTGTACTGCTAAAGGAAGAACTAGACCTGGGAATCATGTCCAAATTACAGCATCTTATAAAAGTAGCCCACAGAGAAACAGCACAAGTATCACCTAAAGGTGCATGTCCCAAAATGTCTGAGAGGCAGCCACTGCTCTAGATTTAAATTCTGTGGACATAAAGGGTCATATTGCATTTTTCACAACAGAGCTTGATATAGTCTGTAAGTCATTAAGATATAAATAACTTGTGTAACTTTGTATCCCAATCATTAATTGGCAAAAAATGAGGAAAAAAGTTGTAAATCATTCCTTATTGTTTTGGTTCTTGTCCACATAAAATCTGAGCTGTCTCTAGACATCCATACAGTATAACTAACACTCATCTCTTTTTAAGTAATTAGGAAAGAATATAGACAAACTGACTGAATGATTAAAGTGTAACACAGTGGCTACCTTAGGTAAAATGGAAGAATTATTCTGCAATCACACTCAATCCACATGGAAGACCAGGGAAGGGGATTTACACATAAGGCCTCAATTTCAGAAACACTTCTAAAAGAAGTAATAGCCACTACAAATACAATCTTCCAAGACAGATACTTCAAATCAGCTTTAGTATCAGGAGGAATGGTGACCTTCTTTAAAACAAAATACAAATACTAAGGAAGGATAAGACAGGAGGCTGGATGTGGAAAGTACCTTTTTAAGGAAGTAAAAGATTAAGTGTTGGAGCCTTCATGAAAATTAGATGTTTCAGCAAGATGGGTCTTCATAGAAAAGAGCTTTAATCGTGTATCAAAAATGATGAAGTGGTAATCTAAAACTGCAGGCACTACAGCTGAAAGAAGTTCAACCTTTTGGAAGTACCCTCTCATACAAAAAAGTGATCATCATACAGTTTGCTTCACTACCTCATACTTAATTTCTATACGCTATATTAGCATTAACCTTAAACCCATGGTCAGTATACCAGACATTAATCCAATCAAGCTCTTGTTAGAGAAAGTACAGCTATGTACGTAAACTTACCATAACAGCCAATGTTCGAATAGATCACTGCTATAGCAGCCTAAGCTGTATATATTATATCCTGCATAGAATATAACAGTTGGCCAGTATCCAAAGCTTTAGATCATGTACCATTGTCACAAACTGCTGATGGCTCAAGCACTGTTGGAGAAAGTCAGTGGTCTGGGAGGCAAAACTCTCAGAGCTTTCTTGCCAAAAGAAAAAGGGAGCCCTAAAGCAGAATAAATGCTAGATATAAAATTTGTAAATTATTTCACCTTGGCAAAAAAATTATAAAAGACAAGGGGATGCAGTGAGTGGCTACTGCAGCAGTTTTCTCTTTGAACTTTTAGGTTTACTTTCACAACTGTTCAATGTTCAGCACTACATCGCTGCTGCAGTAGCCTAAGCTATATAGGTACATTACCACAATTTAAATAGATTGATGGAGAAAAGATGAAGGTCCAGGAGTCTCTGGAAAATGGATCTAGCAAAGGCTACCCTAGATCTGGAAAATTAATTTGGTTTGCAGTACTTAGTAAAGGTATGTACTGAGCACCAAGCTGCTGCCTTTAGAATACTTCTAGAGTCCACCCCTTTATAAAAAGTGACTGAAGAAGACAAGGCCTTGGAAGAATGAGCTCCAACTCTACTTGGAAGTGAGGTCTTACATTGGGAATAACACAAATAGCATGAGACAGCCATACTGAAATTTTCTGCTTTGACATGTCTTTTTTTGGAAATTAACAACTTATCAGAATTTCTGAATGTTTTAGTTATGTCAAAATAATATCTGAGCTGTCTGTGTATGTTCAGATATGTAGATTCCTTTCTACCTCAATTTTATTTTATGGAAAGAAAATATGGAGATGGCTAGCTTGACTCAAAGTAAACTCTGAGATCACTACACACAAGTCACTCTTTTTTATGAAAATAAGACAAGGTTGACCCACCAGAAGAGTTTGTAACTGAAATACTCTTCTTTCAGAAGTCAAAGCAATAAGAAATACTTTTCCAAGCTAAGTATCTCAAATCAGCTTGATGAACTAGTTCAAATGGGAAATGTTTTAGTTGTTTTTTTTTTCAAAACAAAGTTAAGATCTTAAGGAGGAGCCACCAATTTTCTAGGTGGACAGACATGCAGAATCCCTTTCAAAAATACTTAACTTGAGACTGCTTTGAAAGTGAAGGGAATCCATGGGCAGACCTGCTAAAATGGCCAAGAGGTGAACCATGATAGAGCAGTAAACAAGGCTAGAAGGTAAAAACTCATGCAAGTACTTCAGAACCAAAAGTTAGCTGGCCTTAAAGAGGGTCTTGTTTCTTACTTAGGCATTAGCTAGAAATTATTTTCCATTTATTTATATATGATTTCTTAGTAGCAGGTTTCATTGCCTCCTTTAATACCTGCGGCATGTCTTCGGAAAATACATGCCTAAAAGGTATTAAGACTGTATAATCCAGACAGTTGTTGACATTGTTTCACGATGGGGTGTAACAAACAGCCCTTGTCTTGTGTGAGTAGTTCCAGTCTGTGAGGAAGCTTGTGGTAATTGCTCTTGGCCATTTTCAAAAGAAGAGAGAAACCCTGTAGCCCAGCCCAGAAGGGAGTCACAACAATGACCTTTGGAAAGTCATTTGGAATTTTTAGAATGACTTTGGACATCGGTGGAACGGATGGAAAGGAATACATGGACATTCCTGCATGACAGAATGAAAAGGCATCTGTTTTAGAGGCCTATTTGTAAGGAACCCTGGAGTAAAGTTTCTTTAGTTATCTGTTGTGAATGAAGGCAAACAAATGTATTTGGGGACTTCCCCACAGTTGGATCAAATCCAGGAAGACCCCAGGTCCAATTTCCATTTGTGAAGGTCTGCCCTTATCCAGTTTAATTTGTCTGCAACAAAGCTTTGCTTTAATGGAATGTAAGACCTGGTGCCCACCATTTGTTTATGTAGTATATCACTGTGTTATTGTCTGTGAGCACAGATGACTCAAAGAGTTGAGAGACTTTATTACTGCCAACATTTGTTTGACATTTATATATTTTGATCTGTCTGGCTTATTCCAAAGACAGTACATTTTCATCCCCATAGGCATACCTCTGCAAGCAAAACACCTGAATTCTGTGGAAAATGATATGAGAGTAAGCATATTTTAAACCT
This sequence comes from Protopterus annectens, assembly GCF_019279795.1. NCBI lineage: Eukaryota > Metazoa > Chordata > Ceratodontiformes > Protopteridae > Protopterus > Protopterus annectens. The sequence continues at coordinate 253,785,299 of NC_056746.1, read as the reverse complement.
AGAGTTACCACAAATCTGGGAGGTGGTACCGTATGACAGGTAACAGGGATACCATTTTGACTTTGGAACGTTCAGAAACTGTTTGAGAAAGGAATGATCTAGAACTAGTCCCCAAGAGGCTTCCTTCTTCGAAACCAGGATAATTCTTGAATAAAAGCCCTTCCCTGATTGAAACAGGGGGCAGGTCCAAATACCCTAAGGGAAAGCATTTGCTGAATGACTAGAAGAAAAAAAGGAAGTCTGATTGAGAAAGGTTAAGGTATTCCCAGAAAAGGAGGAAGGGACTCCCAATTCCATTTGTTTTCCTGCAGGATAACTCTCAGATCCCATAGGAATGAAAAAAGACTAGCCAGGTTTTGGGAAAGGCAGATGGTCGGAATAAACTTCCTTATCATGAGGAGAATTCAAAATGTCTGTGTTCACATTTTCAAATAACTTCTGTGTATGTAACCGTGCAACTTTTCACATAACAGAAACAGTAGCTGCTGCTCTGGAAATAGCATCAGCAGAGTCATAAGACCATTTTAAAGAGTGATTGGATAAGTGGACAACAAAAACAATTAATGAATTCAGGGAATATTTGTTTTTTGAAGAAGGAAAGATGAAAGATAACATGTTCTCAAAAGATGCTCATAAAATGTCAACACAAGTTTGACAACTAAGAAATGTAAATGTAATGTGGCAGAAGAATAAACCCTCTTAGATGCTATGTTTAATTTGTCAAATTACTATTTTAACTTGCATAAATGTCAATGCACTTTCCCATAACTTACAATAGGTTCAGTTCTGATTATTTTACCACTCATCAGTTACTGCTGATGTCAGAGTCCCTGGTGATAACTATTACTTCATTGCCCCAAGGATACTACAACTAGGTCATACCCCAATGTAACCCTTTATCAAGTGGGACCTATCCTAGAGATGGAGGCCTCATGGCTATTGGGCTAGGTACTGTTAATGAAAGGACAGAGAGAGGCAAGATATAGGGTAATAAAAGTGCAGTAAGCTCATTTGCTAGTGCAATGGCTGTACCTTGACTCCCCAAAGATTTGCTGAGTGATATATACAGGTGGGCATTTAATTGGGCATTATGAAAATGCTGTCACTGCCTGTGTGATGATGCTGCTCAATGTCTCCCCTCATGTTAACAGGCTGAAACATTTATTTGTCTTGTTCCAGGTATCCCACATTAGCTGATACTGAGTATACAGCTAGCACAACCTTCTTGTCCCTCAACAGAAGAAAGCAGCTGTTTTCCTCATCATTCCTGTCATCTCATTTCAGCTTGTCCAGCACCAGGCTACTAGTCATACCTGAGTCATCTAGGTCATAATCATAGCCTCATCCGTTTATGCCACACAGCCAACTACAACGGTCTAAAGCTGTATTCAGCTAATTCAGACCACAAAATAATAAAATTACACAACTGTTGTTTGATAAAAGGAGGTATCCTTACTGATTTCCACCACTAAACACTTATGTTTTGCTTAGTACATGCCACTATGTTTTGCACACTGGAGAAAAATTATATTTCGAGTTTAATAGTGCAATGTTAAAAATAAAATCATTCAGAAATAAATGACATACTTTAAACAGAAAGACAGAAAAAACATATCATAGTTGCATTCTGATGAAGTTTTTTCGAAAGTGCTTAATCCTTGGAGCTGTATGCTATTAAATTTTATTCAGCCTTCTTCCTTCGTTGTTTGGTTTACTATCCTGGTTGAACTGCTGCCTGCATCTTGAGTTTGGGATATCATATTTGCAATTTTAATGGATTTTATAAAAGTAGCTAAGTAAAGAGAAAAATAATGGAAAACAGCAACATGCAGAACTAAAGTACAATTCATCCACTTTCATAAATAGTTGACAGTCGCATATACTTCTTGCCTTAAAAATAACAAACAACATGAGTCTACTATATCTGTTACAGTTAACATAAAAATATACAATGCTTCTGTATACACTTGCTTGCTCCTTAACATAACAAAATTAATTGTTCGCCACTACCTCATACCTATTGTTTGAAAGTATTTTATAAGGCCCACCTTGGCATTTGGAGAAAATGCAAACAAAATGATTAATAAATGTAATGAATAGAGTAAACTGGCATAATTAACTCATGGAAAATTATATTTCAAGCTTTGGCTCCAAAAATACAGTGATTTCTATGTCTATACTGACATTAAATCAGCTTAGTCAGTGACTTTCTCACACAAAAAAGTGCAGACAATGCAGATTTAGCATTCTACAGTCATAACGATACCATAATCAAAACAGGTTGAGTAAGGTAAAAAAGTTTGTAAAGAGAACGTACTTTGATGCTTTGTGCATGCACCTGCTAGTTAAAACAAGGCTTGTCTTTATTAACTGACTGTATTACTAAATGTTGGCAAATTCTCATATCAAGAAATCACTGGAAAGCATGCTTTGTCCTTTTTTTTGACATTTAAATGTGCATTTGACAGCCAGACTACAGGTATAAGTACATGTATTTTAACATTTTGGGTACTCTTCGCATTGTTTCAAAATTCATTCTGCAGAAAGAGTATAAGGTATTGACTAACAGTATCTGTGTCACCCAGTTTTGGCTCAATCTGGTTCCACTGCAGGCCTTCCATCCAAATTATATCTCTGTTTAATATCATAAGCAAAAAGTACACAAAATATTTAAAAAAGGCAAAACATTACTGTTATTTCAAGAAGCAATCTACGCTAATGATAAGCTACTTCATCTGATGAGTGTTACAAATTGCATTCTATGGTAAACCGTCTGTCTGGCTGACAACATCAGGATCTCAGGCACTTTGAAGACAAATGGCTGAGGTTCATAGGTGTGTACTAGGCTAATGGCCCTGGAGCCTTTACAAACCGAGCCCATAGGATTACCCTGGCATCGTGCCATCTGATCTTAGTTCCTAGTGCCTCTGTTGAGTAGAACCACTGGAGTGATCCCCGGGGTGAATTTTCTATTTCCCATCCACTCATCAAGATTACTCTTGAAGAGGGCCAGTGAGGTGCTCTGCTTGACATGTATGGGAAGTCTATTCCATAGCATGAGCAGTCTCTGGGTTATGAACCTGTCCCTCCAGCATGTTCTGTTGATTGTGGTAAAGAGGTTGAAGTCTGTGGAGAGTGTAGTGTGGAGGGATTGCAACTTCTTTACATGTAGCATTTCTAACAGAGCTGGGTCAGACATGGCTTTGTAAGTTAAGCAGAGATCACCTCTAAGTAGGCGATATGACACAGAGAATAGCTGGAGTTTTTTGAGTCTGTCCATATAGGACAAGTGTTTAAGGTCTAGGATCCTCTTTGTGAGGTACTTTTGTGGCCTCTCCAGTTGTTGCAGGTGTCTAGTGAGGTACATGCCAAATGGGGCATTGTACTCTATGATTGGCCTAATGAGGGAAGAGTAGAGAGGGACAATGACCTCTTTCTTCCTGGATACAAAACCCTTAGTAATGAGATGTGCCACATAGAAGGACTTTCTGATGACAGTGGCAATGTGATGGCTAAAAGAGAGGTTGCTGTCAACCTGTGTTGCCAGATCTCTTATAAGCCTTCTGTATTCAGTGGACTACCATCGATGTGGTAATTCACGGGAACTGGGTTTTTCCCAAAGGGGATGATGTCACATTTATTTGGCATTGAGCTTAAGGCCATGGTTCTGACACCAGTCGTTGGTCTCAGTGAGGCCTTTCTGTAGGATGTCAACATCACTTGGGGAGTTTATAACAGCTCCCAAATTGCAACCGTCTGTGAACTTTGTCAGCCAGAGTCCCTTCATGTTGGCCTGGACTTCAAAGAAGTAGATACCAAACAGGAGAGGACCCAGGACCAAACCCTGTGGGACTCCACTCATGACTGGCCGGCAGTCTAACTTGGAGTCAGCTACTTTCACACTGTGGGTTCTATCTGTGAGCCAGTTTGCAACCCACCTAGTGATATCTGGGTTGATGCCTAGCTTAGTGAGTTTTTCTATGATTCCTGAGTGGGGAATGGTATCAAAGGCCTTGGCCAAATCAAGGTAATCTGTATGAACCACCTTACCACAGCTCGGGTGACTGACTCGAAGAAGTCGACCAGGCTGAGCAGGCATGATCTACCCTTCACAAACCAAACTGTGTGAGATCCAGAGTTTGGAGATTCCCTATATCCTTGTTTATTAGGTCCATGATTATGCATTCCATAGCTTTGCATATCAGACTCGTCAGGCTAACGGGCCGATAGTTCCCAGGGTCTGTAATTGCTCCTCCTTTGTGGAGAGGGATGATTGTAGCATTGTGCCATTTGGTAGAGACAAAGCCCGAAGTGAGGCTGAGGTTGAACAGGGCACACAGGTGAGGTGCCAGTTCACTCTGTAGTTCCTATTGAACACAGCCAGGGATATTGTCAGGTCCCATAAAAGCTGTATTCTTGGCCTTAGACACTGCTGTTTTAACCTGTGCCGCAGTAATACTGGGTGCCTGGCAATCTACTGGTATTCTGATTGGTCCTTTGGCAGGGGGAGAGAGGGGTAAATTTGGCACTGAATCTGTCGGCCGGTATATTGGCAATATCTGTTGGCTTGGTATAGGAGGTACCATAGTGCAGTAGCTCAGAGCAAATCCGGGTATTGCTGTGGAGATTCTTCACATAACTATAGAAGGCCTTGTGGTTGTCTTTACTATCTGCTGCAATCCTGTTTTCATAGCTAGCTTTAGAGGATTTGATGAGGTAGCTCAACTTTTGTTGAGGCTGATAAGGGAGTATTTCCAGTCTTGGGACTTCACCTTATTCCGCATCAGTTTCCTCTTTCTGTTGTAGAGTTTGTGTATGGCAGGGGATCACCACATTGGCTTCCTTTTTTTTTGGAGGAGGGTGTCTTGGTTCTACTGGGTATGGCGAGATCCATGCATTTGTGTACGTGTTCGTACAGTGCATTAGTGTATGATTCGGTGGTCATGCAACTATTCTCCATTTGCATGGGTACAGTGAAGTTAGCCAGGTACCAGATTTATTTTTATTTTTATTTTACATTTGTTTACTGGGATAGTCCGACTGGACACAGGTCCATTTACAGCGGAGGTACTGTCTAACAGTAAACCTGTATGGAATCGTTATCAGATCTGTTTTATTGTTTTTAATTATTAAGTTTTCATATTATTAATTTTGAGATTATGGCCGACCACATCATCATATCTTGGACTAGAGGTCTGGGCATGGATCTGGTGTAATTAATGTTTCATAAAGAAACACAAATTAAAATTTCTTAGCAGAACAAATGGATCTGGACTGACAAAAAGTGTTTCAGATGGACACTGATGTCAGCATTCCATCTACACTGCTGATGGAAGTTGAACTGTATTAGTGTAAAGTTAAAGGAATGACTTCATTCTAATCTAAAATACATATACTCTTTAGAAGACTGCACCTCTGCTACACTGTTGTAATAATTTTATTTATTTATTTATTTGTTTAACATTTGTTTAATGAGAAAGTCTGACTTGGAATGAAGCCAATTGTCAGTGAAGGCCTGGGGAGAAATGCTCCAGACACATATTTTTGTAATGTGGAAGGAATCCAGAGTACCCGGAGAAAACCCACATGAATGCAGGGAGGATATGCAGACTCCGCAAAGAAGGCACTCCAGCTGAGAATCGAACCAGAACCTCTTGCTGTGAGGCGACAATGGTACCGCTGCACCACTGTGCTGTGCATAACAAGCTGACCAATAAATATTATTAAGGGAAAAAAGCTTCAATCACTGTTACTGCTGCAGACATGAAGTAAAGATTTTATCAAAGTCTAGCTCAATAGGTCTGACCAAACCCCTGAGTGGAGCACATCTTGAACAACTTTTGAAAAGAACACTCAAATTGCGATGAAAATTCTTCTGTAAAGTACTTTTCTTGCCTGCTCTGAATAGTTGTTTTTCTATTATATGGTTATGTAAATAAACATTTAGTGAGGATCATGTACCAATTGGCAAACCAATTAATTTATTGCAATAGCCCGGGAAGTTTTGATTTATAAGAAAAACTATAAAGTTTGAATTAACTATTTCCTTTCAGCAAGGTTGATCATGTCCTCAGCACAGTCTAGTGAGTGAATATAAATGTGTGGATATAGTTTTACTCTTGTATGCTGTAATGTGGAGAAAGTTTGTCTACCTTTGAGTATATGTGTTTTGCTTTACCCCGCTGACAGTCTGACAAGTCGCTCAGGATTTGGCAACTTATGTGGACAGTGACCTAACTCTCAACCAACATGTGTACATTATCATAATAAAGTCCTTCTATACTGCACAGCTTATAAACAAAGGGACTGTATTTAGATCTAGGGATGTCATTGCCCCTGTACATTCAGTCCAAATTAGGTCAATCATTGAGTATAATGGCCACTTTTGCATGTATCTGTCTAAGCACATGCAACAACTAGAATGTCCACAGTGGCACCTTACTAAAAGAATATAAGGCCTAAACAGAAGGTCCAACATGGATCTACTCAAAGCCCTGTCACTATACTCAGTATCCTACAGACTGGTAAGAGGTGACCTGTGTCTGGCATACAAGGCATCCCCTGACCCATTACTGATGAATTTATTGCACATCATGTCAAATGACATCTGAAATACTCAGTCTAGAGATCTAAATGTCTTCTGTAACATCAACAGAATGGTCAGGAGTGACATATTTATCTCACAATGGATACTGCTGCTCTGAAACAGGCCCCCTATTAATGTAAAACAAAGCTCATACCTGTCCAGATTCAAGCACAACTTTGATCTTTGGATAGGAAACAGAAATTTAACCCAGGACTGCCACATGTACTACTAATAAACAGAGTCAGCTACTAAATACTTTATCTCAGGCATGGGTCTCTTCAAATTATCTATGCTATGAAACCAATTATTCTAGCTAGTGGTAATATATAATTACTGACCATGGGATGGGTAAGACCAATCTAAGACAAAATGGGATAGGTTAATTTAAGAATCCAAGTGGAAATGGCTAGGATTAAAATAACTCTCAAAGGCAGCTAGCCTAGTACTTACATATGAACCTATGACAGTCTTTAAAATGTGTAGTTATTCATATCAGAGCCACACAAATGTTTAAAGATCATATGCAGCATCTCTAGTCTGTATCTTTAAATGTGAATTTATTGAATGATTATAGTTACTGGGCAACCTCTTAGAAGAAATCACTGTTTAACAATCAGTGAATTAAATTTTGAAGCCACGAACTGCTTAACTTGCTGTTGCTGGACTTTTTCTTTCTTAACATATAATGGTGTCATCATAAGTTGATTTCATTAATACAAAGGATGTCAGTCTTTAAAATCAATAACCCCTAACTTCAGTGTTTCTTAACATTTTCACAGATTCAGAAGGCCACCTGTGGATTCCATTTCCAGTACAGCTACAAAGCAAAATTCTATCTTACAATGTGTTAGTGGCATAGAAGGATGAAACCCTGACTATGGCCCAGGTGACTTGCGTTTCTCTAGTAGCTCGGGCACTTGAAAGCATGGTCCTTCCTAGTGTGGTGGGGGGGTGGTCCCCAGCAAACATATGCCACCACTTATGAACTGATCACTACCAGATGACAGTGTTGGAGCTTAAAGGTGGCTGTCTCTGAAGGGGAGTTCTGGGTGTGGCCACCTAAGCCCGTCAAAGTAGGTCTTGTAGCTATGCAGACTAACAGAGGGTTAAAAGTGCTGTACTTACTGCAACATTGTAAACATAGGACTCAAAAGCCAGCTACAGGCCAACATATAATTAACAATTAACTGCTTACAGATTATAACACCCACATTTTCCAGAGTTTTATATTTTCTTTCCATACTGACCAACAATTAGTATTACTATTATCCTCCATATAGTAATGAACTTAGTATCCAGACAGGGCCGTAACTTAATCCAACGTTCCTGGTACAATTTTAGGATTGTGGGAGCATAAACATTAATCATCCTCCAAATATGAACATGAAATCCAAAGTCTACTACTACGGCCCTCTTAAGCTTTGCAACATACTAATGTTTGATCATAAAAGCTGAACTCAATCAAAAACAAGTCATCACTTAACATATATGAGACAAAAGACTATACTTCTCAGCTTCTAGGAAAAATATGAGAATACTTCTTCACTGCTACAGATACAATGCTAACATCCTCAAACAAAGAAATAATAAGTCTAAGAGATTTTATCCAATCCAGGATATGCCATCATCTATCAGATAACAAACTTTTAACAATAAGAGTTAATAACTTCATGTTTTTGTGTTATGATGGTCATTATAATTTCTTTTATATCTATTAGATCTGTCCCAGAGACTTCCCATACTCTGGAACAAACTACCTATCTATATCAAACAAAGCTCCTCATTAGCACTCTTTAAGAAAAATCTTGATGATTGGATGGGAAAAAGGAAATTCACCCCAGGAATCACTTCTGTGGCTCTGTTCGCCAGGGTCACAGGAAAATAATTTTCTTGGGCGGCAAAAGCCAGGGTACCTTTTTGGCTAGGCTTATATAGGCCTTAGGGCCAATAGCCTAGTACCTACCTATGAACCTATCTAGGGAACTGACCACCAGTTACCTGTTCATCCCCAGAAACGTAAGAATAGATAACCTCTGACTTGCTGCTGGCAACTATAGGCTATCCACTACAACCTCTGAGAACATGGCAAAATACCCTGAGTTTGTGCAAAGTTCTCTGCAGCCCAATCCAGGCCCCACACATCCCTTTTTCTGAGATCAGTACTATCCCAGGACAGTACTTTCTTTTCCCTTGGTCTAAAACATTTCTGAGAAAATCAGTATCTTCTGAAAGGTTTGAAGCTTCTGCTTTCTCAGCACATTTCTCTTTTGTCTCCATAATACTGAACCACAAATGCTCACTTCCTTCAGAAGCGTAGAAACAGCATTCAACTTCAATAATTCTTGTGTAAGTAAACTGTCATATGAAAAAGTCACAACCTCCACTGACTCCTGGATCCTAACAGCTTTACTACCTCCTGGTACAATGACACCTCCAATGACAGTTCCAGCAAGAATCCCAGTGAGTGTAGTGGAATGTTAAGTTTAGTACAAGCAAAACATCACAGCAGAAAAAATAAACAATTCAATATATAAAAATATGTACAGTAAAATTATGCCTTACATAATTACCAAATTAAAGAACAAAAAATATCACCTCTCAGCCTTACCATAATCAAAAAAGAATGTTAATTAACATTTCAACATTGTCCAGTTTCTTATTGTAAAGAAACTTCCCACACTTCAAAATTGATATGTATCAGTCACAGCACAGAACAGTATTATAAACCAAAGATTCATGCTCTTTGAAAACATTGACATAATAATCATAAACTAATTAATGGATTGAAAATACCTCACAAAAGAATTATTACTTTACATTTTAATGCTTTGCAGAATTACTGTTTGGCTGACTCACACTATTATTTTACCCCTAAACTCCTGTGTTTGGACTACATTGAAAGCTCACTGGCTAACATCTGTACTGCTGTAAAAGATTACTTTTCCACTATGAGAAAATATTATCACTGAAGTCTACCATATGTACTGCTGCAAGATCTGTCAATTACAAAATCTTTGTTTTTTTTTTGTTTGTTTTTGTTTTTCTTTTCTTCTACTTTTCATCTACTTTTTATTGCCATTGTAAATTGCAATGAAACCTAAGAACAAATAAACATGCCAAAGTAATGGACATTTTGCTAGCAATGGCAGACACATAATTTTGATGTTGAGCATAGCTGACAGATTCATGCCCATGTCAATGAACAACAGATCTTTCCAGGTCATTGCATTTATTACATATTAATCAGCACTTTGGAGTAACAGACTAATATTGCTATAGATCATCTGCAAGATTCACGAAGCCTCCGTGTAAGAGTTAGCAAGTCTTACACGGAGGCTGCAGTTAAACGGGATGATGTCAGCATGCCATGCATATTCATGAGGGCATACTGAATCACACCCTAGGCTAACACGGTCCGTGTAGCAATGTAGGGGGCGTGTCCGCATGGTGAGACCTGCAAAGGGACACGCCCCCAGAAGAATCACAGTCCCAAAAGGAAACTCCCACGAGCGAGTCCATGGAAATGTCAAGAAACACAATAGCACACATGCCCCTACAGACTATTAGCCCAACTGAAATGTAAAATGTAAAAATGAACAAGTTTAATTTTTTTTTTATTTCAAAAATGTTTGCCCATAATTGCGTTCGTTTGTGCGGGTGTGCCCTTTGCTCAGCCACAGTTAGCAGTTATTGAAAAAGCATATAAGCTCTAAATATGCAAAATAAGCCAAGTAGCAACAGCATAGCGGTAGAGACGTCGGCTAAAGAGGAGGCAGTCACGGTTCGAGCCCCAACAACATCATTTTTTATTTTTAGTGAAATAAGCACGAAACGATTCCCTGACATATATGTATATATATACGATTATAATTTAAGTAAAATGCAATGAAATGGGCCATGTTTTTATGAAGAAATCTGACACAATAAAAAAATAAAATATTTTATAATCGCCCATAGCTGAGCAGCGCTCTAACAAGCTGAGTATGTTTGTCCGCAGGTGACCAGTGGTTTAACAGGTGTAATAGGAGTGCCAGGAGTTGAGCAGTGCTTTAACACGCTGAAAGCGTGTGCCCGTAGTTGCGCAACATTTCACACAGTGTAATATGCGTGCTCATAGCCAAATAACACGTTAACCAGCCTAACCTGTTTGCGCGGAGCTGCCCAGCGCGCCAACCGGCTTACCGGCGGACAATGTTGAGCAACCTGTATCAAAGCCGCCTTTAAACAGACACACCTCCTAGCCTGTCTAGACAGTAGTAAAATAAAAAAAAGCAATGCCCAGGCTCGAACCCAGGATACTGTGCATCATAGTCAAAGTACTGAACCACTAAGCCATGACAGCTGTACTGAAAAATGCATCACAGATAAGTGCAGGAAAAATGGCGTATATAAGCCTATTTGCAGTCAGGATGGCAGGTGTAGGAGAGGGTAGTCACTTTCAAGCACAGAGGTGAGGTGTTGAGGTGTCCAAATACATGGTTTGACTCCTAGTCCACGATCATGAGGCTCAACTCATGCAGGGCCAAGTTCTGTGGAGTGCATATAAGGCAGAGGCGTGGAACCGGTTGGCACATGATCTCACCAGTGCCACAGGCATACCAAGGACTGGTGAACAGGTCCGTCACCACCATGCGGACCTGAAGAGACGAAAGCAGGACCAACTGAACCGTTGGATCCAGGAGGCCCGGCAAATGCCCAACGCCCCACTACTGAGTAAGTATCCATGTAATTATGTACGTAAGGAATTATCCTAGCTGATATTATGGAGATGTATGTTCCAATATTACTTCGTTTATATTACAGCTGCAGGTGTGCGTTCCGTGAATCAGCGAGCCTATGGTGATAGGCTGGAGCGGTTGTGCCACCAGGCAGGTTAGTAATTATATTTCTGTAATTGTTATACAATATAAGTGAGACAGCTTGTAAAAGAGTTCAGTGTAGTCACATATTAATAAAGTTCAAATAACACTAGAAGAAAGATTTTGTTAGTACTGTATGATTAGATAAGTGATGCAGCCTGTAATCCAGAAATAAAAAGTAAACAAGTCTGAAATAGTGATTACCCACCTGAAGTGTAATATCAGATAACCTGCAGCAGCCTGAAAATCAGTGGTAAACAAGCTAAAGATAATAGACATGTGTCAAATGCATCCCCTTAGAAAATCTGCCATATGAAACAAGTGAGTCTGTTGGAAAGGATTGTTGTAATCAGGTATAACATGTTAATAACACCTAGAATAAAGTACCATCTTGAATTGTAAAAATAAAACAAGTGAGTGTGAGAAAGAGGTATGAATCGACCAAGAAAGCTGTTATAACTTCTGAATAATGTATACTGCAGTCAGTACATAATGAAATGAATGAGACAGCCACAAGCAAAAAGTGAAATGTTTGAAATAAAGTACTGAAGCTGGAATGTGTCTGTCCCACAATTTGTATATGTTGCTGTACCCTTGCAAAATGGAGATAGTATGGTTGTATGAAATAATGAACATCCACAGTTGTCTAGAGCCATATAAATGAAATGTAGCAGGATGCTGTACCTGAACATAGCCAGATATGAAATGTGTATGAATAAAAATGCAATGTATATTAATGTAGCAGTAACAGTCCCATCACCAACATTCCTAAGGTTACATATAGGAAACTGTACTAAGACCTGTAGGGTATATATATCTGCAGCTACTAGAGATGTACAGCATATGTATATGTAGTTGAAGTTGTTAATTAAATATTTCTTCACCCTACCCTATATTCACAAATAATGCCATTCCACAACAAACTGGGTATGTGTATTCACAATCAATTCCTATGGACATTTGTCCTGTTAGTTCAAACATATTTGCATGTACGTTGCTGCATGTGCCCTGTTCACATATCCAAACCTGATGGCCTGTTGCCATCAATCGACCCTGCATGCTGTTGGATTGTGTACTGTTGTTCAAAATATGCATGAGTTATGCTTGCTGTTCAATGTTTGGAATTCATAGGTGTTTGGTTAATGGGAATACTGATGCATGCTGTTACAACTAATTTGGAATGGTATTGTTTGTTACTAACCCAAAATGTCATAAAATATTTCTAAACATAGGACAACAGGGAAGGCGGATTCCAGTGGACCCACCTCTCCCACCTCAGCTGGCGAGTGCACCTGGCACTAGTGCCCAGGCCGGAACCTCCTCCGGTGACCCTGTGCCACCTTTGGGTGGAAGCACTGCAGGGGATGGGGCTCGTCCCCCCTCTGCAAGTGTGGCCGGAGGAGACCATCCACTCACCCTCCAAAGTATCCAGTCTGTGGTGCTTAGCGAGATCAGGCATTCTGTGCTTGAACCCCTATGCCAGCTTGAGGCTCGGGTGGCACAACTCACGGGTGTCCCTGCTGCCCATCCTACACAGCCCCCAGTACAGCCCCGTCCTGGGCTGTGAAGGCACAGTGGCAACTGCCCATGGGTGGGGATCTCAGTTCCACTGTTGCCATCTGTGGGCTCATGGGCTCGCGAGATCCTAACATCCGTTCCTGTCAATTGTGTTACCCCCCCATGTGTCATACTCCGCCCCTGTATGCGTCTTGTTTGTCTTGCCTGTTAATCTCCCCTACCTACCTCCCCAAATATACCTACTTCCTGTACCTCACATTCCACTCTCACCTGAAAAAAAAAAAAAAAAGGGCACTCTGTTCCCGTAAAAAAATTATGCCCCATACATAGCTGCCCATTTTGTAGACGTGTCTGCTGGACATGTGAAGTGGTAATTACAATTGGCTGTACAACATATTTTGTTGTCCTCACCCCTCTCTCAGGGGTGGAAGGTTTCAAATTTCACACCAAATTACAGACATATGCACAGCTGTTGCTGATAAAGAAATGGGCAGCTATGGGCCTTTCCTACATCCTTCCTGCAAATCCCGAGCTTGTTTTCCTACTGTCCTACCCTCTTTGTGCCCCCTTTTTCACCTCTGTCCTATCTCCCCATTTTCTTTTCTTTCAAAGAAATTAGCGCGGGTGTGCGCGAGAGTAAGCACTTTTAAGCAGTAGTAAGTGGGTGTGCACTTGTGTGTGCTTAGCTAAGCGTGTGTGCGCGAAGCTAAGCGACAGTGCACATGCGTGAGCTCCGCGCAAACCAGCGCTAACCCGCTTACAACTGCTTAAAAGTGTCTTAGTCACTGTGAATGACAAGGCTTGTAGTCTGCTCAGCAGCAAAATAAAATTCCTCTGTCAGTCTCAAACCCAGGACCTTGGAAACACTAGTCTGCATGACTTACCACTAAGCCATGACTGATATACAAGAACTTTGTGCTGAAAGCAATATATCATGAAATAGTAGGACTGAATGTAAAGGGAATATAGGAAGGCTATTACACAAAGCTTTTCTTGTATCTTTACTGGCAATTCTTGTGGATTTGTATAGCATTAGTGTGATAAGAGAAACAGCCATGCTAGTCAGTAGCTAGTAGGTAATAATGTGACAGTAGCATCTTGCAAACCACACACACTATCAGAGCAGGATAAACACTGCCATATTTGAACAGGTAAGAGGCCAGACGTTGCAATTGGGACTGATTTACAGGGATGTCCCTGATTTAAAAACAAATGTCAACTGTGCCCCACTGACTCCCTGTGAAATGTACTAACAGTAGGCAGAAAGGTGTTTTGTCCCACGTAATGGTAACTGTCAACTACTGAAAGTATGCACTACGTGCATGTCAGAAATGGTGTATTAATACACATGCTCAAAGTACCCCACAGTCACAACTGCAGAATATCTGAAATATATCACGGGTGTATCCCACTGATATAAACCATTCCCTGAGGCTGATAAAAGATACACCTGAGAGTGAGTATCTGAGGCCTGCAAGTGTCACAAACTCACAGGCATATCATTCTGTCTGCTGTCACACACTTTGTGAATAGCTGTAGAATAGCTTCCACAAGCACACCCACATGTAGGTGTACAACCCACAAATATCAAAGGAGGTATCAAACTAATAACAGAAGGACAGTATAGCAGTTTACAAGCACTGCATGTGCCTGCTATCCATAACTGTTAGTACAAAGTACAAGGTGCCACTACTGCTCAGCAGCAAAATAAAATACCCTTGTAGGTGTCAAGCCCCACACCTTGGCCAGACCAGACTGCATGCAGTACCACCAAACCACAGCAAACATATAAGGAATTGCTGCTGAAAGAAATATAACAAGCATTACAAGGAGTGAATGTGAATGGAAAATAGGAAAGCCATAGCAACACATTCCAGTAAAGACACCTAGCACGCCTTCAAGGAGTGAATGTAAAGGCTAAATAGTGAAGCCATAGCAACAAATTGCAATAGCCACTGCTGTAAACCAGTTACTCCACAAGTCCCACAGGAAAGCACATACTCCCATTTAAACAGTATTAGTATTATTAGGTGTCAGTTAACATACACACTGGGAAGAATAAACTGAAGGAAGCAATAGTCAGGTGTCAGTACAACATGCATGTCAGTGCCTACAACACAGCCTGAAATATGAGAGACATACCAGCCTTTACGCTCACACAACAGTGTCCACAGCATACCAGCATGGTCCCCACCTTGAAAATCTGAAAGGGTTACGCCTACCTCACCTAACATTTTATAGCACTGTCCTGAAATCACAGTGAGAACTGCAATTACCACACAGCAGGCTGCATGCAATTAGCAAATGCTGGCTAACAATTGGTGCAGAGGCCATCACATGCACATCTGCATATACCTACAAAAGCAGCCTGTACTCCCAGTCCACACATGCAATACTTTCATTGCAACAGCCAGAGGGAGAGACAGAGAGAGAGAGAGAGAGAGAGGAAAAAAAAAACGGATAAGAGACATAGACAGCTGAAAATAAAACAATACAGAACAGCAGGCTAACCAGCAGCAAGCCATCAAAAATAGCAGTGTCCAACAAAGGTAATGTAAACTAATAATGTAATAGTCTACATACTGTGAACCCTCCATATGTGTTAGCAGTCTGTATATATATATATATATATATATATATATATATATATATATATATATATATATATATATATATATATATATATATGAAGATGTGCATAGGGCAGGGGACATACTGCAACTGTTAGTGAAGGCTGGACATACATATGTATGTGAAAGATGCTATGTGCACATATCAATGTAGGTTGTAGTGCAACGTACAATGTAGGTTGTACAGTAATGAATGTTTAGCAGTATGTTAGCGTGTGTATTCGTATGTGTAAATAAAAAAGTATATATATATATATATATATATATATATATATATATATATATATATATATATATATATATATATATATATATATATATATTTATATATATATATGCATATGTATGCATATTTATATATGTATCTATATATAATATGCATATATGTATACATAGATAGAGAGGGATGTAGAAATAGATAGACCCAGAATGATACCACAGTACAAGGAAAAAATGATTGACCTCAACAATTGGCTAAGCTTCTGGTGTCATTCTAAGGGGATCCAGCATCTGTCTGCCTGGGACGACATGATCGACAGTCCATGATGCTTTGCCAGAGATGGGCTGCACCTGTCGCCCTCAGGATTCCGGATACTGGCTAAGACTCTTGCCACCCCTATAGTGCCTTTGTCAGGCAAGGTTCAAATGACAAATCCACCACTGTAAACGGTGACATCTGTGACATCTGTGCAGTGACAGAGACCTGGTTCAAAGCTCCAGAGAGCACCCCTGCATTACCAGGCTTCAATTCATACCACACCGTTTGGCCACCTAACCCAGAAAGAAGCACTAAAGGCGGAGGCATGTCCATATTCATTAAAGATATCCACACCACCAGGCTAGTTGCACAGCATAATGCATCTGAGATTATCCAAGTGCAACTAAGTCTGGGCAAGACCGCAATCCAAATTGTAGCTTGCTACAGACTCCCCACCATGCCCCAGGATTTACACCCCTCATTTCATGATACACTGGAAAGTATTGGGTACAACCTAATACCCTAATAATGGCCGATTTCACCTACCCCACCATTAACTGGAAAAACTACTCCTGTACCAACTCTTTTGCTCAACGTTTTCTAGAATTCATAAATACCAATGCCTTGGATCAACTTATTCACACCCCCACCAGGGGCAGCAATATCCCAGACTTGGTCGTCACCAACATGGGAAACTGGTGTTCCACACCAGAGGTCAATTCCTCGTTGGTCAGATCCGACCACAAGGTAATCAGCCTAGACATCCACATCCCACCCCCAGCCCCAATTAGGGAAACCATCGTAACAAACTTCTCAAAAGCCAACTTCACACTTCTTAAGACAGAAGTGGCAAACTGCATGACACCCATGCAGATGGAAAATAGAGGTATGACTGCCGAATCCTACACAAATGCACTGTATAAGCACTTACACGAGTGCATGGATCATGCTATCCCTAATAGAACCAAGATGTTATCCTCCAGACAAAGGAAGCCAGTCTGGTGGTCCTCTGCCATAAACAAACTCTACAACAGAAGAAAAAAACTGTTGCAAAAATAAGTAAATTCCCATGACTGGAGGAACTCCCTGGGCAACCTCAGTAAGAAGCTGAGATCCCTCATAAAATCCCCTAAAGCTAGTTACGAAAACAAAATTGCCACTGACTCTAAAGACAACCACAAAGCATTCTATAGCTATGTCAAGAATCTAAATGGGAACACTCAGATCTGCTCTGAGTTACAGCATAATGGCACTAAATATACAGAACCAACTGATATTACCAACATCCTGGCAGATAGGTTCAGTGCTAACTTTACCCCCCTCTCACCCCCTAGAGGGCCCATCTCTATACTGGAAGAATGCAAAGTTCCTATAATCACGGCTGCACAGGTAAAAAACACACTCTCCAAAGCCAAGAACACAGCATCCATGGGACCTGACAATATCCCAGGCTGCATTCTACACGAACCACTGAATGAACTGGCACCCTACCGCAGTACCATGTTCAATCATAGCCTCACCTCAGGCTTTGTACCCACTGAATGGAGCACCACAACACATCCCACTCCACAAAGGGGTAGCCACGATGGACCACGGTAACTACTGCCTCAGTAGCCTGACGAGCCTGGTCTGCAAGGCCATGGAATGTATCATCATGGAACTCATAAACAAAGACATTGGTAATCTCAAAACTCTGGACCCTACTCAGTTTGGATTTGTAAAAGGCAGATCATGTCTCCTAAGCCTGATTTACTTCTTTGAAGCAGTCACCAAAGCCATAGATGATGGTAAAATGGTTCACAGAGCTTATGTAGATCTCACCAAGGCTTTCAACACCATCCCCCATTCTGGAATTATAGATAAGCACACTAAACTAGGTATAAATCCCTATGTCATAAGATGGGTTGCCAACTGGCTCACGGACAGAACCCACACTGTGAAACTAGCGTATTCCAAATCTGACATCAGACCAGTGACAAGTGGAGTACCACAGGGTTCAGTCCTGGGTCCTCTCCTGTTTGGTATCTACTTCTCTGAAGTGCAGGCCAACACAGAAGGTCTTTGGCTAACAATGTTTGCAGATGACTGCAAACTAGGAGCCATAATCACAACTCCTAACGATGTGGGTAAACTACAAAAGGGCCTCACTGAGACAGATACCTGGTGTCAAAGCCATGGCCTGAAGCTCAATGCCAACATGTGTATTGTCATCCCCACATAGCTGGTAGTCTCACTAATGCCGAAAATGTGATAATAGACCTTGGGACACAGGTGGACAGTAGTCTCTCCTTTGATAATCACATCGCCACAGTGGTCGGGAAATCCTTCTATGTGGCTCATTACATCACAAAAGGATTCTCATCCAGAAAAAAAAAGGTCATTGTTCCCCTCAACTCATCACTTATTAGACCCATTATAGAGTACAACGCCCCTTTTGGTATGTACCTCACAAGACAACTACAACAACTGGAAAGACCACAGAAATACCTCACAAAGAGGATTACTGGCCTCAAACAGATGCCCTATGCAGACCGTCTCAAAAAACTACAGCTTGACTCCATGGCATATCGCCTACTCAGGGGTGATCTCTGCCTAACATACACAGCTATGTCAAACCTACAGCTGTTGGACGTGCTCCACTTAAAGAAATCCCAATCCCTCTGAGCTACACGCTCTAGGGACCTTAACCTTGTCACCACAATAAACAGAACATGCTGGAGGGATAGAGTCCTGTTCCAGACACTTCCCATACTCTGGAACAGACTACCTATCTATGTCAAACAGAGCTCCTTATTAGCACTCTTCAAGAAAGATCTTGATGATTGGATGGGAAATGGGAAATTCACCCCGGGGATCAATTTTGTGGCTCTGCTCGACAGGGGCATAAGAAAATACCTTTCTTGGGTGGCGAAAGCCAGGGTACATTTATTGGCTAGGCTTGTATGGGCCCTAGGGCCGATAGCCTAGTGCCTACCTATGAACCTATGAACATATATAGATAGATGGATAGAATATGTATATACATATATTATGTAATAGACACATGCATATATAGATATATATAGATACATACACATATACAGACAGATATGAATGTCTACAGATATGTATGTATATGAATATCTCTCTCTCTATCTCTCTCCCCCTCTCTCTCTCTCTCTATATATATATATATATATATATATATATATATATATATATATATATATATATATATATATATATATATATATATATATATATATATATAGATATATATATATATATATGTATATCTATATACTGAGAGAGGCACATGTGTGCAGATGTATTGCAACAGGTGCCTGGTGACAAAGGCATGTACTAAACACCAGTGCGGATACAGGAGTACCATACCCCATTCCAAAACACTTACACCACTAACCACCACATATGTGGTTGCCTGCCTACTACTGGATGTGTCAGGATGGGAAACAAGTGTACAATAGCCTCCCCTTTGATATTCACAGTGGCACACCAGTCTTGTAACACCTGTACATGGTACATGTCTGCAGAAATTGTGTGTCAGCTAGTGAAATGTAGGTCAATGTACCCCTCTACACCTCACAATGTCCTACATGGTATGTACCTTCCATGACAACTACAGAAAGGGAGAAGGACACAGTCATACCTAACAAACAGTGATAATGCCCTCAAACACATTACCTATGCAGAGTGACTGACAAAACCACAGATAGAGTGCCTCTCAAACTACCAACACAGAGGTTACTACTGCTGGATATACATAGTTAAGTCACACCCATAACAGTTGTCCAACAACCATGGCAACACCTCACAATATCCCCAGCATAAATGACCTATGTCTGTCATCCTTGGTACCGCAGTAAAGAGCACATGGTGGAGGTACAGGTTCCTACCCACAAATAGGCCATACCCTGGAGTAAACCACCCAGCATTACGAAGCAAGGCTCCCCATTAGTAGATGTCAGACATACCCCTGTTGAATGTTATGCAGATAGGTAGTATGCCATATGAGTCACCCTCTGTAACTGTTTGACAGGAGCAAGTACAACAACATTACATGTGTCCAAAGGGGCAGGGTAGCATAACAGTATGCTGCTGTAGACCCAGGGCCCAATAGCATACTACCTGCCTATGACACAATGCACACACACACATGTACTCATTGCAATACCAACTATGTGAGATGGAATGAGTGTGCCACTGACTGTGTGCAAGGTCTGTAATGGTGTGATTGCTCAGCATGACTTTGTGTCTGTCATGGTAGTGTGTGTCCTTGGTGTGAGGCCAGAGAAAGATGTGTCAGGTATTGGGATACAAACATACTACATTGCCATATGTTGTGCTGTGGTTCCCTGTATGTGACCGTGGTGTAGGTATGGTTATGGCAACAAAGACTACAGTGCATTAACAGTGAGATTTGTACTGTGCATTGCATGCATTACATTGGTTGACAATGTTCCCCATACATTACCTTGATACAAACCCCCAGTGTGAGGCTGTGCATTGGACCTCAAACAGTGTGCCGACTGCTGGAGCATACTTGTTTATTGTATGGAGTGTGCCAGGCACTGTCACAGAGTTGTCGGCTGAGCACTGATATGTGGTCATTTACATGTGTATCCCCCAATAGACAGACAGATGCTATATATGGCAGTTCAGTTATATCACTACAGTAGAGTTTTATGTGTGCCATATCACTTGCTCACATATTTTTCTTTTCCTTCCAGGGTAATGGTGCACCAGTGCAATCCCACATACTCTGCTGCAGAGGAAGAGGAGATACACCAGAGCCTGTGTGGGATTTTGCCACACTCTTTTCCCACACCAGCCAGAACCAGCAGGAGAGGGCTGCACTGTGGCAAGACCTTGTCCGTCGGGTAAATGACATAGGCATGCACAACCGGACATATGAGCAGGTATGCCATCACTGCAGTGATTTAATTAGAAATGTCCGTCAGCGTGCGTCTGATATCTACAGGCAACAGCTTGCCACAGGTGGAGGGGCAGCTATACACCCCCCCTCACCAGACTGGAGGGGCTCCTCCTAAGTGTTGTGGCTCCAGCTCAACAACAACATCATCCGCACACATGTGTAATGATGGAGGCTGGAGCCACCCAGCAGGAGGACTTGGAGCATGCAGGTAACATGCCATATCTATAGTTGACTGTTCTCTACACTGGTAGTTTATGCATGTGTGAGGTGTGTACTGTGTTTGTAGCTATTAACCAGGTAATTATTGTGCAAGAGTGCTATTCTCAATATCGGCAGTAGACCTGTGAAAGCCAACTCTTGTACTACTGAACTGTATCATACTCACAGTATCAATGGCACAGTTGTGCCCACTGACAATAAATGTCTTATTTGTGCAGGTCCCTCTGGTGTAACAGCAAGGCAGCCAATCCATGCTGGTGAGTGTGTAATAACAATCCTTTAATACTAATGATAGTAATAGTAATAATACCCTAAAATGGTATTGCTATGTGTGTGATTGCAGGTGTGTCTGTGTGTTTGTATCTCATGTACTGAGGAGTGTGCATGTGTGCATATGTGCATGTGCCGATGTGCCCATGTGTGCATGTGCGCATGTGTGCATGTGTGGTAACATTGTGTGCACATTGTAAATAAACTGTGTTTCCTGTCTTCTCCTCACAGGTTCTGGTGCTGCTCTGGTGGTGTGCAGCAGGGAACCTGAATCTGCTGATGAGGATAGTGGTAATGATGATACCTGTGTAATGGCACAGGGAGGTGTGCCAGGGTCCGTTGTTGGTCAGCCAATTGACAGTACACAGCTGTCAACCCCATCGATGCGCACAGTCATCCTGCCAATACATCCATTGTCACCAATATCCCTAGGTGATGGACAGCATACAGTGGGCATTGACCAGGGTAATGTGGTATCAGTGGCACATGCATCCCCTCACAGCAGCCATGGCCAGAGTCCTGACATGGTACCACACAGGCAGATGTCCAGGGGTTCTCGTGGGAGCATCCGTGGTCATACTGCCCCTGTCAGACGTGCCCACAGAGGTCTTTCAACCTCAGCTATGTTTCGGGCTGTAATGCAGGCACAGTCACTTATGGAACGGTACACCAGACAGGGTCTGAGGGAGCTGAGAGCACATCGCACTGCTATGAATGACACTATGCGTGACGTTGCGGCTGCCATCCGTAATTTCACTGAGGTCATTGACAGACATTGGGGGGACACATTAGATCTGTTCCACAACTACATGTCCATGAGCCAGGGCAACACAGGGTGGTTGAGGCATTGACATGGATGAATGCCAGCAACAGCAGCAGCTGGCAGTCATCGCGGACAACAACAAACCCGCTGCCGCTCCCATAGTGCCAGTACCAGCCCCAGCAATGTTGGGTCTGTGCTGTCATCAGACCACCCTAGGAGACCACGTGCACGTGGCTCTGGACAGTCCCAGCAGGGACATGTCTCCAGTCAACAACCACCTGCTTCTGATGACAGTACCCAGTCTGGCTTAGTACCTGATACTGTCCGTAGCACCCCTGCCAGGCACAGGTACCGTGTCCGTGGCCAGAAACAGTGATCTGTACAACCTGGCTGGTACAGTCTGTGGCTGTCCACAAACACCCATATATGGTGGCCACAAGGTGGAACTGTGTGCATGCATACACACATGCATAATGCTAACACCTATGGCTAACACATACACGCACATACTGGATCAACATTGCCCCATCTTCTACGGTTGTCCCTCACTAACACACACACACATACATGTCGATTGGTTGTATCAGTGGCAGACTCAGGCATACCAAGTACACACCCTGTGCATATGATGAAACTGTGCCACCTCCTGCAATCTGTAACATCGATGCAGGACCAGTTAACATGGTGCGGATGCACAGGGTGACTACATAGATGTGTAGTAATATTATCATGTTGTCAACTGTACAGTGTAATGATATCATTGTGGGTATATCCCAGCATGCCTGATGCATTAACAGTATGATTGTCATTGTATTGTTTGGTACACCACTATTAATTACCGTAGTGTAATGTCTGCACATCTTTGCATTCTGGTGGTAAGGCTGTAAACAGAAGACCACCTACATAGGTAGCACAGGGGATAAGAAAATGGAAGTTATGATACTCAATGGTGGACATGTAAACTGCAAGATGCATGCAGTACAACCTCTACTCTGCATGGAGAATGTTGATATCTGTGCAGTAATAGACAACAGGTTCAAGACTCCCAAGAGCGCCCTAGCACTACCAGGTTACACCTCATACCATGCTTGACAGCCCCAAAACACACAACTAACTATGACAGGAGGTGAGTCTCATTAAATGTCAGGGATACTGTGGTGGCAGGACAGGTAGCTTACAGCCTACTAAGTTGGGAAATGCTGATTGAGGGCTCAGTGTCTGTCATTATAAATGTGTATTAGTTCTGGTTTAAGCACTTGGGCTTCAGGCCAGTTATTTGACATTACGAAGGTTCATGGTCTGCACTCTTGTGGGAGGAGAGGCTGGACTCTGCCCGTCTCAGCTGGAAATTTCTGGCTAAAGGCTTATAGTGCCTGCATATTTGAACTGTTTCTTACTGAAATTGGTCCACCTTGTTTGCTGTAGCATAGACTAGATCCATGCCTGCTGATTGTAGCTTTGTTTGTATGCTTGTTTGCTTGTTATTTCCCTGAAACACTAATTCCACCTGAAACACAGCTTTACAGCGCCTCTGTGGATCCCTAGTGACATGTGCATTGCTTACTGTATGTATGTCCTTGTTTCACTTGACAGAAAGTTAGTGTTTGTCATTTATGCAATTAAGTTACCTGTAACACATTGCATTTGAGTTACCGGGCACTTGCTCACTAAAGCATTTATATATGCCAGCACTAACAAATTAAAAGCACTACACCCTCACAAACTCACCTTGCGTACCTTGTTCCCCATTGGCCCTTTTTGTTGTTAATTATAAAGGAATTCCCAATACTATCCTAGCATGTTCAAAGGTCAGTTGTCCATCTCCTCCACGGTCCAGCTGTTGAATCTGGGAATCTAGAGGCAATGTTACAACTGCCTCATTTACACAAACAACCCTCTCCTCCTCCCAACAAATTCCAACACATGTGAGAGATGCAACCATATATCCAAACTGCAGGCTAAGCTCTCTCAACTCAGTACTGGCAAAACCTGTCAGGAGGAGAAGGAAACCACAGTCACTACAATTCCAGTCTCACATAGACCTACCACAACAGCATTCCAAACAAATAAACACACACAAACATACTCGGAGTCTCTAAATAAAGGTCTGCCTAAGCAGCAGACACCTCCAAAGCACACAAGCAACCGCTACCCCAGAACAGAACGTGTGCAACACATAGCTCACAAAGCCAGTGTGCCGAACAGTCACAGCATGTAAGGCTAAACAGCACACCTGCTACACTTGTGATGGGTGCCTCTATCGTCAGGTACACTGATGTCCCGCTCACCAGGCTGAACAAGGAGAAGGTAATGGTGAGATGCCTGTCGCGCGCTATGATCTGCCACATAACACAAGCACACAGGTCACTCAAAGGCATGTACAAATATGAGTCAGTCAGTGTCCATGCCAGTGTGAATGACCTGAGATGTACCTGGACTACATGATAAGAGACATAGAGGAGCTCTCTGAGCATGTGGCCCAGACTGGTATGACCCTGACCTTGAGTAGCATCTTACTCTCACCAAGAGTGATGCCACAATATGTAGACAAGATGATTAATTTAGACAATTGGCTTATGTTCCAGTGTCATTCAAAGGGGATCCAATGCCTGTCAGCCTGGGATGACATGCTCGACAAGCCACACTGCTTTGCTAGGGATGACTTGCACCTGTCACCCATGGGCTTTCGGATATTGGCAAAGGCTCTTTCTACACCCATAGTGCCTTTTTTAGGCAAGGCTCAACAGACAAGACCACCTCCATAGATGTCACAAGGGATAGGAAACTAATAGTAATGCTACTCAACGCCAGCAGTGTAAACCTCAAGATGCATGCACTGGAAACTGTCCTTAGCATGGAGAACATAAATATCTGTGCAGTAACAGAATCCTGGTTCAAGGCCCCCAAAAGCACCCCAGCACTGGCAGGTTATACCTCATACCATGCTTGTCGGCCACAAAACATGCACTGAAATAGAACAGGAGAGGGAGTATCAATATTCATCAAAGATACACACATCTCCAGGTTGGTGGCACAGGACAAAGCATTAGAGACTATCCATGTGCAACTAACAGTGGGTAAGACTGCCATCCAGTTCATAGCCTGGCACACACCACACTCACAAACCCAGGTAACCCACTTGGCCTACTTAAGAATACATGAATATCTGCAGGTGTCTCCAAACAACAATATATTGGGCAGCTTCATTTACCCACACATAGACTGTGAGCATTACTGTAGCTCCAACACCCAAGGTGTAAAGTTCCTAAAATCCATACACTCAATTGCTATGGAACAACTTGTTACCACTCCCACAAGAGGGGAAAACATGCTGCACCTGTTCATCACCAACATGTGGACTTTATGCTCCAGACCAGAAGTGTATCCCTCGCTGGTAAGATGACACCATAGACTACTCTCACTGTATATTCACATACCAAATGCAGCCCCTGCACAGAAAACCACAGTCATAAAGTTGTGTAATGCACATTACACGTATTCACATGAGGCAGGCTTCACACATGGGAACTATTTAAGGTCACAGGTACATATGTCTATGTGGCACACACATACCTCATGTGTGCATTGACATTACTGATATGATCTATATCATACAATATTAAGAGCAACACCCCACACACACATGGACAAACAAAAACACACATGGCATTTGTAAGATTCAAACCCCTACCTAACTATGTTATGACACTTGAAAGAGATGCATTAGCAGAGCATGCTATTCACATGACTGGGATGTTTTCCTTCTCCTGCTGTACTTATAGGGTGCTGACATCATCAGTGTTTAGAAAGAGGAATGTGCATCATGCAGTGTGTTCTTCTAGTTGGCAAAAGGGACATTTCTTTCACTCAGAATTGCACACACACTAACCCCCCTCACCAAAACACTGAGCATTTGCAGGATTCAAACCCCTACCTAACTATGTTATGACACTTGAAAGAGACGCATTAGCAGAGCACGCTATTTGTATCACTGGGAGATTTTCCTTCTCCTGCTGTACTTATAGGGTGCTGACATCATCAGTGTTTAGAAAGAGGAATGTGCATCATGCAGTGTGTTCTTCTAGTTGGCAAAAGGGACATTTCTTTCACACAGAATTGCACACACAATAACCCCCCTCACCCAAACACACACACTGAGCATTTGCAGGATTTAAACCCCTACCTAACTATGTTATGACACTTGAGAGAGACGCATTAGCGGAGTGCACTATTCGCATTACTGGGAGGTTTCCCTTCTCCTGCTGTACATATAGGGTGCTGACATCATCAGTGTTTAGAAAGAGGAGTGTGCATCATGCAGTGTGTTCTTCTAGTTGCCAAAAGGGACATTTCTTTCACACAGAACTGCACACACACTAACCCCCCTCACCCAAACACACACACACACACACACACACACACACACACACTGAGTATTTGCAGGATTCAAACATGGACGTGACATTGCAAATTCAACCCCTGGGATCTCCACTGTGTCCCTGCTTGACGGAGGCACAGCACACTAGCATTGGTGCCTTCTGTGACCTACTTTACAGAGGCACAGTAGCCTACTGTACTGGGGAGGCAGATGCCAAGCACACTCTGGCTAAGCTTGTATTCCCTAGGGCAAACAGCCTAGTATTGACCTCTACACCCATATGTTTAATTTTCAGATGCACAATATTTGTTGCTGATAAACTGTTTGCAGGTCTTTATTGCCATAGCTTTCCATGTTTCTATGTACAACTTGTGTATCTGTGGAAGATGTTTAAATATGTGTGGGATCCACTATTTAACGTATGTCTCTGTAGTCATTTAACTGTGTGCACTGGGCAGATTGCTGTATTGTGGTTGGTTCCTGGATTAACACATACAAATACCAGATATGTGTGGCCTACTGCTAAACTGAGACATGGCCTAAGTGTGTGAGCATGCCCAGTTCAGGCATTCCATGGCTTATTGCCTGACATATGTCTCATTTATCAAAGTGTGCGAGTATGCCCAGTATGTGCTTTCCATATGCTGAGATCTGCAGTCCACCACATTTGTGGTTGTGTGTGAACTTCAACAATATTTCACATTTATAGTTGTGTGTTGGGAGTCATGTTGTGTACATACTGCCCAACTGCTTTGTGTCTGAACCCGACAGGGATTATACTGTGCCAGCAGGGTTTCCATGGGATAGTTTGCATACAGTTGTCAACATCCTTTCATACTGACCATACACTGTAATATTGTATAGTGTACTGGTTCAGTACTTTCACTGTGGTGGACAGTACCCTGGGTTTCAGTCCTATCACTGCTTTAAATATTCATAGTGAGCACACCAGACTGGTTAAGGGCCAGTTGTGCACATATGACCATGCTGCATTTTGTTCGGATATGGAAAACTTAAACCAGGCTTGTCCAACATTGGTAGTGTATTCCACAACTTGGGTGGACATTGACAAACACTAGCGATGTGCCCTAGGCCATTTCTACTGCTAGTCAGAGAGTGTGTTTGTCCTTCAACACATTGTAACTGGATTTTGACATGACATATTTCAAGGTTAGTATACTATGCCTCTGTCTACCCGTGACATAACAGTGATACCCAGGGTAAACCTACCATCTCCCATCCACTCATCAAGATTCCTGTTGAGGAGAGTCAATGAGGGACTCTCTGGCTAACCTGTACTGGGAGTTTACTCAAGAGTGGAGGGAGCTTCTGGGTTATGGATCAATCACTGCAGCATGTCCTATGTATGTCAGTGCTGGGGTTCAGGTCTCTCATGTGCATAGCTCACTGGCATTCAGATTGTACAAGGTGCAGCATGTTCATTGATTCCAGCTTGGACATGGCTTTATACATCAGGCACAGATTGCCTCTGGGCAGGCAGTATGGCACTGTGTGGGGCTGCAGTTTGTTTAATCAGGCAACACATGGCATCTTTTCAAGCTCTTTGATCCTCCTGGTGAGGTACTTTTGGGGTCTTTCCAGTTGCTGGAGGTGTCTGCTGAGGTACATCCCACAGGGGCCATTGTACTCAATTGTGAGGCTGATGAAGGATGACTGAAGAGGCACGATGACCTCCCCTGATCTAGATCTGACTACCTTTATGATTAGGTGGGTATATGGTATGTTTCTGTAACCACTACAGCCACATGGTTGTCAAATGCAAGATATCTATCAAATTGTGTCCCCAGGTCTCTTATTACTTCTAATGTACTTAATTGGTTAACACCTATGTGGTAATTGGTGGGCACTTACTGTTTATCCACAGGGGATGACTATACACTTTTCTGCAATTAACTTGATGACATGGCTGTGGCACCAGTTGTCTGTTTCTATGTGGCCCTTTTGTAGGATGCTTGTGTCAGCTGGAGGGTCAGATATGGTGTCCAGTTTGTAGTCCTCTGCAAACTTGTTCAGACACAGTCCTTCCATGTTGGCCTGTACATATGGGAAATATATACCAAACAAGGGGGGATGCCAGTTGTAGCTGGTTTGTAGTCTGACATGGCTGCAACATTTCTGACCATGTCAGTTCTGTCCTTGGGCTGGTTTGCAACCCATCTACTGACATAGGGGTTTATATTTAAGCTGGTGAGCTTATCTATAATGAACATGTGGGGTATTGTATGGAAGGCTTTTGCAAGGTCCAGATAGGCTGTGTGGACCACATTCCCCTCATCAATGGCCTTGATGACTGTTTCAAATGAGTAAAACATGTTTAAGGGGCAGGATCTGTCCTTAAGAAAGCCATGCTGGGTAGGGTCCAGTGTCTGTAGGTCCCCAATATCTTTATTTCTGAGGTCCATGATGATCCTTTCCATAGCTTTGCAGACCAAGCTTGCCAGGATTCTGGGGTGATAGTTTGCTGTATCCATTGAGGCAGCACCTTTGTGGAGAGGGACCATTGTTGTTGTACACTGCTCTTTGGGTACATATCCTGTGGTAAGGCTGAAATTGAGCAGTAGTGTTATTTGGCGTTCCATTCTACATGGAGTTCATGTTGGACACAGCCCAGGACACCATCTCGTACCATTGATGCTGTGTGTTTTGCTTTGAAGGTGCTGCCTGTTACCTCAGCATCTGCAATGTCAGGGGGCCAGCACTCTGCTGGGATAGATATTTGTCATTTTGGGGGGGGGGTTGCACTGAACCTGTCAGGTTGGATGTTGGCAATGTGTGTGGGTTTGGTGTATTGTTTGTAATATTTGGTAATTCAGAACATATCTGTGAATTCCCAACAAGGTTCCTACCATCAGTT
This sequence comes from Protopterus annectens, assembly GCF_019279795.1. Lineage (NCBI taxonomy): Eukaryota > Metazoa > Chordata > Ceratodontiformes > Protopteridae > Protopterus > Protopterus annectens. Next base: position 253,755,787 of record NC_056746.1, on the reverse strand, counting down.
AAGACAGCCTTGTGATTATCCTTAGTGTCCTGTACAATTTGTATCTTCATAGGTTCATAGGTTCATACTGGGCTATCTGCCCTAGGGCATTTATCAGCCTAGCCAGAGTTTGTGTGGCTTTCGCCACCCCTTGCTATGTGAATATTATGCCCATTTAGGGTTTACTTTACTGTGCCTCTCTCTAGACGTGACACAGTGAAGACCCCCGGTGTAAATCTACGATCTCCCATCCACTTAGCAAGATTCCTGTTGAAGAGAGTCAGTGAGGGGCTCTGCCTAACATGGAGTGGGATTCTGTTCCAGATTGTAGGGAGCCTCTGGGTTATGAATCTGTCCCTCCAGCACATCCTATTTATTTATGTGTTGAGGTTGACATCTGTCGCTCTCGCGGCTCTGATGGATTTGGATTTTCTGAGGTGGAGCATGTCCATCAATTCTGTATTGGACATGACCTTGTACATCGGGCATACATCACCTCTGAGTATGCAGTATGTGACTGCATACAGCTGGGGTGTTGTCAGCCAGGCAGCATATGACAAATGTTTGACACCCTTTATCCTCTTGGTGAGGTACTTTTGTGGTCTTTCTAACTGCTGCAGGTGTCGGGTACGGTACATCCCAAATGGGGCATTGTACTCAGTTATGGGCCTGATAAGAGAAGAGTATAGGGGCACAATGACCTCTCGATGTAGATGTGAATCCTTTCATGATAAGGTGGCCAATATAGGTGGTCTTCCTAGCCATGTTGGCAATGTGAGTGTCGCATGTGGGGTTACTGTCCACTTGTAACAAAAATTATTTAAAAGATTATTAGTAAATTATTGTAATTGATCATCTCGTCTTCATATTGTGGCATCATGCTTGGTGAGGGTAGGATGTTAGTCAGGGTCATCATGTTTGCATATACTACATGGTGTTACATTGCTTAACACATGGCAATCATGCCTCAGGTGGTGCTGCAGGGCTGTCTATGTTGGATGCATATACTACACTCCCTGTACATGTTTGATAGCAGGTTGTGTCAACTTAGGCATCCCTTTTACTATATGTGTGAGTCAGAGAGAGGTATCATTTCCTGGGTTCCTACTGAGCCAGTGTATGTGCTATGCGTTGCCATTTTGCCAAGGCCAAGGCATACTGGGCATGCCTCCTTCTGCCTACTGGGGCAGGCTTAGGTTGTTCCTCCTCCGAGTCACGCTCTGCCTATGATTGGCTTGGCAATGGTGGGGGGCTGTTTGGCCCAGCCCTATGCTGGTCCTGCTGCAGCTGTTTTCACAGAATCATATTATGTAGCATAGCACATACAATGATGATTTGGGTACATGTAGTTGGTGAGTACTGCAAGGCTCCACCAGATGTGTCCAGGCACCGGAACCGTGACTTGAGCAGCCCAAACACACGCTCGATTACATTTCGTGTTTGTGCGTGTGCCTCATTATGGTGTTCTTGTTCAGGTGTGTGTGCGTTTCTGATGGGTGTCATCAGCCACAGCTCCAGTGCATAGCCAGCATCCCCCAGTAAGTGACCATGTGGGATGTCCCCATTGGCAAATGTCTGGTACAGCTGCGTCAAATGCCAGATATGGGAATCATGGTAGCTTCCAGGGCAGCCAGCACACACATTCATTATTATGCCCTGGGCATCACACACGACCTGGCAGTTGATGGAGGGGAAGCCCTTGTGGTTAATGTAGGCCCTACCCCGCTCACCGGCTGGTGCTTTGATGCATATATGCGTGCAGTATATTGCACCCACTACCTCAGGGTATTCCGCTATTTGCTGGAAGAGACTCATATTGCTGGCCAATACCTCATGGGAATTGGGGAAATATACATGATCACCGACGTGTGCTGACATGGCATCCAGTAACTGGTGCAGTACCCTGGATGCTGATGCCTGTGATATCCCCATCATATCACCAGTTGGTCTCTGGAAGGTACCTGTTGCTAGTATTCTTAGGCCAACATATACCTTGGTTTCCACTGGGATGGGTTCCCCTCTGTTTGTTCTGTGTGTGAGGCGTGGCCTGCACAGCTCAACAATTTGCTACAGGAGGTCTCTGTCCACTCTATAGTGCTCCACTATCTCCAGCTCATGTAACCCCTGGTAGGTGACCCTGGGCCTGTACACTCTTCTCCGTCTCCTCACTGTGGGTTGTCTGGCAGCATTTGCATAGTCACCACCCTCAGCAAGTTGCATATGTCTCCTTATAACAGCTATGGCAGCCCCTAGCATTTTTGGTCTGAGTGAAGCTTTTTCAGTTTTCACTTCTAATAGCTTACTCCTCTGTTGCAGTGTCTCTTGAGAGAAACAAACATTCTGCACTGTTGTTTGCAGAGTTTTAAGTGCTGGGCTGGGCTACTGTTCTGCCTGTGTAATTGCCTGCTTCTGACTGTTTTCACCTGCTAGCTCTGCCAGTAATTTCTGCTAGCTTCCTACTATTTCCCATGCTTCCTTTTTCCCTTCTGTTTCCTCAGGGGGGAGCAACGTGCATGCCAGCAAAAACACGCTCACAGCGGCTAACACGCGCGCACACATGCTTAGACAGACTAGAATCTGCTTATTCGGGTTAAAACGTGCGCACACCAGTGCAAACAAGCTTACAGGTGTTTAAACAGGCTCCTACATGCGTATTCTGCCTTAAACGCGCTCACTCACGCTTAAACGCGAGCACTCTAGCTTACTCGTACCTACCAGCGTGCACACGCACGCATGCATGCCCAGCAAGAAACTTTGGTGTTATCCATAGTGTACACCTTCCATTTCTTGGCTTTCCCATGCCTACTTGTTGACACTCCTCTTTCCATGATGTGTGACTGACAGCTTTCACATGCCACTGTGCTCCAATGAGCTGCATTCCTTTCATACATTCCCCCCTGTGATGTCACCTATCTCCTACTCTGTTACTCCCCCTTATCCTACTCCCACACTGCACATGTGCTCATTTTCTATGTAATAGTGCGATTCACTATCCTACCACTCATTTACATAGGTTTGCCTACTAATGCTTAGTTACACTCCGCTTCCCCCCTTAGCAACCCCTACTCGGTGGCCATGTTGTTTTACCCTGCTATTTCCTTCCATTGTAAACTCATGCTTTGCATAAACCCACATTTGTGGGTTTAATATTTTTATTTTTTTGTTTTTTTATAGCGCAGCCCATTTGCGCGACGCTGTGCTACGTTTATTTTTATTTTATGTTTGCATCGGGGTACGTTGCCAGTGGCCACATATTTGGCCATTGGCATGCTGCCTGCGACATTTGCAACCTTTATTTGGAGCTGACAAGGCTCCATTGTGTTATCTGCAGAACGGTACTCAGTTATCAACTGAGTACATTTCTGTAGATAACACGGCTCTTACACAGGCAGGTTTCTGCTTCCTGGATCGCGAAATTACCTAATTTGCATGCCTTTCAGCTGCCAGTGAGGTAATTAGCATATCCACGCCCTGCCCGTGTAAGAGCCATATAAGGTGCTCTCTTACACGCACATTCAGGCTGTTCCTGGATCGCGATGGCTGCATGGAGTCTTACACTACTCTTAGACTCCGTGCAAGCCATCGTGAATCCTGCCCCATATGTGTTTTTTGAGGAAGGCACTGGTAATTTCCATTCTTGAATCTTAAGTAAAGCAGTGTGTTAGCTTCACATGCATAGCAAGCCAAAAATAAAAAGTCTGTTGGAAGGACTGCAACAGTGACTTATTCAAACATCTACTCTAGTAGTATGTCCTTATGTCTTTGTGGGCTTCCTACAGAAATGTCAGAAGTTGTAATGCAGAGTCCAAATGCTGAAAATAAACATACTGAAATTACAGAGGAAGAGGGAATACTGAACGTTGCTTTTCTCCTTTAAACATGTTTTTTGCATGTCGTGGGCAAGGCCCCTAGCACCCAACTCCAAGATCACCATACCTTGAGTAAGACAGAAAAAATATTCAGAGAAATGGCAGTCTTGGACTGAGTAAATGTAAGTTTGGATTTTTTGGCATTCAGTCTCCACATTTTGGGACTTGGCATAGAACATCTCAGCAATTCAAATGATTACTGACTGTGTATTTCAGAACTCTGACTTGGTAAACACAGAAAAAAATTGCTGATGATGTGAAATGTAGACTTCAGAATAGTGCAAGAAAACTATTTTTACTGAGATCGTGGTACATGTGGATCAGGGCATTTGCCCTTTATTCCACAGTAGTGTGATCTTAGAATTGGTATATATAACTAGCAGATAGTGCTGGAGTTTACCTCCCTGTAGAAAAAATATTTTGCTCCTTCTTTTGATTGTCGACATTTCAGACTGTAGACAATTTGAGCCCAAAGTTTTGTCAGTCAACATTCTGAAAATTTAATCTTATGAAGTGGATTCAAATACATACACAAATGCACAAACACAAAAACACATTAATATATATTTTCCATCCATCTTATATTACACAATATATGTATTTATATAACATATACGTAAGTACACACACACATACACACACACACACACACACACACATATATATATATATATATATATATATATATATATATATATATATCTTGTACATACAGGTATACAAACAGACAGAGAGACAAAAAGACAAATGATCTCAGTGAGAAAGAAACCAGCTGTCTGTCAGTGATAACACCCTTAAACACCTTAATTTAGCCTGAAAGATGCCAACAAATGGTTCCCATTAAAAGAACTTTATTTAAAACATAGCTGCAAATTCAAGATTATTTTTGCGACTAAAATCTAATTTAGCTGGCCTATTTTACAGCTTTGTAGCCTCTCTCTTTCTTTCTCTGCCCAGATTTAAAGTAAGGTTTTTCAGAGGATCTTTTCTGCTCCACTGTCAAGGATAGGGGAGATGTTTTGGTCTATTTTCCCATGACTTCAGAGCAGGACACAGATGCATACTATGTAAGTTAAGGGATCTGGTTGTACAGTGGTTCTAACTGATGGAAACACTATATTGTACATAGCATCACTAAGTGGACTGAGTGGGGTTGACCCATGATACTTCTGTGCATGATACACTTTCCAAGTTGGATCCAGAAGATCATTATATATTTAACACAGTCTGTGCCCTTCAGTTGGATTTATTGCTGCTGTTATTTCACACATCAGCCTTTGTGGGCCATTATCGCTGATGTTGCTTACATTTTTGGTGCAGTTAGTCTGCAGCTTTTGTGACCTAAGTGACAGTTTCATCTAGAAACACTGTTATTTACACATCTGTGAATTGTGGAATATGTTAAAGACTTCATCCATAGCTCAACTAAGAAACCGACTGTTGATGCTAGTTGGCCAATGCTCAGAGCATCATCACCATTGTTTTGTAATAGCCATTAGAGCCAAAGAAGAGTGAGAAAATAAATATTGCAATTTTTTGTCACTTTCTCCCTCTTCTCTGAGTTTGTGTGATCTCATAGCTAGTAATTATATGTGGTTAGGGTATAGAAGCTTGCCTCCATATCAGAGACCTGTTTTGTGATCTTGGGAGTGTCGCTGTTTTGAGTCAGCTTCCCAAGGTTTTAGATATTTTGGGCTAAATAACTATATGTTAATTAAATGAAATGATTATTCATAGTAAATATGGCCAACTAAAATAAAGGGAGAAATCAGATTTAAAAACATTCTGAGAACCTGCAAGGTGGATTGCATTTCTGTACCTAACTGATAAATCCTTTGTGTTTTGCAACCGTGGGAATGTTGCTGTTTTGAGTACTGACCTTTCAAACCTTAAATGTTCTGGAGTCAAATAACCGCATGTCAATACAGCAGCAAACCCTGCAAACTAACATAAAAGAACAAGTAACCTTAAAACATTCACCTGCATTGTGGCTTATATCTCCATACCTCACAGATAAGCTTCCATTATTTTCTTGGAGCTATTTTAACTATCCTTGGGTTTTGAATAAATTTTCCAGAAAGGATTAAAAAATAAACAAAACTATAATTTTGATTTAATCCAGAACTTGACTGAAAATGCTATAAAATATGATCAATAACCCATTGACAATAACATCAGTGCACTAAAAGAGAAAACTCACTCCTGTAAATTCACACTTTTTTTTGATTATTCATAAACAAGGAAACTGAATACAAACATGACCCAAACAACACAACAACAGCAATACGTTATGCATACTATCACCAGAGGCGAAATAACTTCTGCAGTGAGAGGTTGAAATAAAGGTTAAGGTATTTACCTTATAGACACAAAGTGCAGGGTATGATTCTCACATGGGGTAATTGGCTAAGATTAAAATGACCCATAAGTGTAACTAGCCTAGCATTGATCTATGAATCTATGAACTTATGAGTGTTTCCAGCCAGTAATATCTGAATAGAACATAATATTGCCTCTCCCCCCCTAAAAAATTTTCAGAGTTATGTGCCCAGTGGTAAGCAAAACAAAGAATTTAGTTATTCTCTTCCAACAGTTGAGACACCATATTCATGCACCTAGTGCTCACTCACATAAAACTGCTGTAGTATTGTATTAAGAACACAAATATCATAAACTTGGATGAACTGCATACCCCAGTGCATAGTAACACTTGTGTACTATTAGCACTAGTGACTGGGAAGAAGATATTTGTTTGCCTGTAGGGTATGTGCTTATTTGGCATCTTAAAGGCATGGTGTGCACTCTGTTAGGAAGACAGGTTGAATAAAAAACAGATAGTATTGGAGAGAGACTTGTATGTACTGGACCACTTCAGCCCCTTTTTGATACAACCATGTGACAAAGATAAAAAAGCATCAAGTAACTGAAATAGCGGGAAAGCAAAACAGAACACTAAAATTTACAACCCAGTATTCAGAAACAGGATAAAAACATGTAATATCACTGTCTAAGTGATATGTTATGGTTTGCCACCTAATATACAAACTCTTTTTGGCTTGAAACTGACCCCAGGCCTATCTGGAAATATAGTCAGTAGAACTGCACACACAATAATCTGTTTATAAAATAAATGGTAGAGTCTTTGGAATGATCATGTATTGTCACTGAAGATAGTGTAGTTATATCTTTGAAGGAAATCAGGTTGTTGTGTCATATTCAAGTGATAATGACATCATTATTAACAATGATATTAATAAAAATTATTTAAGGGATTATATATATTGCTCAATGTGTTTTATCCACTGCCTTCTATGCTGCAATGCTGTTAGCAAATATGTAAGTAAATGTACTCATTTTAACAAGTTTTTTGTTTTGAAACAAGTTCTACCATGTATCAGAGGCGGATCTGAGGAAGACAAGTTAGAAAATTGTGAACTTGTGTGGAAACTGAGCTTAAATGTCAGAAAATGACTACAGCTTAATTTTGTTATATGTATAAATAGTGGGCTGAAAATGCAGGCAACTGAATTACAACTTTTTTCATTTTGGCATTTTATTCTTATATTTTACTTCATTTTAGGACTTATAATTTTAAAGAATGAGAACTTCATAAAATGTAGGAAATATGAATTTTAAGACTATTTGATCAGCTGGTAGTTTCACATGACTGAATTTTGGTATATAAGTTGTTGCAAGTTTTGTGAATGATGTTCAGGTGAAGTCAGTGATGCTCTCAGATGAAAGTACTTAACAACTTGACAAAAAGTATTACACTTACCAACGTTTCCTGTGTATTTGTTTTTTGTTTCTAGTTTAGTATGACATGCTCTTCTGTGCAACACTGCTTTGTGTTCTGTTTATAAGAAGCGTTGCCTTTATAGGAGGGGGGGGGGTTCTAGTTTTTCAAATTAGCCATTCACCAAAATAAATTGTTGTGGCTACCACTACTTGTACTGCAGGTGTGCTGATTATTTCAGACAAGTTTATGCACATTTTAACGTTCAGATTTCTGTCATGTTTCACTTTCAAATATTCTTCTATGTTTTTTCAATGTTTTTCTTGTTACATTACACTACAGTTTTCTTTGGCTCCCTGTTGTTATTCTGAAACTTCTAAGTGTGAGTCCTGGAATAAAGAAAAAGAAATATGAAAATTCAAGAAAACAGTGAATAACATTGTTACTCTCCTTTGAAGTTGTTTTTTATAGGGGATAAGCTCCCCCTACACCCACATAACACTTGAACTTATATATCCCTCTGCACCCTTACAACCCCTGAACTTGATTACACATATATATATATATATATATATATATATATATATATATATATATATATATATCAAGCCAAAAAATAAGGGAGCAAGTCGATGGCTCCAGAGTCAACACAATAAAATTTTTATTGAACAATGTAAGTGCTTTCACAGTCAATCTAACTGCATCATCAGATGTTCAAAAAACACAAGACAAAGGTGCATTTATATAGACATTATACCACTTCCCTTAATTATCTAACAAACCCCATTTAATTATTAAATTGTCTGATTTTTATTTTGGAATGTATTTTTATGTACAACTCTTTTTTTTATACAAGCTTTTTTATGTATATGTTTTTATATATGTTATAACAACAATATGCAGTTTCTTTTTTAAGTAGGCATGATGTCATACTAGTGAAGGTTTTTCAATATTTATACATAAATAGTTTGTGGCAATGTGCTTTTATGTGGAGAGACTTTAACTTATTAAATAGGGTTTATTAGAAAATTAAAGGAAGTGGTGCAATAATGTCTATATAAATGTACCTCTGTCTTGTGTTTTTTGAATGTCTGATGAAGCAGTTAGAATGACTGTGAAAGTGTTTACGTTGTTCAATAAAACAGTTTATATTGTGCTGAATCTGGAGCCATCGGCTTGTTCCCTTCTTTTTTGGCTTGCTGGATATTTGTTTCTACTAAGTGGAACATTTGTCCGTAACCTGTGGATACTTTTTTGTGGATCTATCTGTCATTATATCTATCTATCTATCTATCTATCTATCTATCTATCTATCTATCTATTTTTTTATTGTTTAAATTTATTTATTTATTTATAGTTTGTATCACAGGATAGTCCATTGGGCCATGAGGAGCCCATTTTCAATGGAGTCCTAGGGAGAAAATTACAGATTTAACATAAGAGTAAGTTATTAGAAAAATGTAATGTGCACAAATGAAGCAAAATTAAAAAGTGCCTTCTGTTTGGAGTCTGCATGTCCTCCCTGCGGTCGAGTGGCATTCGAAAGACATGCATATAATGGGCGTGCCTTCGTTGAAGGTTGGGCATTGAGCTGGCACCTCGGCACCCGTAAAAAAATCTACTGCCAATCATTAGTGGACCGGAGTTCCGCTGTGGCAACCCCTAACCAGGAAAAGCCAAAAGTAGAGCAAGTACAGTGCACATATTAGTACAATGCAACAAGAGTAATATTTACAAACAGTCAAAGTTGTTAACAGTTTAACATATTAGCACAATGCAATAACAGAAACAGTCTAAATTTTTTAACAGTTATGCTAATTCAAGCAGTGAAAAAAAAAAAAAAAAAAAAAAATATATATATATATATATATATATATATATATATATATATATATATATATATATATGTGTGTGTGTGTGTGTATGGGTCTACTTGAGATGTTCGAAATTTCAAATTGCCAACATTCATATGGCCAAGACCATATGATTGACATTTTGAAATGTCGAACACGTATAGCGGAGATCCCCATACAGCACGGAACTGGGAGTTTTCCCTTTTCTGCACTGTAGTGCGATCTCGGAGTAGGAATATTTAAGTACCAGGGGGTGTGGGGGTGCAGGGGGGCATGCCCCCCTGCTAAACAGAGTTAGTGAAGTGTTTTTGTGTGTTTACGTTATGTAGGAGATGTTCGATATTTCAAAATGTTGATCTTATGGTCTCGGCCATATGAAAGTCGGTGTTCTGGAATGTCGAACATCTGAAGTATATATATATATATATATATATATATATATATATATATATATATATATATATATCAACTCCAAGATTACCACACCTTGGATAAAAGGGAATATTCTGAGAACTCAGGGTATGTAAGTCTGCATTTTAGGTAATTCAGTCTTATTATTCTGGAACTTGCAGTTACAAGTCTCAGAGTATCAGATGGTTAATATTTTGTTCATGCCATTTTAGTAAATTTACACTTTTTGAATTGCTTTATTAGATCATTATTATATAACATTAAAGGCATTCAATTAATGCCTCTGTATAGAGGAAGTTTTTATTATGTAAAGAGATGAAAGTGCTAGACATTCCTGAATAAAGTACCATTCTGCCTTTTTATTTGTAGGAAATTAAAGTGAAAGAATAGTCTTGTAAAATCTTACCATAACCATAGATGTCCTTCTCTTCCATGTTGCAGTATTCATACTGAGGGATTTCCCACCTCAGGTGACCTGACATCGGCTCCTATACAAAAGCTTAAACCTGGCTGCTGTAGGTGCGTGGGACGTTACACGCAGGGCCATAAACCATTGACCATAAATGTGATGTCTGCACGCACAGACCTCAGAACTTGAAGCCCAGGATAAGGTGCACAAAAGAACAAGTTGAGGCCAAGAAGCAAATGTCCCTGAAGGGCTGCACAGGTTAGACTGTAGAGAGTGGATACAGAGGTCATAGAGCAACCAGCCAGTAGAGATAGAAAAAAGGGGGTATGGAGGGTGGGAAGGAATACTGCAGCATGGAAGAGAGGGGCATCTATGTTTATGGTATGATTTTACAAAACTATTCTATGTCCTTCTATTCCTATGTTGCAGTATTTATACAGTGGGAGAGTACCACAGCTAGAAGGAGTGAAGGGAGGGGGCATAGGTAGAGGATTCCAAGAATCCCTGCAGGATTGCCCTGGAAAATCCTGCTCTGGCCCTGGAAACCTGGTCTAGCTTGCAGTGCTTTGTGAAAGAGTGAACTGTAGACCAGGTAGCTGCTTCAATTATGGAGGCTGTGTCCAGCCCTCTAAGAAATGCCTTGGAGTTATCCATACCTCTAGTGGAATGAGCCCTAACTCCTTGAAGCAATTGTTTGCCATGATGTGAGTAGCAGAAGAGAATGGATTTCCTGATCCAAGAGGAAATGGTTTGTTTGGAGACTGCCTTACCCAGAGCCCTGGGGTGGAAGGAGATGAAGAGTTGGTCAGATTTTCTGAAGGACTTAGTTTTGTCTAAGTAGAATCTCAGTTGTCTGAGTACATCTAGGGAATGAAGGATCCTCTCTGCGGTATTAGTTGGAGAGGGGAAGAAGGTAGGTAAGTGAATGGACTGATTTAAGAATAGTTCATTCACCACTTTGGGCATGATGGAAGGGTTTTTGCACAAGGTCACCCTGTCATTGTGGAAGGTGTTGCAAGGAGGACAGGCCATGAGGGCCTGTAGTTCACAGTCTTCTAGCGGAGGTAATGGCCACTAAAAGAATGGTTTTCCATCTGCACATTTGCAAAGAAGCTGTGCTGGCTGGCTCAAACATAGGTAAGGTGAGTATTTCCAGCACGAAATTGAGGTCCCAGGGAGGAGGGATGGGTTTTCTTGGTGGTCTGATATGCAAGACCCCTCTCAGAAAAAGTTTAACATCTAGTCTGGAAAGCAGTGGTGGCTGTAAAGGCAAGCAGGCTGAAATGGCAGAAAGGTGGACTTTCACTGAAGAATATGCTAGTCCTTCCCTAATGAGCTCACATATATAGCTAAGGACAAGTGAGGGATCCACCTCTAAAGGATCCCTGTCCTTAAGAGAACACCATATTGAGAATTTCTGCCATTTAGACAAATAGTGTTTCCTAGTAATTGGTTTTCTGGCCTCCCTCAGGACTGAGAGCACATCCTCTGAGTAGTGTTGTCTGAAAGGGATCAGAAGTTGATCACCCATAGAGTTAGGTGCAACAGAGACAGCTGAGGGTGAATGAGAGTTCCCTTTTGTTGCATTAGTAGGTCCACCTTGTGGGGTAAATTTTGGTGATTGCCCTTGGCTAGGGAGTGAAGAAGGGGAAACCAGTGTTGCCTTGGCCAATAGGGGGTCACCAGCAAGATTTATGGCTGTTCCTTTTTGATTTTCAGAAGGATCTTTTGTATTAGAGGGGAAGGGAGGAAAAGCGTACAGGAACATTCCCTTCCATGGAAAGCTGAAGGCATTCCCTCTCCAAGTTAGAGGAGTGTAATCCCTGGTGCAGAATGTGTGTAGTTGTCTGTGCTGGGGAAGGCAAACAGATCCAGTTGAGGTGTGCCCCACTGGTGGACGATGCTTAGGAAGGTATCCCTGTTCCACATCCATTCGTGTTGTAAGGAGGATGTTCTGCTGAGCAAGTCCGCTTGTTTGTTTTCTTGAGAGGGGATGTAAGAGGCCTGCAGAAAAAGGTTGTGGTTGGCTGCTAGATCCCAGATTTGTAGGGTTATCTGGCATAACTGGTAAGCCTTTGTTCCTCCTTGTTTGTTTAGGTACCACATGACAGTTGTGTTGCCTGTCACAATGTGGAGCAGCCCTGGTTGCAAGATAGGAAGGAAAGCTTTTAGAGCAGTAAGACAGCAGTCATTTCTCTGACATTGATGTCTTGCTTTTGCTGGGCAGGGGTCCAACACTGTTGTACCCTGAAATCCTGTAATGTTGCCCCCCCTACCTTAGGTCTGAAGTATCAGTGTGGATGGATTGGGGGGGTGGGGGGAGTCGAAGAGGAATGCTCTGCTTCTGTAACATTTGCTGAATCAACCACAGTAGTTCTGTTTTCAGGCAGGGCAGAAGAGGGATAAGTTTGTCTAGTGGTTGTTGGCTCTGAGACCACACATTCTTTAGGTACCATTGGAATTTTCTCATGTGCATCCTTGCTAATGGAAGCATGGGAATAGTGGCTGCCATGAGACCTTGAACTTGCAGAAATTGTCTTGCAGATAGGTGAGATACTGAAAGTAGGTTTTGAAAATGGGAGGAGAGAGACTGCACTTCATCTGGTGGGAGTAAGGATCTCATCAGGTCTGTCCTGATCCTGCAGCCTAGGAATACTTTGTCCTGTTGAGGAAGAATAGAGGATTTCTGAAGGTTTAGGTTGAATCCCAAGTTGTGGAGGAGAGACATGGTGAGCTTGAGATGGGTCCGTAGGGTGGACTCTGATTCTTCCAGAATGATAATGTCATCTAAGTAAGGGTAGATTTGGACTCCCTTGGTTCTGCAATAGACAATGGCTGGGGCCAAGCATTTTGAAAAACTCTGGGAGCCATTGACAAGCCAAAGGGAAAGGTTGTAAACTGAAAGTATGAAGGGTGGCCAGTAAAGTGCAGAAACTTCCTCTGGCATGGCCTGATAGGAATGTGCAGGTAAGCATCCAGAGTGACCATGAAGGCTTGGGAGAGGATGAGAGGTAGGAGAGTTTGAAGGGAGAGCATCCTGAAGGAGGGAACCTTCGGGAACAGGTTCAGATATGATAAGTCTGGGATTGGTCTCTAAGGGCCATCTTTTTTTGGAATTAAGAAAAGGCAGGAATAGAAGCCTTGTCCTTCCTGTCCTGAGGGTTGTATAGTTTCTTGAGTCAGGAGTTCTTTCAGAATGAGAGGGAATAGATGAAGCTGATTTTTTTGGAGGGAAAGGAATTCCTTTTTGGTTTTGGTCTTTCCTTCTAGGATAGGAAATATCCTTTTTGGATGATGGAAAGAACACAAACTTCTGCTGTGATGGATTTCCAGAAGGGAAGGCAGTGGGTAAGGTGGGCAGACAGAGACAGTTGAGCAGGACAGTCATGCTGAAGAGGGCCCCCCTCTGGAAAGGGCTGTTTGGCTGGGGGCTGACAGTTGGGGGGTCTTGAGTAAGGCTGTCTCCTGGATGCCCTGTGGGGCCTTAAGGAGGAAGGGCATGACACTGAAGGAGTCCTTCTGACAAAAGATGTTTTTGCTGGGTAGTTCCTATAATATCTAGGGAAGGGGGACACCAGCAGATGGTTAATGTCCTGCAGTTCTTTGCTTTTCTCTTGTAATGTTTTGAAAAGTTCTGCTGAGTTTTTCCCAAATAAAAGGTTGTGGTCCAGAGGAACATCCATGATTTTGGAATCCTTTGGTAGAGGTTGTAGGCAAAGTCAGAAGTATCTGCATAAGGCAGATACAGAGACAGCCAACCTGGCTGAAACCTCTGTGTATTGTAACTCCACCTGATAGAGTGTCTGGCTACTTCTGGAGCTAGAGACAGTTTTGATGCAATGTCAGCTTTGGTTGGACAGTCTGTGGTAGAACCCAGCAAGGTGGAAGCCTGGGAGACAAGGTCCAGAGCATTTTTAACCATGTGGGTTTGGTAATTGATAGCCCTGAAGGCCAGGGTAGAGGAGGTGTATACCTTCTTGTCCATTCTATACATGGTTTTGTTGTCTTTATCTGTTGGGAAAAGTGAAGCAGAGGGTAAATGCCTAGACTGTCTGTCTGGAGATGCAGCAATAACTGCTGGGTCAGACAGGGGAGGTTTCACCAGAAATTTTTGGTCATCAGGCACTTTGTAAAATCTATCTGGCCATTTAGGGGTAGGAGATTGTGAATCTGGGTTCTTGCAGACAGAGTTAAAGGCATCCAGGAAAGCTGGAAACACAGGAAGAATAGCTGAAGGGGATGGTGACTCAAGTTGCAGAAGTTCAAAATATATTTTCTGGGTATCTGACATTAAGGCAGTATCCCACTTGAAGTACTCTTTCATTTTTGTAATTTCCTCAAAGGTAATAGTGGGGAATCTCCTTCAATCGAGTCTTCGTCTGGGAAGTAATAGCCCACAGGTGAAGCAATTTGAGAGACATAGGAAATAGATTTCTCAGAAGAGGAGTAGGACTGCTCTGGTTCCTCTTCTTCTTCTTCTCCCTGATGAGTAGTGGTTAAAGGTAGGGAGGAAGTAGAGGCTGGCCTGGGGCTTAACACAGGAATGTTGGTAGATGCAGGTCCTGAGGGCCTAAGGGCCATAAAGGCCTGCATTAGTGAGTTTGCTAATTACTGCCAATCTGGACCTCCTTGAAGCATTGGGCTCAAGTGTTTAGTCTTTTGTGTTTTCTTTGTTGGCATGGGCTTAGGGGTAGGCTTAGAGAGAGAGGCCTGGGCTGGAGCAGGAGATTTCTCAGTCGTCCGACCAAATGATGGTTTTCCATCAACGTCGGTTATGGCCGGTGTCTGGATTAACTCCACGGACATGCTTTCCATGGCTGCAGAAACAGCCTCTTCCAGAGGAACCGTCGAAGCTGACAGAGTAATCGGGTATCCCTCAGCCCCTATATTGGTAGTCGCTGGGATATCCGATGGTGGAGCAGCATCAGGAGAAGGCCTGAAAACCTTGGCCTTCTTCCTTATCTGTTCGGCTTGGATGGCCAACTCGGGATCCATCCTGAGATTGAGGTGTTTTAGTCTTTGATTTTCCAAATACAAGTTAAGTGCAGCCAGTTGGCTGTGTAGGGTCTTTGGCACAAAAGACTGACAAATGAGGCAGGCCTTATAGTAATGCTCCTTTCCTAAGTAAAACACACACCAGTTGTGAGAGTCTTTGTGCAGTATCTGACACCCGCAGTTACATTTGCTCTCTTTCTCAGACATTGGCTAAAGGGGAATCTACGGAAACCAAATTCGAGTGTACGTAAGAGAAAAAAATCCCCAGTGGGGGTCCTTATCTTTAGAAGTATTCGGTTGTAGGAGTGAAGTGGTCGATGTAATTTCTGCGGCTGAAAAGTTCTGAGGTTTGTGCGTGCAGACGTCACATTTATGGTCCCTGGTTTATGGCCCTGCATGTGATGTCCCATGCACCTACAGCAGCCAGGTTTAAGCTTTTGTATAGGAGCTGAAGTCGGGTTGCCTGAGGCTGGAAATCCCACAATATGAATACTGCAACATAGGAATAGAAGGACATCCAATGATATTGGTTATACCATTGTTAAGACGTTTCACAAATCCATCCATCAGTCCTCAACCCCTTTTCCCATTTTGCACATGGGGTTGGGGTGTCACTTCAGCAGTGACAATCCTCTTGAGTCATGGTTTACACCTCAGGGTGGCTAGCACTGCCACAGCAGTTCATTCATGCCATTCTCATACACACACTCTCACCTATGGACAAATTAAGAGTGTCCAGTCCACCTACTGCATGCCTTTGGAATGTGGCAGGAAACCAGGGCACCTGGAGGAAGCCCAAGTGATCACAGGCAGGACATGCAGACTCCACACAATAGGCACCCCAACAGAGAATCGAACCAGAGAACCTCTTGCTGTGAGACAACAATGCTAACTGCTGTACCACCTGATGTTTCAAAATGGGATTAAATGTTTTAAGAAAGAAAAATACAGCAGAACACATTACAGCAAAAATACACACCATAGGATTACAGATGAAGTCACAGCTGTACTGCACACTGATTTCAATAGGTATAGAAAACAATGTGCTACCCATCTATAAAAGATAAAGGTTGTACAGAGCACGTGAAAAGCTACATCCCAATACCTTCAAAATTGCAATGGAAAAGTAATGGAAAATTGTATAGTGAAAGGATTAAATGAAATTTCGAAAGAGTAGGACACTAGGAAATTTTCAACTTACTTTTTCAAAAGATAGGTCAAACATGAACGCAAGTCCCTGATTCATGACAGCCATTATCAAGGCAGTAGATATGAGGACACATGTGTATGCAGCTTACCTACACTTTAACATGGTTTTATTAATGTTTGGTTCTTCTGTGCAGTAAATTAAGGTAATGAGCTACCCATGTGTTTCATCCTGTATTACAAATTAAAGAAATGAGTTACCCATAACTTATATCCTGTATTCCAGGGTGTGACCTCCTCAGTCTTTAGTTTTCTACTGAACAATACCAAGCAAAATGTTCAACCAGCAGTTGCTCCCAGATAACTCTATCACCACTGAAAAGAGGTTCATCCAATTAGCAAGTGAGATAAAAGAAAAACAATGTAGAACACAAACTTTCAATTCAAAAGTTGTCCATAGTTGGTATAAATGAAACTCTTCTTATCTGGATTAAGTTACTGCTGAAAGTAGAAAATGAAAAGTAATATATAAGGATCGACTTGGAAGAAAACATTTCATAGCAAAGGATGTGCCACATGGATCAGTCCTAAGGCCTGGATTCTTATCCATTTATAGACTGGATATTATAAAAGAAAGCCAACACTTTTGTATAAAATATATATAAAACTTTAAAGTATAACAAAGAAAGAAAACATGGGAATTTTACAGAAATATTTAAATGGGCATTACAGTGGCACATTGGATATCATTGTCACCTCAAAGGAGAAGGTTCTCTAGTTCGATTCTTGGCTGGGGTACCTTCTGTATGGAGCTTGCATGTCTTCCCTGTGCTCATGAGGATTTTTTCTGGCTGCTCCAGTTTCCTTCCACATTCCAAAGATGTGCAGTAGGTGGATTGGATACTCTAAACTGGCACAGGTATGAGTGTGCGAGCAGGTGAGTGGTATGAAAGAACAACTGCAGCAGGGCTAGCCACCTGGCAGTGTGAACCTTGGCTCTAGATCATCTTCATTGTTGACATGACACCCAGACCCCATGTGCCAAATGGGAAAAGGGGTTGTGGATGGATGGATTTAAATAACATTCTGAATTATCACAAAACATAAAAATAATTTAAGTTAAGACAAATGCAGACTTATAAGGCATGGTAAATTCAAGCAAAATCTGCAAATATAGTAGGATCAGTTAAAATACGTGAGAAATGTATTGCACAGATCTATAAATCATTGGCAAACTTTGTTTTGAAATACAGAGTTTAAATATGTATAAGAGACCATCATAGATAATGTGAAGTATTTGCAGATTCATAAACTTTAGTTAAAGATATGCAATGATACCTTTGTTTAACTAACGTAGGCTGCCATGTTTATAGGATTGGGCAAAAATATATAGCCATAGGGAAAAAAAAAACAAGACATAAAGATATTAGAGAATTGTTAAAAATAGACAACACAAAACTCTAAGGAAGGTAAGGGATTTGGTTTCTGAGAAAAAAATAATGATTCCAAGAGGGCTTTATTTTGTAGAGTAGTGGATATTAATGCAGACAGACTACATGCCTACAGATCTTTGAAAGCCATAGTTTTACCAGAATGTGCTAGATCACAGAAACTATTAGGATGACATCATATTAGGGAATATGAATGTCACATATAATACAAATGTGGAAGAAAGTGAATATCTGGTTTACCCAAGAGGTTTACTTGTGAACAAAATAAAATCCTTTGCAAGGTAAAAGATGAAAAGCACCTAGAAGGGTTCAATGTATGGTATGTTATAAAGGAAAAGATTACTTCTCTTTAGAGGAATGTTCCTATTTTCAGGCCTTATTTAGGATGGCCCTATTTTTGGAAACATGCCCTGCTTTCATGCTTGATTCTCCCCTTCACAAAATGTTCTGAATTCCCTCATCACCTGTGATTTTTTGAAGCTGTCCAGTATACAAAAAACTGCACCATGTGACCAACAAACCTGTGGCAAAAGTACTTTAAAAACAAGGACATGCACTTTCAGGTTTGATTTATCCCTTCACAAAATGTTCTGAATTCCCTCATCACCTGTGATTTTTTGAAGCTGTCCAGTATACAAAAAACTGCACCATGTGACCAACAAACCTGTGGCAAAAGTACTTTAAAAACAAGGACATGCACTTTCAGGTTTGATTTATCCCTTCACAAAATGTTCTGAATTCCCTCATCACCTGTGATTTTTTGAAGCTATCCATTATACAGAAAACTGCACCATGTGACCAACATACTTGTGGCAATTCTTAAAAGAAGAGGACATGCACCTTCCAACTCCCTTTTTCTGAAGCTAAAATAAATGACACTGTGTGGTAGAATTTTGCAATGCAGTTCATTAAAGCCTACAGATTTCACACTGCCTCTTTGATAATGTGCTCATATTTTTCTATCATTTTTGTCACTTTCTGTTTTTTTAACCATGTTTCTGAGTAGTATTTCACATTCCTACAGGAAGAGCTATGTGCTATTTGGTATTCAAGTATTACGTTAATTAGATGTTCTGATTTTCAACTGAATGATCCAATTTTTCAATGAACTTTGTTCCTATTTTCAATGTCTGCAGGTTGAGAGGTATGATGGAAAACAGGAAATAAAAAGACTGGAATATTGGCAAACCATGAGTATGATAAATAGCCATAATTTCCTGAAATTTGTATACATGTATATTTCTCACTATGCCATTACTTTGTCTCTTATACTGGTTTCTAACTGATGACTTTAGATAGCTGACTGCTGTCCTCTCCCTGCCCACATAACATAGGCTGTCATCTTATCATGACATATTTCTCTGTTTTCATAAATTCCAAACAGTATCCTATTTTCTACAAGTTGTTTTAGTCTTATCTTCATTATTCTATGAAATCCATACTTAAATGTTCCAGAAGTTCTCTACATATGTGCTCAGATAATTATTTCTTTAATGACCTCATTTTAATAATGACTGACCTCTTTTCCATCACTGCCTTCATTTATATCAACATTTGGGACTTACAGCTTTTACCTGTTTACTTTAAATGCACGAGTTGTTGCACTCTCTTCAATAGCTTCTCCATCTGTAACAATAGCATCTTACAGAGATGATGTGAGTGTCTGTACAGCCTTTAAAGGACTAGTTTCTGTTATCACCTAGGTTTGCAATTGCAACCTTTTTGATACCCAAAGCAGAATATTTCTAATTGAAAATATGAGACTTTGCAAGCCAAGCCATATCATTATCCAGTCCAGTGGACTTAACTTTCATTTTACCACTGAAAGAAACAGCCTCATTTATTGCAATGTGTTTTTGTTTCTATAATATTATGGCTTATGAGATACAGTTCTATAGTTTTCTGCAGCATTTGGTAGAAAGTTATAAAATATGTCATTCTCACAGAATATTGGGGCATTAATAATTTTCCCATTTTATCATCAAGACACAGTTCAGTTCAGTTCTGTTTTGTGAAAGGAGGGACAACTGATTATCTAGTTCATTGCACATGCCTCTAAATCACTGCACTGGTTATTACTGAGCTAATTAGCATTAATGGTAATATTGCAGGGTCTCCTTAAATTGTATGACTTGTTGACATTTTTCACAAATGAAGGGGTGAATAGTTGTATTTGTGCTACTATTATGATCTTTCAGTCATCTCATTTATAAACTATTATACCCTTTCTGTCTGTAAGCCCTCTTATTGCCATTACCTCATCTTAAAAAGTGTCTCTGCCTGGAAATAACTTCAGCAGTGAACACAGAATAACACTGTTTACCTAATTATTACAGGCTCCAACTTTCCCCACTAAGTATAAAATGACAGTGTGCTCTGTACAGCTGTTAAGTATACAGTTCAATAGCTTTTGGAAAACTGATGATTAATGTACAATCTTTGAATTATGGAGCACACTTCAGCTAATTACTTATAGCCGCAAGTATAAACTGTGGCACCTTAATGAAGACAGAGGTATACTTATCTCCGATCTGTTGTCAGCAGCTTACAGACAATAAGATTAATTAGTATACTAACCTGGCTCTCAAGCTCACTTGTGCATATGTCAAACTAGTCACATATTAAGGTGTCTTTGCTGTCAAGCACTACCTGCAGTTCTTCCATATGGTAAGTGACAGATTCTATTCGCTCAAATTACAGGAAAAGTAATCTGAGAAATATTCCTCAGCTAACAGGCAGTTATAATACTTAAATGGCAGTCTGGTTGAATTAAAAAAAAACTTGTACTTACAAGCATTAAGTATTTCAAATAGAATGGACCTCTATATCCACTTACAAAACAAGGCTTTTAAGAGTCAGTCATCCCACTCTAGTCTGTGATTATAAATATTTCAACCCAGCACAAGCTGGAACTACATTTCACTTACTAGGCCTTGTATCCTGAAAATACATACTAGTTTTTATGTACAATCAAAATGCTTTAAAAAAAAAATGCATTCCGCACCACACTTCCTACAGTGTGCCTTGCTGAATCCCTCTGGGGCATCAGATTCTGTCTGAGCTCCTGGATGCTTCCACAGAGAGTAGCAGATAACCTCCTTAACACTCATACTGTTAAATGATTGAGTAGGTCAGGCTTTATACTCCAGATACTTGTCTATACAACTACAAATGGTTATCAGTGCCACAACGGGTACAGTACTGTCAGGATGTAACATGTTGATTTCGTTCCACTTCACCATTTAGCACAGATCCTGTAAGATACACATTGTTGATGCAGGCATCTCACAGTTGCTTATGTTGTGTAATAATTCCTGCCCTCCCTCCCAACATTCCAATGCACTCTTGTAGACTGTCTGCAATCCACATACCAACCATGTGATGACAAGGAAGAAATAATGCATAACTGCAATTAACATAGTCACTACAGTGCACAACCTCAAAGCTTGTGTCATGTTGAACAAATAAATATGCACAATATTAATTTCTTACTTACATTATGTTTCATTTGCTTGATGTCACATGAAAGCAGGAAACCTATCTAATCATGCATTCAGCATTCTACCTCCCTCCATCCCAAGCTTTACCCACCACTCTTCTCCACCAGTCCTGTACTCTCTTAAATGCATTTGTGATTTCCCCTCTCTATAACCTAATATGTAGTCTATTCTACAGTTCAACAGCACTCTCTCTGAAGTACTTTTTTTTAAATCTAATAGGTAGCTGGTCCCTGCAATCAATTGCCTGCAAGATCTGCTTTCCCTCTCTACTCTGTCCTTCCTGTTTAGAAGGAGAAGTTGACATCTCCCTCACATGTCATACCTCTGTCTTATGCTTATCTTTTCTGGGAACTAGTAAGAATAATTAATGTGCCTAAAATTCCACTGTCATATGTGCCTTACCCCTTCTCCCATACTAACCCAGACAGTTGTATGGTTACTGCTGGCTGCAGACCATTCACGTGAACATCCTTGATCCCATCCACTGCGGCAAGGACCATGTCCAGAAGTCTTTTCTTTGTGGTACACTCCTGTACCATTTGTCTATATCCTTCATAGTCCAATGTTTTAATTGGATTCTGCTCCCTCTCCTAGTTTGCTCCTTGAAGATTTAGATGTCCCTTGGCTATAACCGTTTTTTTTTTCTTCCCTAGCCATTTATGCTCTCCAACAGTCTCTCCTTCTCCCACTCTGACATATCTGTAGGCCAAAGCACTGGATCCCCCTCCTCTTCTCTGACTTCACACCGTCTGACCTTCTTTAGAGAAATCACTACTCCATTTCCATCTCTTCCTTCACTGTAACCACTGAACAACAAACATTTAGGTTCATACAAACCCCAGTACCTCCTGGCACTAGTTCATGTGTGATGCCAGAAATGTCTGACCTCCCATCTTATATCACTGTCTGTATCTCCCAGTCATCCTACCTAGACAAAGGGGTTTGCATATTAATACTGCATGCTCTCCATTTTAATACTGTCCTGCTATCCTCCAAATCAGCGTTTGCTCCTTTGCTATGTTTTTTTCCTTCTTTTTAACTTATTTCTGTTACTGGGGTACCTACCTTCCATTTCTACATCTGTACGTGCCCTTGTGCTTCCATCTTTGTATTAAGGTTTAGTCATTAAAGTATAACATTATAACCAAGCCCTGAGCACCACTGTGCCTTCTTAGCTAAGCCTGTTAATCCAATGAGTCACCTGAAGCATCTTTTTTCCCAAGTAGGATCCAAGCGATGTTACCTTTCATGGCTGTTTCTCATATCTCTTGTTCAGTTAAAGCTCAGCAAAAGACCAACCACACAAGCCTCCCAGTTTTTTAAGAATCAAGCCCCCCTTAATCACTTGAACTTATATATACCAACTTTATAGCTGTAAAAACATGGGGAAAATCACAAAATACTATTACTGCCAACTCACAAATAGATATCACACCATCAGTGATTTTCTATACAGAACAGCAATCAAAGGGTACAGAATCAATTACTTAAACTGAAGAGCTGAAACCTTAGCCAGTAAGAACTCAATGCCTAAGATAGCTGCTCAAATATAATAGTGTGTAGTGATGTTGTAGTAAGTAACAAAAAGAGGTTAGAAGTATCAGTCATGAATAATTAGTCATGTATGCTGCAGATACAGTGTCATTCAAGTGCAGCATAAGGAGAGGTGTTGTACAAGTGATGTGTGCCTTCCTCCAGGAGAGACACTATACCACAGTCCCTTAGCTTTGAACTTAGTAAGCTTTGCTGAAACCACAAATAAAATGTTGTCAGTGTACAAACACTAAGACTGAATGATGTTAGGCAGCTTCAGAAAACAAGCAGTGATTATAACAACAAAGTTCTCCTTGACTGGTGCTGTCCTTGGGTTTGTCCAGATTGAATTAACTTAAAAATGGGAATTTTCTCTCTGATCTGTTCTATATGTAAGCGACGGTTGTGTGTGCTGACTGCCACTGCATATTCAGTCATATAACCACAAGTCTTTGCGTGAGTGTGTGTGTGTGTGTGTGTGTGTGTGTGTGTGTGTGTGTGTGTGTGTGTGTGTGTGTGTGTGTGTGTGTGTGTGTGTGTGTGTGTGTGTGTGTGTGTGTGTGTGTGTGTGTGTGTGTGTATGTGTGCATGCACGTACACGTGCGCATGCATGTATGTGTTATGTTTTACTTGTCTTGGTGAGGATCATGGTCCCTTTTCTCCACTTGATCCATGAAAGCCCTAAATCCCAATTGTTTCTCTCAGGGGCAGAAGTCAAGCAACAAAGGGTAGAGCTGTCACCCATCTCAGACTAGGGAGGTTTGTACTTTAATGCCCTAACACCACTGAGCATACTGAGTACCATACCAAAGTTCAGTATGCATGTAGTAGGCTTGAATGAGATGCCTAACTCATTTCTGCAAGCAAGAAAACCCCTCAAGGCAGTCCTACCCTCCTCAAAGTCAGCACTTTCATGGGCCCTCAGATCTCCACTAGGGACTATCTATAGTAGGACCAAGCCCTCTCACATGCTGCACACCCATTATACCAAAAGGAAAAGAGTTGACAAAGCCATGCTCTCATCCTTATCACCAGCTCCAGCGAGTGTTTGACCCACTGCTTGAACTCAGGTGACGTGAGTCATAGTCAGCGCTGAATCTGCCTACATCAGTCTTTCAACTTTTTATTCCTACATAGGGCAAACTATCTGATGGGTCAGAAATCCATAGTTTCATAAGAAGCACTAGGCTAGCGCCCTTGTGAGCCATTTTAAACCTAGCCAATTTCCCTTTTTGTGCTTGAAATAACTTATCTCATTTGGATACAGATTGGCCTTACCCACCCCATGGTTGATAGTTATATATTACCCCTAAACAGAATAACTGGGATCATGCCATAGATAATTTAAGGGGACCCATGCATGGCATAAAGTATTTAGAAGCTGTCCATTAGTAGTACAGGGAGCAGGGTACATTTTCTGTTTTCCATCCACAGATCTAAGTTGTGCTTGAAAATAGAAAGGAATACACTTTGTTTTGTGTGGATGGGTAGTCTGTTCCATAGCAACAGTATATACCTGTCCCTCCAAGCCATTCTGTTGATGCTGCAGAAGAGGTTTAGATCACTAGACTGAGTATTTTTTATGTCATTTGACTGCTGATATGCTGTAAATCCATCAGTAATGTGTCAGAGGATGCCTTGCATGCCAAACAGAAGTCACCTCTTAGCAGTCTGTAGAATACAGAATATAGTGACAAGGCTTTGAGTCAGCCCATGTTGAGCATGTTGTTTAGGTTTTTGTATCTTTTCAGTAGGGTATCTCTGTGTGCATTTCAGCTGTTGCGTGTGCTGAACAGATGCATGCCAAACGGGGCATTATATTCAGTGATTGGTCTAATGAGGGCTGAGTAAACGGCAACAACGGCATCCCTAGATCTGGACACAATCCCTTTGTTTATAAGCTGTGCAATATAGAAGCACCTTCTTACAACACAGACACATGTTGGTCAAAAATTGTTGCTGTCCACTTAAGTTCACAAATTCTGAACAACTGAATCAATTGTTAGAGGTATATTGTCAATGTGGTAGTTCACTAGGATAGATGACTTCCCAAGGGATACAATAATGCATTTTTTCACATTTAGTTTCAGCCAATGATTTTTGGAAAAAAAAAGTTATTTGTTTGGGATAAACCTTCCTGCAAGATGGCTAAGTCATCTGGGGTTTCAATAACTGCTCCTAGTTTACAGTTGTCTGCAAACTTAATTAGTCAGAGTCCTTTGGTATTGGATTTTACTTCAGAAAAGTAGATGCCAAACAGGAGCTGTCCCATTTGTATTATTCTCTGCATTGGTTTAATTATTTATTTTCCTCACAATAATCTAGAATTGATTTCTGGCATAAAGCAGATGGTTGGAAAAGATTTTAATACCTGTTGAAAGTTTTTTACATATGTATCATTATGACAACTGAGATCTTATGAGAAAACTCTAAGCACTTAAAGAAGATGAAAACTCTGAATAAATGAACATATTTAAACAAGTGTGACTACATAAATATATACTTAATGTTTAATTCCTGGGTGTGTGTAAATGATATCTGTAAGCATGTGCACAGTTTAAAATCCCAAGAGAGAGACATATATGCAAGCTTGTAGGTTGAATTATATGGACAACGTTTACATGTATAATTTTTATGACCTGGAAAAGCAATAGCCAGGTCTGTAATCCCAGTGCAGTTGTAAGGATGTGTACAACTTATAAACCCTAAATGTATAAGCATGCATGCAATCTGGAAACCTCAGCTATTTCTAAATGCATTTGTAGTTTAAGAGCACTAGACGTGCAGACACATGCTGCATCTAGAAGCCCCAGTCATATGTAATCATGTATGTTTGTAACCCTAAGAAATAAGCAAGCATATTTATTTATTTATTTATTTAACATTCGTTTACCGGGAAAGTCCGACTTGGAAAGAAGCCAATTTTCAGCGGAGGCCCAGGGAGAAATGCTCCAGATGCATGTCTTTGTATGTGGGAGGAAACCGGAGCACCAGGAGAAAACTCACACGAATGCAGGGAGGACATGCAGACTCCACACAGAAGGCTCCCCAGCTGAAAATCGAACTGGAGAACATCTTGCTGTGAGGCGACAACACTACTGCTACCGCTGCACCACTGCGCTGTCCAAGATAAGATGCTTATAAACTTCAGAAATATGTAAACGTGAATGTAGTTTGTAAATCTTAGGTTTATGTAATCGTGTGTATTGTATTTAAGCTTTGCTAATACGTATGCATATCTTGAGTTTGTAAACCTGGAGAACTATGTTCTTAACTTTTCTCTTGCTATAAGTAAGCATAGGATCATAGAATCATAGGAAATAACTAGGCTAATGGACCTGCATCCCTTACAAGCCTAGCCAAGAGTTTATCCCCAAAAAAGAAAACTCAATCAGCACCTGTCACCCCTGTCAGTGAGGGACACAGGTGGAACTCCTGGGAGAAATTTGTGGTTTCCCATCCACTCATCAGCTGGGCTTGAAGAGGGTCAGC
The DNA here is from genome assembly GCF_019279795.1 of Protopterus annectens. Classification (NCBI taxonomy): domain Eukaryota; kingdom Metazoa; phylum Chordata; order Ceratodontiformes; family Protopteridae; genus Protopterus; species Protopterus annectens. Next base: position 253,729,413 of record NC_056746.1, on the reverse strand, counting down.
GACATATTTTGTTGGACGTGTATTTGGAGTCTATTCCAGAGATGGGCCAGCCTCTGGAAGACAAACCTGTCTCTCCAGCAGGTTTTGTTAATGTCACATATATTAGATTTAGGCCTTTCAATCGGGTAATGCATGAGGAGTTAGCCTTACAGATATGGAGTATCTCAAGTAGAGCAGGGTCTGAGAGCAATCTGTACAATGCCGGGTAGAATGATAGTGATTTGAGCCTATCCACATAGGACAGGTGTTGGAGGCCATGGATTCTCTTTGTGAGGTATTTTTGTGGCCTTTCCAGTTGGGCAAATGGGGCATTGTACTCAATTATTGGCCTAATGAGGGAGGAGTACAGAGGAGTAATAGCATCCTTTTTTCTGGATGCAATCCCTTTACTTGTGAGATGAACCAAGTAAAAGGCTTTTCTGACCACTGCCGCTACATGATGGTCAATATTATTGTCAACCTGTGTACCCAGGTCTCTCACAACAGATTGTGTGCTTAGGGGGTTGCTATTGATGTGGTAATCAGTAGGGGCTGTGTTTTTGCTGAATGGCATGATACTACTTTTTTTGCATTTAACTTAAGGCCATGATCTTGGCACCAGTCATTTGTTGCTGTAAGACCCTCTTGTAGTATGTTAATATAATTTGGGGAGTCAATGACAACACACAACTTACAGTCATCCACAAACTTGGTCAGCCACAGTCCTTTTGTCTTTGCCTGGACTTCTGAGAGGTATGAGAAGTAGATGCCAAACAGTAGAGGTCCCAGGATAGATCCGTGGGGAATACCACTAGTGATAGGTCTGCTGTTGGAGGTGGAGGCACCTATTTTGACCTTGTGGGTCCTATCAGTGAGCCAGTTGGCCAACACCTGAGGAGAGAGGGATTTATGTCAAGTTGTGTTAGCTTTTCAATGATACCTGAGTGGGGGATTGTTTCAAAGGCTTTGGCCAAGTCAAGGTAAGCTGTAAGTACTGACTTTCCCTCATCCAGTGCCTTGGTGACAGTCTCAAAAAGGTCATCCAGGTTTAACAGGCTAAATCTGCCCTTGATGACTCCGAACTGGGTGGGGTCAAGTGATTGGAGATTGCCTGTGTCCTTGTTTATGAGGTCCATAATAATATGCTTCATGGCCTTAGAGATCAGACTTGTCAAGCTAATTTGGTGATAGTTTCCCAGGTCAGCAGTGGGATCACCTTTGTGCAAAGGGATGACAATGGCAATTCTCCACTCTGCTGGAATGAAGTCTGTACTTAGGCTATGGTTGAATCGGATGCTCAATGGCAAGGCTAGTTCTTGCAGGAGATAAGAGATGGTGCAGAATACAGCCTGGGATACTATCAGGTCCCATGGAAGCTGTGTTCTTTGCCTTAGATAGGGCCTTTGACACTTGATCTATGGAGATGTAAGGTGTGGACAAGTATTGGGGATGTTGAATGGGCCTTTGAGGGGACAGGGGGGTGATGTTTGCACTGAACCTATCTGCCAGTAGGTTGGCTAAGTCAACAGGATCACTGTAAATGGTACCATTAAGAACTAATTTGGAACAAACCTGGGCTTTGTCATGGAGGTTCCTGATGTAACTGAAAAAGGCTTTGTGGCTAGACTTTGTTTCAGTGGGTAGTTTCTCTTCATAATTGGCTTTGAAGGTTTTCACTAGCGATCTAATTTGCTTGTTGAGGCTAAGGAGGAAGCTTTTCCAATTGGGAATTTGTGCCTTTTTACAATTTCTTCCTTATGTTGTAAAGCCTGTTGATAGAGGATGTCCACCAGATAGATTTGTGTTTGCTTGAGGAGCAGGTTTTAGTTCTATTGCGTAATGTTCAGCATATTTGTCTGCATCCTCTGAGGGGGCTGGTGGTGTGAAGCTACTGATACTCTGCCTTAGAAGGTTGTCGTCAGCTTTTGAGAAGGCTGTTAACCTCGTTACGGCTGGGTGGGGGGAGCGTGGGATGGGATAGACACTTTGAATGAGACAGATCGATGTTCTGATCTCACCAGGGAAGAACCTACTATGCGAGTGGTGCAGCTGTCACCTATGTTGGTGAAAACCAAGTCTAGAATGTTATCTCCTCTTGTGGGGGATGAGAAAAGCTAGTCTGGTCCGTTAGAACTGATGATGGCAAAGAATTGCTGGGTGAGTGTATTAGAGCAGGAATAGTCCATCCAGTCTATGGTGGTGTAGTCACCAAGGCTCTATGTGTTCGGGGGTACCGGGATTAAGTCAAGTAGGTCCAGGTATGAGGAATGGGTGTCCTGAGTCATGGAGGGGGTCTATAGCTGGCTATAATTTGGATGGGTGTCTTGCCAATTGTCAGTTGTACCTGGAGTAGTTCTAGTGCATCATGCTGGCAAACCAGTCTGGAGGTGTGCTTGTCTTTAATAAAAATAGAAACTCCACCACAAGGCAGTGGTGCTCTCTGCAGCCTGGAACCAAGATTCTGTGACTGCATAGAAGTTGGAATCTAACAGTGTGAGGATAGCCGCAAGTGAGTGCATTTTCAGGTTAAGACTCCTACCGTTAAGCAGCATGACCTTCAATTTGCTTTGTGACAGACCTTTCATGTTGGAAGATTTGTCTTTGGGACATTGCCTAAACAAGGTGCAATGGGAGAGGCAAGAGCCTTGGCCAGAATCCTGAATCCCAGGGGTGACAAGTGGAGGCCATCTCTAGCAAAGTACTGAGGCCTGTCAACCATGTCATCCCAGGCACACAGATACTGGCACCAGAAACTAAGCCAATTGTTGAAGTCAATTATTTTTTGTTGGTATTGTGGTATCATTCTTGGTGAAGATAGGATACTGCTAGAGTCATACCTGCCTGGGTCACATACTCTGAGAGCTCAATCATGTCTCTCTTTATATAGTCCTGGAGGTACATGTCAAGTCATTCACACCAACATGAACAATGACAGAGTCGTGCCTGTTGCGGAGAGAGTTAAGTGCGTGTGTGATGTGGCGTATTCTGGCACCTGACAAACAACTGATCGTGATCTTCTCCTTGTTGGGCCTGTTGAGGGGGACATCAGAGTGTCTCACAACTGAGTCACCAATGACTAGTATTCTTTGGTTTATTTTTGTGCCTTACAGGCTATGTGAGTTTATTGTTATGCCTTATGACACCGGTGTGTTGTCTGCTGTCTGTGATGTGTTTGGTGTTGTGTGTGGAATGTTTGTGAGTGTGTTTTTGAGGTCTCTGCTGTTTAGGCAAACTTTTATTGAGGACCTCTGCATAGGTGGGTGTGTATTGTGCTTGGCTGTGTGATGTGGGTGGTGTGGTGTTTGTGCTGGCAATCTCCTCTTTGTCAGGACTACTGACTGTGGCATGAGAGAGCATGCATTCCAGGTTGATGTACATGTTTTGTGATTTACATATACCAGAAATATGTAAAGTACAGTTTTGTACCTACTATAAATGTAGATGTTTGAGTGTTCACACTGCTGCAGTCATCACACTTGGGTTATCCTGCCATCAGGCGGTCCCGCAGTCGGCTACAAACAGTTGCTCAGTTTTCCTGAAAGCTTTTATTTTGTCCAAGTAGAAGCATAGCTGCCTGTGTATGTCCAAAGAATGCAGAAGTTTCTCCCCTTTAATCTGGGGGCTTGGATAAAAATTTGGCAAATGGATGGTTTGGTTAAGAGCCACACTAGATATCACCTTTGGCATAAAGGTAGGGTTTGGCCTTAAAGAAACCCTCTCCTGATGAAAAATTATAAAAGGTTCCACTGCCATTAATGCCTGTAGCTCTGAGACTCTTCGTGCTGAAGTTATTGCCAGGAGCAGAGCTGTTTTCCATGATAAAAATTTTAGATCGGCTGTATTGGCTGGCTCAAAAGGTGGTAAGGTCAGTTTTTCCAAAACTAAATTGAGGTCCCAAGTTGGTGTTGGTGCTCCCGGGGCGGTCTTATGTTTTTAGCCCCTCTGAGGTACTGCTTTAGCAAGGGATGAGAGAATAAAGAAGGATCCATGTTGTAATGTGCTGAAATGGCAGAGGTGTGGATCTTAATTGATGAGAAGGATAGGCCTCTATCCAGTGTCTCAGTTAAGTATTGTAAAATCTGAGGAATGTTTGGAACAAGAGGGTCAAGGCTTTGAGCCTGGTTCCAGGCGCAGAATCTCTTCCATTTTTCTGAGTAAGCTTTCCTGGTGCTCGGCCTCCTGACCTCCAAAATGACATCCATAATAGCTTCAGAGAGAGGTGTTGCCTGTTTGACTAATGTATCTGCCATGCAGCCAGGTTTAGGGTTTTGAGCTGACCGTACAGGATCTGATTGTTTTGTTGAGTCAGAAGGTGTGGAATTTGAGGCAAAATCCATGGTGGGCCTTGAGCCAAGTTCCTTAAGATAGGGTACCAGTGCTGGCGTGGCCAGTCTGGAGCAATCAGGATCATCTGCAGTTTTTCTTGTCTGGCTTTTAGGAGTACCTTTGAAAGGAGAGGCAGTGGAGGGAAGGCATAAACTTTTAGGTTTTTCCAGCTGAACAAAAGGGCACCCACTTTCCATGCTTGTTTGTGATAAGTCCTTGTGCATATATTTGAATTTCTTTTTGTCTGCCAAATGCAATTACTGGTGCCAGGCACTTTGTGAAGACCCTGGGTGCAGTAGATAAGCCAAAGGGCAGTGCAGAGAATTGGTAGTGCATTGTACCAGCTTTGAATCTGAGGTATCTTCTGCAATTTTGTCTGATAGGGACATGCAGGTATGCCTCTTTGAGGTCCAGGGTAACAAGCCAAGCCTTCTTGCCCAGCATGGGTAGAAGCTGCTGTAATGTCAACATTTTGAATTTTGTAATATCCAGGTAAGTATTCAGAATTGAAAGGTCTAGTATGGGCCTCCAAGCCTTGTCCTTTCTGGGGACCAGAAAGAGTCTTGAGTAAAATCCTTGTCCTTGTTCCTGTTGTGGTACTTTTTGAATAGCTCTCATGTCCATGAGGGCTGAAATTTGTTTTTGTGCCTCTGCCCATTGATTTCGTGGCAAGTCTGGCATTCTTTTTAGCCTTGGTAAAGTATGAAATTGGAACCTGTAAGCTTGAGACACAATATTCAGAACCCATTTGTCTTGGGTGATTGTTTGCCAGTTTTGAGAAAAAAGTGCTAGTTTCCCCCTAAGGGGGCTTTCAAAAGGGACATGCTTGGCGTACGAAGGGGAAAGTCATTGTGACTGTTTCCTGTAAGGTTGAAACTTGTCCTCACCTCCTTTTGGGGTTGAGGTGCCCCACTGTCGTTGTCTGTTTGAGCCTTGGGGTTGAGATCTGCCTCTTGGGCATCTGTATCTGCCTCTCTGTGGCCTGTCTGACACTGGAAAGGACCAATTCTTTGTTGGCCAATTTCTGCTAAACCGAGGTGGCTGGACCTGTAAGAAATCCTTGACTGTTTGCATAGATTTAGCTTTATCCTCCATTTTCTTTAACACCTCTTCTGCCTTAACACCAAACAAGGTATCATGCTGTAAAGGAGCATCCAATAATTTTGCCTTAACATGATCAGGTAAACTCTGTTCTTTTAACCAAGCATGTCTTCGAATCACAGAACCTGTAACTGTGGCTCTACAAGAGGCCTCTAAAGAATCAAAACCACATTGCAGAGTATGTTTTCCCACCTGTTCAACTGCATGCAGTAAATCCTGCATTTCTTTACAATCATGAGCTTCTGAGCTTGCAAGCATTTTCTGTTTTAACTGAGCCATTAAATATTGTTGTTACTTAAGCATGTGAAACTGGCAATTTAAAGCTCTTACTGCTAAAGTTGCAGAAGTGTATACGTTCTTCCCCCATCTATCCAAAGCTCTGGAATCTCTGTCAGAGGGTACTGGATTTTTTGCAATGGAAGCCTTAACCCCTTTTGGACCCTGGGAAATAGTTTCTGGATCCGCAGAAGGGTTTTTGTAAAGAAACTTGTGAGAGTCAGGGACTCTACAATACCTATCTGGTTTGGCTGGAGCAGGGGGCAAAGAATCAGGGGATAAGCTAGATTCAGAGAACACATCATCCACAATGTCTAGCACAGGCGGAATGGCCAGCGGCCTGTGCTGAGTCAATAAAAGGAAATCCCTGAGCCTTTTCTTGGATTCTGAGTAATCCTGACATTCCCAATGGAAATGCTCCCTCATGTTATGCAAAGTTTCCCCAAAAGAATAATCCCCAGGAGAGGCTGAAAGGATAGATTCTTCAGCATCAGAGTCCTCATAGGGGGGTAGAGAGTATCCCTGGTCTGAAGAGGAATCAGAGGAAATGGAAACCTGATCAGAGGACTCATAGTCTGTATCCTGCCTAGGCCTTTTCTCAGGAGGGGGATGGGAACCCCTGATTAGAGTAATGAGGTCTTCGGCCATTTTAACTCATTACATCCGAGTGACGTCTCCAGGCGTTTCTGCAGTTACCTCCTACTGCTCCTCTAGGCGTCAAATATTACTTGTTCATACTTGCATTAATAATTTCAAACCATGCTACATATAAGGTATCAGGATATTTTATCTTGAAGCATACATGATGGCAAACACAATTCTACTGATATTTGACCTCTGTCAATGAGTATCTATTAGAATTGCAAGGTGATGACTTAATTTTTAAAGGCTCAGGGCACACCTACTAGGAGTTAAAGGTACACACTCAAAAGACTTGTACTGGAGGGAATCTGTTTCCTAGGCATGGAGGACTGTCCAGGAGAATGCTGTACTTGTTTCTTTGTCTTTAATGGTACCTTTGTCTTGGCTGTTGTTTTAATGGTAAGTTGTGAAGGTCTGAAAACACCCTCAGAAGCCGATGCCTGCTCAGCGGCTCTGGACCCATCTGAGGGATTAGTTTCCATAGGCCCAATACCTTGAGTTTCCAGAGGCCTAGTTGTCTCCACGTGGGAGTTGGAAGCAGCCTTTGGCTCTGAGGTAGCGGGTGTCAGGGGCTGCAAAAGCACCTCACTGAGAACCGGCGACTGGCCTAGAAGAGGTTTCGTCGTCAGTTTTGGACCTTGGATGCCTGTCTTTATCCTTGTCTTTGCGTTTTTTTGGTATTGAGGTCATCGGTTGATCCGACAGCATAGTATAATTGAACCTTTGGCCAAAGTAGTGCAAAGCAAAATCAAAATATCTTTTTATAGTGCGTTTGTTAAATCTAGCACAAAACCGACAACTAGTGACGTTGTGATCAGGGCCTAGGCATGGAATACAGTAAGAGTGGAAGTCCTTATGAGGTATTTGCTTCCCACAAGAAATACAATTATTAACCTTTTCTGACATTGGTCTGAGGCAAGAAAAAAGTTTCCCCAATGGGGTACTGAGCTTTACTGAAGACTTCGGATCTGAAATTCGACTTCGAAAATCTCAGGAGTCGGCCGACCGGCACTTGCGAACTGCTTCTGCTTCGGGCACCGTGCGGCAAGAAAGACTGAAAAAATGGCATCGGATGCATCTTATATACCCTGGTGCACTGACGTCAGGGAAGAAGCAACAGCAACCGACGCCGGACCAAGACTTTGGAACTCTGGCCAACTGCGGGACCGCCTGATGGCAGGATAACCCAAGTGTGATGACTGCAGCAGTGTAACATGATGAACATCAATATATGTGATTTAAGCTGGCTTTATTGTTGTATATTGATGAAACCCTGATTGTGACCCAGTGACCTAAATTTGATTAGTGGTTCAGGCACCTGATGGAGCTGGTGGGGGCAGGGAGCAATGACAAAGCCAAGCCTTTTCACCTTCTTTGCTCAGTTTGAGGGGACATGCAAGAGACACACAGGTATAACATAGGAACAAGTGGTAATACTGATGGCATGCTACTAACCTGTTGTTGCGATGTAAAGTGACAGACAATTAAGGAAGATGACACCACATTGGAAGGGACATTCCCCTCATGATGTCATGGCGTGTCCCATCTAATGATGTCAATTCAACACGCAGTTAAAAAGAAGAGCCTACTGTGAACCATAGTATTTTGGATCCTGACCTGGTTCTGTCTTACTATGCATGTTGACTTGCACAATTTGGAACCTGCAAAAGGATAATGGGTGACATCAGTGTGCAGTACTTCCCTAAGGATGACTCTCCTGGCATGGATCTCAGTGAGTGGCATGAGTTTGGGAAATGTAAAGAATGGGAACTTCAAGAACACAGCATTGGAGGAAGCATGAAATTAGTGATGGGAGTAAGGAAAAAAGTAAAATAAAAAAAGACTGAAAATGTGAAATGTAAAAGCCTTACAAAGCATATTTATAGTTTATTAATAACAGACATATGTAAGAATGTACGGTTTATAAGCACCAGCAAATCTGCTTACAATGTATAAGTACAGATATATGTAAGAATAGGTATAGTTTATAAGTCCAAGACAAGATGATCATGCTGCAGTCTATGAGCCCCAGATGTCACCAAGCATATAGTATACAGGTTGTGGACATATGTAACCGTATGTGTAGTTTGCAAGCCCTCTGTGTATGCAAACATATTTATATTCTGTGAGCCCTGAGTAGATATACATGTCTTCAAATGTATGGGTTCTAAGCCCTGGACATGTTTGAGCATCTATGTCTATATCTGCTATATTTTATAACTGTATGTCTAAACCACAATGATCATGTAAATATCTTATGTATAGTATGACAGCAATTGTTCTGGTGCTTTTCTCCCCAGGCCTCCGCTGAAAATGGACAACTCTGTCCAGTCAGACCTCTCCAGTAAACAAATGTAAAATAAATAAATAAATAAATAAATATGTAGTTTATAAGCCCTTAGACATACATTCGTATGTGTGTAACTCATAAGCCTAAGACATAGGAAATACACAGACCATGTGGTTGCACTGAATCTATTTGGAACATTAAAATAACCTTCATTTCAGCAACTTTAAAGTTAGAAATATAGCTGCTTACCAGCTTTCTTTGGTCCACTCCATGTATGACTAAGTTGGTTCTCTTCAGTTCTAGGTCCATATCCCACCAGCAAAGGCCTGTTGCAGGCATAGCTTATTGAAATTGTCCCTGTGGTAAAGCTCCTGTGGACTAGGAATAACCATGGACCTAGCCACACATCAGTACTGAAGCAATCTTATCTACTCATTGATGATACAGCCCATAGCAAGGCCATGTCCTACACAGGCTGTCGTCTTTTCTGCTTAGGGTCATTGAAAGAGGAGACTTTACTGCTCATTGTTTGGTGTGCATTTCCTTACTGTAGTGCCAAAAAAGTGTAAAAAGAGATGAAGCCATTCTACAGGATGAAAATATTTGCACTAAGTCTCCTGTTATCTTATCTACACTGTATTTTCCCCCGGATCTCTCCAGTGGTCACTGGTCAAATATAGATTCCTATATAACCATCTCTGTTTATCAGTATTGACATTAAGACAGATGGATGTGGGACACTTAGCTACATTTTTTACCCTAACTCTCTCAACCAACATGCAGTACTTACAGAAAGTGGAAGGTTTCTAGTGCCATCTGAACAGAAAAACCTAAAACCAGATCCAAACATGTTATCATGGCTTCAATCATTTGGTACCATTCTCATATAGAAAAAAATTGTTTTTGATCCTCAGAACCTCACAAGTATGGTCTCCTTCAGAATTTCCTTTTAGAATCCTGCTTACTGAGAAAAATACTTGCTTCAGAGATCCATGTTCAGTGCTGTCTCACTCTTGCCTAACTCGCTGTAGTACTTCTAATGCATAGCATCATACATCTGGCCTGTATTGTGTAGATGCTAACCTTTTTGTATGAGCTTCTACCTTTTATGTCACCATAGCATTTGTGCATAATCTCCATTCTTGTTAGTAGCTGTAGGGAGTACAAAAAATGACTTGCATGGGATTATCTCAGAAGACTGGTTAGTCACATAGTGCTCAGGACTGGTGGTTAAGTTAATCACTTTTAAGTCAGTTGTTGTTTGTCTTTCGGCTTTTTCCCGGTAAGGGGTCGCCACATCAGAACTCTGGTCCACTAATGATTGGCAGTAGATTTTTTTTTTTTTTTTACGAAATGCCGAGGTGCCAGCTCGACGCCCAACCTTCAACGAAGGCACGCCAATTTACGCACGCATGTCTTTTGAATGCTACCCAACCGCAGGGACGACATGCAGACTCCACACAGAAGGCACAAGTAATGCCCAATATTATCATTTTATTTTTATTTATTTATTAATTTATTTATTTATTTTACTTAAACCTTCTTAAACTTTTTACAGTTCACAGAATAAAACTACTGTTTGAAAAACATCCCAGCCAACATGGTGAACAGATAGCCTCATTGGAATGTCGTTCAAGATGGCACCACCCACACCTGAATGAACTTACGATGGTGAGCCCTAAAGTAAACAATCATTTACAGCTGAACTACCTAGGTGCAGTCATTAAATTTCTCAGCAATGAAACAGAAAATACTAAAAGGTAGTGTCTTCATAATGCTGTCAGTCAGGAAACTTACAAATCCTGATGCATCTAATCTAAACCAAGAGCATATGACTTATTTTTCTAATTCTGTACTAATGCAGATGTTTTACATGGGTTACTATACACATTTCACATTAAGAAAAATATGCATTAAACATACAAAATGCATATGGACCTCTGTTTAAGTCCTGCAGGCTTTACTAATAAACACAGATCAAGATATGTGACGGCTCTTAAGTAAAACAAATACATTTCTCTGAATTAAAAACACAGTAACCAAAGATAACTTCAACAAAACAGCATATTAAATAACTATGTAAAGAACAAAAACACTGCACAGAATGCCACAAAGCTGTATTTTAATCAAGTTTAAGCACTTTTGTTCTAAAACATACAGAACTTCAGAAACATAGAGTTATCCCCTTCTTGGAATGTCACATTAGTAAACCCTTTAAAAGTTTTTTGTGAAGGCTGCACGCTCCCTCTAGCAGTGTCCCTGTACTATAACCCTATAAATACTTTAAGACAGGCACATCTTAAACAATTTCCATAGATTATACTTGTACTGATCTCAGACTGCAAAGGCAGACTCCCCAAGCTTCAATGTGCTGTGCTTTTATAAACTATACAGCTGGCAAATACATTGACTAGTGCAGCAAGAAATGTAAATTGTGTGCTATAGACAAACGAAATATCATATTTCTTTGTTTAAGTCTTATGTGTTTTTTTAAATTAATACATGTATATAATAGCTGTGTATGTTAATGTCTTGTCAATTATTACACTGTGACCATATAAAATACAAACAGATCAGGTTAATAATCATCTGAACCCCACAGACTTTAAGAACAAAGACTTAATTCACCTGTTACAATATACAGTTCCATACTGAAGACCACTACAAAAGACAATGGGCAGGATTCACGAAGCCTCCGTGTAAGAGTTACAAGTCTTATACGGAGGCTGCAGTTAAACGGTGTGATGTCAGCATGCAATGCATATTCATGAGGGCATGCTGACTCACACCCAAGGCTAACACGGTCCATGTAAGAAAGTAGGGGGCATGTCTGCAGGGCAAGTCCTGTAAACGGACATGCCCCCAGAAGAGGAACAGTCCCGAAAGTAAACCTCCATGAGAGAGTCCGCATTAATGTCAACAAACACAACACAACACATGGCCCCACAGACTATAAACATAAAAAGTAAGAAAGAACATGTTATATTTTTTTTATAAGTTCTAAAGATGTTTGCCCGTAATTGCGCTCGTTTGCGTGGGCGTGCCCGTCGCTTAGCCACAGTTAGCAGTCAGTGGAAAAGCATATAAGATCTAAATATGCAAAGTAAGCCAAGAAGCAATAGCGTAGCGGTAGAGACGTCGGCTGAAGACGAGGCAGTCACGGTTCGAGCCCCCACAACATCAATTTTTATTTATAGTGAAATAAGCACGAAACAATTCCCTGACATATATGTACATATATAAAATTATATTTTATGTAAAATGTAATGAAATGGGCCATGTATTTTGAAGAAATGTGAGATAATAAAAAAAAAAATAAAATGTCAGAAGTTCCTATAGCTGAGCTACGCTCTAACAAGCTGAGTATATCTGCCCGTAGGTGAGCAGTGTTTTAACAGGTGTAAAATGAGTGCCCGGGGTTGAGCAGTATTGTAACACGCTGAAACTGTGTGCCCATAGCTGAGCTGAGCATAATATGTGTGCTGACAGTGAAATGACACGTAAACCAGCGTAAACCGTTTGCGCGGAGCTGCGCACCGCGCCAACAAGATAACCAGCGGGCAACGTTGAGCAAGCTGTATCAAAACTGCCTTTACACAGACACACCTCCTAGCTTGTGTAGACAGTCATAAAAAAAAATAAAGCAATGGTCAGGCTCGAACTCAGGATACCATGCACCATAGTCAAAGTACTGAACCACTAAGCCATGACAGTTGCTCTTAGAAATACAGTATTAGCATATATATAGGAATGAATGGAAAGAGAAGCATGACAAAGCAGGTTTTGTGAAGCTGATACATTTCCAAAATGGCCAATCACAGATAAGTGCGGGAAAAATGGCATATATAAGCCCCATAGGCGGGAATACACAGCATAACTGATTGTGGAATCGATTTGCAGTCAGGATGGCAGGTGTAGGAGAGGGTAATTGCTTCCGAGCACAGAGGTGGGGCATTGAGGAGTCCAAATATATGGTTTGGCTCCTCGTCCATGATCATGAGGCCCAACTCATGCAGGGCCAGGTCCTGTGGGAAGCATACAAGGCTGAGGCGTGGGACCGGTTGGCACATGATCTCACCAGTGCCACAGGAATACCAAGGACTGGTGAACAGGTCCGTCACCACCATGCAGACCTGAAGAGATGGAAGCAGGACCAACTGAACCATTGGATCCAGGAGGCCCGGCAAATGCCCAATGCCCCACTACTGAGTAAGTTACATGTAATCATTTATGTAAGAAATTAACCTAGCTGATATTATGGAGATGCGTATTCCAATATTACTTCATTTATATTACAGCTGCAGGTGTCCGTTCCATGAATCGTCAAGCCTATGCCGATAGGCTTGTGCGATTGCGCCACCAGGCAGGTTAGTAATTCACTCCCTGTAACTGTTAAAAAATATAAGTATGACAGCTTGCAAAAGAGTGCAGTGTAGTCACTTATTAATAAAAAGTGCAAGTAACAGTGCAAGAGAGATTCTGCTAGTACTGTGTGATTACATAAGTGTGATGCAGCCTGTATTCCAAAAATAAAAATGAAACAAGTCTGAAATAAAGATGTTCCACCTGTAATGTAATAGTACATAACCTGCAGCAGGCTGTAAATTACAGCTACACAAGCTGAGTAAAACACATGTGTGAAATATATCCCCATTTAAAATCTGAAACATGACACAAGTGAGACTGTTGGAAAGGATTGTTGTAACCAAGTAAAACATGTCAATAAAGCCTAGAATTAAGCACCATCTTGAATTGTAAAAATAAAACAAGTGAGAGTATGAGAAAGAGGTATGAATCCACCAATAAAGTTGTAATAACTCCTGAATAAAGTATACTGCAGTCAGTACAGAATGAAATTAATGTGACAGGCACAACCAAAGAGTGAAATGTGTGGAATCAAGTACTGAAGCTGGAATGTGTGTCCCACAATTTGGATATGTTGCTGTATGTTTGCAATATGCAGATAGTATGGTTGTATGAAATACCAAACATCCACAGTTGTCTAGAGCCATATAAATCAAATGTAGCAGGATGCTGTAGCTGAACAGAGCCAGATATGAATGTGTAAGAATAAAAATGCAATGTATATTAATGTAGCAGTAACATTCCCATCATCAACATGCATAAGTTTACACATAGGAAACTGTAGTCAGACCTGTAGGGTGTATATATCTGCAGCTAGTAGAAATGTACAGCATATGTATAGGTATTTGAAGTTGTTAATGAAATATTTCTTCAACCTACCCTATAATCACAAATAATCCATTCCACATGAAATGGGTATGTGTATTCACAATTAACTCCCCTGGACATTTGTCCTGTTGGTTCATATATATTTGCATGTACGTTGATGCATGTGCCCTGTTCATACATCCAAACCTGATGGCCTGTTGCCATCAATCAATCCTGCATGTTGTTGGATTGTGCATTGTTGTTCAAATTATGCATGTGTTATGCTTGCTGTTCAATGGCTTGAATTTATGGGTGTTTGGTTAATGGGAATACTAACGCATGCTGTTACAATTAATTGTGAATGATATTGTACGTTACTAACCCAAACTGTCATAAAATAATGCAAAACATAGGACGACAGGGAAGGCGGGTTCCAGCGGACCCACCTCTCCCACCTCAGCTGGCGAGTGCACCTGGCAGTAGTGCCCAGGCCGGACCCTCCTCCGCTGGCCCTGTGCCACCTGCGGGTGGATGCGCTGCAGGGGATGGGGCTCATCCCCCCTCTGCAAGCGTGGCTGGAGGAGAACATCCACTCACCCTCCATAGTGTCCGGACTGTGGTGCGTAGGGAGATCAGGCATTCTGTGCTTGGGCCCTTACGCCAGCTTGAGGCACAGGTGGCACAACTCACAGCCATGCCTGCTGCCTATCCAACACAGCCCCCAGCACAGCCCCGTCCTGGGCAGTGAAGGCACAGTGGCAACTGCCCATGGGTGGGGATCTCAGTTCCACTGTTGCCATCTGTGGGCTCATGGGCTCGAGATATCCAAACATCCGTCCCCGTCAATTGTGTATACCCCCCACATGTGTCATATCACCCCTGTATGTGTCTTGTTTGTCTTGTCTGTTAACCTTCCCTACCTACCTCCCCAGCTATACCTACTTCCTGTACCTGACATTCCACTCTCACCTGAAAAAAAAAAAAAGGGCACTCTGTTCCTACAAAAAAATTACGCCCCATACATAGCTGCCCATTTCGCACACATGTCTGCTGGACATGTAAACTGGCAATTACAATTGGCTGTACAACAAATATTGTTGTCCTCACCCCTCTCTCAGGGGTGGAAGGTTTCAAATTTCACACCAAATTACAAACATGTGCACAGCTGTTGCTGATAAAGAAATGGACAGCTATGGGCCTTTCCTACAGCCCTCCTGCAAATCCCGAGCTTGTTTTTCTACTGTCCTACCCTCTTTGTGCCCCCTTTTTCACCACTTTCCTATCTCCCCATTTTCTTTTCTTTCAAAGAAATTAGCGTGGGTGTGCGCGAGAGTAAGCACTTTTAAGCAGTAGTAAGCGGGTGTGCGCTTCTATGCGCTTAGCTAAGCGTGTGTGCGCGAAGCTAAGCGACAGTGCGCATGCGTGAGTTCCGCGCAAACCAGTGCTAACCCGCTTACAACTGCTTAAAAGTGCCTTAGTCACTCTGAATGACAAGGCCTGTAGTTTGCTCAGCAGCAAAATAAAATTCCTCTGTCAGTCTCAAACCCAGGACCTTGGAAACAGTAGTCTGCATGGCTTACCACTAAGCCATGACTGCTATACAAGAGCATAGTGCTATAAGAAATATATCATGAAATAGTAGGAATTAATGTAAAGGGAATATAGCAAGTCTAGTACACAAAGCATGTCATGTATATTTACTGTCAAATCTAGTGGATTTGTAAAATATTACTGTGTGAAGAGAAACAGCCATGCTAGTTGGTAGCTAGTAGGCAATAATGTCACAGTAGCACCTGGCAAGCCACACACATACTCAGAGCAGGATAAACACTGCCATAGTTGAATAGTTAAGAGCCCAGATATAGCAACTGTGACTGAGTTACAGGGA
The DNA here is from genome assembly GCF_019279795.1 of Protopterus annectens. Taxonomy (NCBI): domain Eukaryota; kingdom Metazoa; phylum Chordata; order Ceratodontiformes; family Protopteridae; genus Protopterus; species Protopterus annectens. Next base: position 253,713,739 of record NC_056746.1, on the reverse strand, counting down.
TGTCCCTGATTTGAAAACAAATGTCAACTGTGCCCCACTGACTCCCTGTGAAATGTACTAACAATAAGCAGAAAGGTATTACAACACATGCAATGGTAACTATCAATTACTGAAAGTATGCACCACTTGCATGTCACAAATGGTGTAGTAATACATATGCTCAAAATAACCCACAGTCACAACTGCAGAATATCAGAATATTTCATGGGTGTATCCCACTGATATGTACCATTCCATGAGACTGATAAAAGATGCACCTGAGAGTATCTGAGGCCTGCTCAGCAGCATGATCAAATACCCTTCTAAGTGTCAAGGCCCACAACATGGCCAGACCACACTGCATGCAGTACCACCCTACCACAACAAACACATAGGGAATTGCTGCTCAAACAGATATAGCAAGCATTACAAGCTGTGAATGTAAATGGAAAATAGGAAAGCCATAGCAACACATTACAGGAAAGACACCTAGCAGGCATACAAGGAGTGAATGTAAAGGGAAAATATTGAAGCCATAGCAACAGATTGCAAGAACCACTGCTATATACCAGTTACACCACAATACCCACAGGAAAGCACACACACCCATATACACAGTATTACTAGTTGTAGGTGTCAGTTTACATACACACTGAGAAGAGGAAACTGGAAGAAGGAATACTCAGGTTACAGTACAACATGCATTGCAGTGTCTACAACACAGCCTGAAATATGAGAGACATACCAACCCTTACACTCACAGAACAGTGTCCACAGCATACCAGCATGGTCCCCACCCTGATAATCTGAAAGGGCTACGCCTACCTAACAAACCTTTTTATAGCACTGTCCTTAAATCACAGTGAGAACTGCAATCACTACACAACAGGCTGCATGCAATTAGTAAATGCTGGCTAACAGTTGGTGCAGAGGCCATCACATGGACATATGCAGATACCTTCAAAAGCATCCTGTACTCCCAGTCCACACATGCAATACTTTCATTGCACCCTCTGGAGGTAGAGACAGAGAGAGAGAGAAAGAGAAAGAGAAAGGAAAGAAAGAAAGAAAGAAAAAAAAATTATAACAACAAAACAAACAAGTTGACAGCAGGCCAACTATCAGAAAGCCAACGCAAACAGCTGTAACAAACACAGGTAATGTAAAGTACTAATATAATAGTCTACATACTGTGAACCCTCCACATGTGTTATTGGTCTGTATCTATGTATATGAAGATGTGCATAGTGCATGGGACATACTGCAACTGTCACTGAAGGCTGTACATACATATGTATGTGAAGGTAGCTATGTGCACATATCAGTGTAGGTTGTAGTGCAATGTACAATGTAGGTTGTACAGTAATGGATGTTCATCAGTACGTTAGTGTGTGTATACATATGTGTAAATAAAAAGGATTATATATATATCTGTCATGTGCATACGTATGTATATCAAGATATGTATGTATATATATATATATATATATATATATATATATATATATATATATATATATAATATGTATATATGTATACATAGATAGAGAGGGATGTAGAAATACATAGACATATATAGTTTCATAGTTTCATAGTTTAGTACTAGGCTATCTGCCCTGGGGCATTTATAAGCCTAGCCATAGTGATGTGGCTTTCGCCACCCCATGTAATGGTACAAAAGTGTACAGAATAGATTTAGAATATTGTGCCTCTGTCTAGTAGTGACACAGTGAAGACCCCCTTACATAATAGAATTAGTTTACTGTGCCTCTGTCTATTAGTGACACAGAGATGACCCCTGGGGTAAACCTACGATCTCCCATCCACTCGTCAAGATTTCTCTTGAAGAGAGTCAGTGAGGCGCTCTGCCTAACATGAACTGGGATTCTGTTCCAGAGTATGGGAAGTCTCTGAGTTATGAATCTGTCCCTCCAGCATGTCCTATTCATATTTGTGCTGAGGTTTAAATCTTTAGCTCTCGTGGTTCTGATGGATTTGGATTTTTTGAGGTGGAACATGTCCATCACTTCCTGATTGGACATGTCCTTGTACGTCAGGCACAGATCACCTCTAAGTAGGTGGTATGCTACTGAATAGAGCTGGAGATTCTTTAGTCTGGCAGCATATGACATATGTTGGAGACCCTTGATCCTCTTGGTGAGGTACTTTTGGGGTCTCTCTAGCTGTTGCAAGTGCCGGGTGAGGTACATACCAAATGGGGCACTGTACTCAATCATGGGCCTGATAAGGGAGGAGTATAGGGGTAAAATGACCTCTTTTGATCTGGATGTGAATCCCTTCATGATAAGGTGGGCAAGGTAGAAAGTCTTTCTAACCACTTTGGCAACGTGGGTGTCAAATGAGAGGTCACTATCGACTTGGGTCCCCAGGTCTCTGATTACTTTTTCCATACTCAGTGGGTTACTGTCAGTGTGATAATTTGTGGGTACTTTGTTTTTCCCAAAGGGGATGACTATACATTTTCTGGCATTTAGTTTAAGGCCATGACTCTGGCACCAGTTGTCCGTTTCAGTGAGGCCTTTCTGTAGGATGTATGTGTCAGCTGGTGTATCGACTATGGCACCTAGTTTGCAGTCATCTGTGAACTTTGTCAGCCACAACCCTCCCATGTTTGCTTTCACATCTGAGAAATAAATGCCGAACAAGAGGGGTCCCAGGACAGAGCCCTGTGGGACACCACTTGTGACTGGCTTTGAGTCTGACATGGCTCCAGCGATTTTGACTTTATGGGTTCTGTCCTTTAGCCAGTTTGCAACCCATCTTGTGACATATGGATTTACATTTCAGCTATGATGCCAGAGTGGGGTATTCTGTCGAAAGCTTTAGCCAAGTCCAGGTAGGCTGTACAGACTGCTTTGTCCTCGTCAATGGCTCTAGTGACTGTTTTGAAAAAGTCAACCAGGTTCAAAAGGCAGGATCTTCCCTTTACAAAGCTGAACTGGGTAGGATCAAGTGTCTGTAAGTCCCCAATGTCTCTGTTTATGAGTTCCATAATGATTCTTTACATAGCTTTGCAGACCAGGCTGGTTAAGCTTATGGGGTGGTAATTACCAGGGTCTGTAGAGGTGACTCCTTTGTGGAGTGGGACTACTGTTGCTGTACGCCAGTGTTCAGGTACATATCCTGTAGTAAGGCTACGGTTAAATAGCATTTTTATGTGCGGGTTTAGCTCCTCTTGGAGTTCACGTAGCACGCAACCTGGGATACCGTCAGGTCCCATTGATGCTGTGTTTTTAGCTTTGCTGAGGGCGGTTCTCACCTGGACATCTGAGATGACAGGGAGGTTACATTCAGCTGGGATAAGTATTTCTTCTTTTGGGGGTGAGGGAGGGGAGAAATTTGCACTGAACCTGTCTGCCAGAATGTTGGCAATATCTGTGGGTTCAGTGTATTTTTTGTCATTGTGAACTAACTCTGAACATATCTGAGGGTTTCCACCCAGGCTTCTAACATAGCAGAAGAAGGCCTTGTGGTTTTCTTTAGTGTCCATAGCAATCTTTCACTCAAAGTTAGCCTTGGATATTTTTATGAGAGAATGTAGCTTTCTACTAGTGCTGATCAGAGATGCCTTCTCTTTATGGGATTTTGCTCTGTCGTGCAGTAGCTTCCTTCTTTTGTTATACAATTTGTTTATGGCTGGGGTCCACCAGACAGGATGCCTGCCCTTGGTGGAGAGGGTCTTGGTTTTATTTGGGATTGCATGATCCATGCATTCTTGGAGATGTCCGTAGAAAGCATTTATGAAGGATTCTGCATTGTGGGATGTGGTTTCCACTGGCCCAGTGGGCTTAAAGGATACCATCTCAGTTTTAAGAAGTGTAAAGTCGGCTTTTGAGAAGTTTTTCACTGTAGTCTTTTGTGTTGGGTGTGGAGGTGGGATATGTATATCCAGGGTGATTAGTTTGTGGTCAGATCTCACTAGTGAGGGGTATACTTCCAGTGTGGAGCACATTGTCCCCATGTTTGTGATGATCAGGTCTAGTATATTATCTCCCCTTGTGGGAGAGGTGACTAGCTGTTCCATTGCATTTGAATTTATGAATACCAGGAACCTTTGGGCTACGGTGTTTGGGCTAGAATAATGCACCCAGTCTATGTTAGGGTAGTTGAAGTCTCCCGATATGATGGTGTTTGGTGAGACATTCATATCCTCCAATGTCTTCAGGAAGGCTGCATGGGGTTCCTGAGATTGGGAGGGTGGTCTGTAACATGCTACCAGTTGTATAGCAGTTTTGCCTACGGTTAGTTGCACCTGGATGGTCTCTGATGCTTCATGTGTTGCCACTAACCTGGAGGTGTGGGTGTCCTTGATGAATATGGACACTCCCCCTCCCTTTTTGGTTTGGCCTGAGTTTTGGGGCTGAAAAGCATGATATGAGGTATAGCCTGGTAGCACTGGGGTGCTCTCAGGAGCCTTGAACCAGGTTTCAGTTACTGCACAGACATCGAGATTGATAGAATATTTACGTACAGATATATGTAATACACACATACATATATAGATATATGTAGATACATATACATATACAGACAGATCTGACTGTCTCCAGATATGTCTGTAAATGACTATCTCTCTCTCTGTCCCACCCCCTCTCACTCTCTCTCTCCCTCTGTCTCTCTCTCTCTCTCTCCCCCTCTCTCCCCATATCTATATATCTATATCTATATATATATATATATATATATATATATATATATATATATATATATATATATATATATACATATATATATATATATATATATATATATATATATATATATATATATATATACTGAGTGAGGCACTTGTGTGCAGATGTATTGCAACAGGTGCCTGGTGACAAAGGCATGGAGTGAACACCAGTGTGGATACTGGAGTACCATACCCCATTCCAAAACACAGACACCAGTAACCACCACATATGTGCATGCCTACCCACCACTGCATGTGTCAGGGGGGAACAGGGGCAACAAGTGTACAATAGGCTCCCCATTGATATACACAGTGGCACACTAGTCCTGTAATACCCGTACATGGTATGTGTCAGCAGACATGGTATGTAGGTCACTGTACCCCTCTACACCCCACAATGTCCTACACGGTATGTACCTCCCATGACAGCTACAGATATGGAGAAGGACACAGTCATACGTAAGTAACTGTGTCAATGCTCTCAAACACATTACCTATGCAGAGTGACTGACAAGACCACAGAGCGCACCCAGACTACCTACATAGAGGTTACCACTGCTGGATATACATAGTTAAGTCACACCCATGACAGTTGCCCAACAACCATGGTAACACCTCACAACATCCACAACCCAAATTACCTATGTCTGTCGTCCTTGTCACCACAGTAAAGAGCACATGGTGGAGGTACAGGCCCCTACCCACAGATAAGACATACCCTGGAGTAAACCACACAGCATTAAGAAGCAAGGCTCCCCATGAGTAGATGTCAGACATACCCATGCTGAATGTTATGCAGATAGGTAATATGCCATATGAGTCACCCTGTGTAACTGTTTGACAGGAGCAGGTACGATCACATCACATGTGTTACAAGGGGCAGGGTAGCATAACAGTATGCTGCTGTAGGCCCAGGGCCAATAGCATACTACCTACCTAAGACACAATGCACACCCACGAACCCATTGCAAACCAAATATGTGAGGTGGAATGAGTGTGTCAGTGACTGGGTGCATGTTATGTACTGGTATGATTGCTCACCATGACTGTCTGTCTGTCATGGTAGTGTGCATCCTTGGTGTGAGGCCAGAGACAGATGTGTGAGGTATTGCGATCAAAACATACTACATTGCCATATGTTGTGCTGTGTTACCCTGTATGTGACTGTGGTGTAGGTAGGGTTATGGCAAGTAAGAGCAGTGTGCATTACCAGTGAAATATGTAACGTGCAATGCATGCAGTGCATGGGTTGATAATGTTCCCCATACAGTACCTTGATACAAACCCCCAGTGTGAGGTTGAGCATTGGATCTGAACCAGTGTGCTGACTGCTGGAGTATACTAGTCTGTCGTATGGAGTGTGCCAGGTACTGTTGCACAGTTGTCGGCTGAGCACTGATATCTGGTCATTTACATGTGTATCCCCCAACAGACAGACAGATGCTATATAAGTTGTATCACTACAGTCAAGTATTATGTGTATTATGTGTGCCATATTTTGCTGACATATATTGCTGACATATTTTTCTTTTCCTTTTCAGGGCTATGGTTCACCAGTGAAACCCTGTTTACTCTGCTACAGAGGATGAGGAGATACACCAGAGCCTGGTGCGGGATTTCGCAATACTCTTTTCCTGCACCAGCCAGAACCAGCAGGAGAGGGCTGCACTGTGGCAAGACCTGGTCTGTCGGGTAAATGACATAGGCACACATAACCGGACATATAAGCAGGTACGCCATCACTGCAGTGATTCAATTAGAAATGTCCGTCAGCGTGCATCGGATATCCACAGGCAACAGCTTGCCGCAGGTGGTGGGGCGGCTATACATCCCCCCCTCATCAGACTGGAGGGACTACTCCTAAGTGTTGTGGCTCCAGCCCAACAGCAACAACAGCAGCAGCATACATGCGTAATGATGGAGGCTGGAGCCACCCAGCAGCAGGACTCGGAGCATGCAGATAACATGCCATATGTATAGTTGACTGTTCTGTACACTGTTAGTTTATGCATGTGTGAGGTATGTCCTCGGTTTGTAGCTGTTATCTTAGTAATTATTGTGCAACAGTGATATTCTCAATATCAGCAGTAGACCTGTGGAAGCCAACTGTTGTACTACTGAACTGTATCATGCTCACAGTATCAATGGCACAGTTGTGCCCACTGACAATAAATGTCTCATTTCTGCAGGTCCCTCTGGTGTAACAGCAAGGCAGCCTATCCATGCTGGTGAGTGTGTAATAACAATACCTTCAATACTCTTGATACTAATAGTAATAATAGGCTGAAGCAGTTGTGCTATGTGTTTGATTGCAGGTGTGTTTGTGTCTGTGTGTTGATATCTCATATACTGAGGAGTGTGCATGTGTGCATATGCACCTGTGTGCATGTGTGCATGTGAACCTGTGTGCATGTGCACGTGTGCATGTGTGCATGTCTGCATGTGCACCTGTGTGCATGTGTGCATGTGCGCCTGTGTGCATGTGTGCATGTGCGCCTGTGTGCATGTGTGCATGTGCACCTGTGTGCATGTGTGCATGTGCACCTGTGTGCATGTGTGCATGTGCGCCTGTGTGCATGTGTGCATGTGTGCATGTGCGCCTGTGTGCATGTGTGCATGTGTGTATCAGTGGTGACATTGTGTACACATTGTAAACTGTGTTTCCTGTCTTAATCCCACAGGTTCTGGTGCTGCTCTGGTGTTGTGCAGCAGAGAACCTGAATCAGCTGCTGTGGATAGTGATAATGATGATACCTGTGTAATGGCACAGGGAGGTGTGCCAGGGTCCGTCATTGGTCAGCCAATTGACAGTACACAGTTGTCGACCCCATCAATGCACACAGTCATCCTGCCAATACATCCTTTGTCACCAATGTCCCTAGGTGATGGACAGGATACAGTGGGCATTGACCAGGGTAATGTGGTATCGGTGGCACATGCATCCCCACACAGCAGCCATGGCCAGGGTCCTGACATGGTACCACACAGGCAGATGTCCAGGGTTCTCGTGGGAGCATCCGTGGGCGTACCGCCCCTGTCAGACGTGCCCACAGAGGTCTTTCAACCTCAGCTATGTTTCGGGCTGTAATGCAAGCACAGTCACGTATGGAACGGTACACCAGACAGGGTCTGAGGGAGCTGAGAGCATGTTGCACAGCTATGAATGACAGTATGCGTGATGTTGCGGCTGCCATCCGTAATTATACCGAGGTCATTGACAGACGTTGGGGGGACACATTAGATCTGTTCCACAACTACATGTCCATCAGCCAGGGCAATGGTGGACGGTTGAGGCGTCGACGTGGGCGTATGCCAGCAACAGCAGCAGCTGGCAGCTGTCGCGGACGACAACAGGCCCGTGGCCACTCCCATAGTGCCAGCCACAGCCCCAGCAATGCTGGGTCTGTGCTGTCATCAGACCGCACCAGGAGACCATGTGCACGTGGCTCTGGACAGTCCCAACAGGGACCTGTCTCCAGTCACCAACCACCTGCTTCTGATGACAGTACCCAGTCTGGCTTAGTACCTGATATGGTCTGTAGCACCCCTGCCAGGCACAGGTACCATGTCCGTGGCCAGAGACAGTGATCTGTATGACCTGGCAGGTACAGTCTGTGGCTGTCCACAAACACCTGTATATGGCAGCCATGAAGTGGAACTGTGTGTATGCATACACACATGCGAATTGATAACACCTAGGGCTACCGCATACATGCACACACTGCATCAACATTGCCCCATCTTGTACTGCTGTCCCTCACCAACACACGCACACAGACATGTCAATTGGTTGTATCAGTGGCAGACTCAGGCATACCAAGTACACACCCTGTGCATATGATGAAACTGTGCCACCTCCTGCAATCTGTAACATCGGTGCAGGAACAGGTTAACATGGTGCTGATGCACAGGGTGACTACATAGAAGTGTAGTAATAGTATCATGTTGTCAACAGTACAGTGTAATGATATCATTGTGGGTATATCCCAGCATGCCTGATGCAGTTACAGTATGAATGTCATTGTATTGTTTTGTACACCCATAGCATTTACCATAGTGTAATGTCTGCACATCTTTGCATACTGGTGGTGAGGCTGTCAACAGAAGGCCACCTACATAGGTAGCACAGGGGATAAGAAAATGTAAGTATTGATACTCAATGATGGACATGTCAACTGCAAGTTGCATGCTGTCCACACTCGACTCTGCAATGAGGATGTTTGAGGATGTTGATATCTGTGCAGTAATACACAACAGGTTCAAGACTCACAAGAGCACTCTAGCACAACAAGGTCACACCTCATACCATGCATGACAGCCCCAAAACACAGAACTAACTATGACAGGAGGGAGAGTCTCCATACATGTCAAGGATACTGTGGTGCCAGGACAGGTAGCATACATCCTACTAAGTTTGGAACTGCTGAGTGAGGGCTCAGTGTCTGTTATTCGAAATGTGTATTAGTTCAGGTATGAGCACTTGGGTTTCAGGCCAGTTATTCTACATTACGAAGGTACATGGTCTGTACACTTGTGGGAGGTGGGGCTGGACCCAGCCCGTCTGACCTGTGAATTTCTGGTTACAGGCTTATAGTGCCTGCATATATGCACTGTTACCTACTGGAATTCGTACACCTTGTTTGTTGTAGCATAGTCTAAATCCAGGCCTGCTGACTGTAGCTTTGCTTGTATGCATGTTTGCTTGTTATGTCCCTGAAACACTGATTCCACCTGCAATGCAGATTTACAGTGCCTCTGTAGATCCCTAGTGACATCTGTATTGCTTACTGTACTGATGTCCATGTCTCACTTGACAGAACTTCACTGTTTGTCCTGTTTGCATGTAAGTTGCCTGTAACACATTGCATATGACTTACCTGGCATTTGCTCACGAAAGCATTTATATATGCCAGCACTAACAAATCAGAAGCACTACACCCTGACATACTCACCTTGAGTACCTTGTTCCCCATTGGCCCTATGTGTTGTTAATTATTATGGGATTCACAATACTATGGTAGCATGTGCAAAGGTCATTTGTCAATCTCCTCTCTGGTCCAGTTGGTGAATCTGTGAGTCATGTGGCAATGTTACAGCTGCCTCATGTACACAGACAACCCTCACCCCTTCCCATAAATTTACAACACATGTGAGAGATGCAACCACATAGCCAAACTGGGGGCTAAGCTCTATTAACTCAGTACTGGCATACCCTGTCAGGTGGAGTGGGATACTACAGTGAATACAATACCAGTCTCACATAGACCTGCCACGACAGCAATCCAAACACAGAAACACACAGGAACATTCTTGGAGTCTCCGAATAGCATCCTGCCTGAGCAGCAGACACCTGCAAAGCAGACACACAAGCAAACGTTACGCCAGAGCAGAGCACGTGCAACACATAGCTCACAAAGTCTGTGTGCCAAACAGTCACAGCCCATACGGCTTAACAACACACCTGCTACAGTTGTAATAGATACCTCTATCATCAGGTACACTGAGGTCCTGCTCACCAGGCTGAACAAGGAAAAGGTCACAGTGAGATGCCCGTCGGGCACTATGATCCACCACATAACACAAGCATACAGGTCACTCCAAGGCATGTACAAATATGACTCAGTCATTGTCCGTGCCAGTGTGAATGACCTGTGGCGTACCTCCCTGGACTACATGATAGGGGACATAGAGGGGCTCTCTGAGCATGTAGCACAGGCTGGTATGACCCTGACCTTGAGTAGCATCTTACCCTCACCAAGAATGCTGCCACAATATGTAGACAGGATGATCAATGTCTACAATTGCCTTATGTTTCGGTGACATTCAAAGGGGATCCAATGCCTGTCAGCATGGGATTACATGCTAGACAAGCCACGTTGCTTTGCTAGGGACAGCTTGCACCTGTCACCCATGGACCGTTGTATATTGGCAGAGGCTCTTGCTACACACATAGTGCCTTTTTATGCAAGGCTCAAATTACATAGCCACCTACACAGGTATCACACGGGATAGGACACTAATAGTAATGCTACTCAACGCCAGCAGTGTAAACCTCAAGATGCATGCAGTGGAAACTGTCCTTAGCATGGAGAACAGCAATATCCATGCAGTAACAGACTCCTGGTACAAGGCTCCCAGGTGCACCCCATCACTGCCAGGTCATACCTCATACCATGCTTGTCATCCCCTAAGCATGCACCAAACCAGAACAGGGGGGATGTATCCAAAGGCAGCACAGATACACACACCTCCAGGTTGGTGGCACAGTACAAAGCATCAGAGTCTATCCATGTGCAACTAACAGTGGGTTAGACTGCCTTCAGGTTCATAGCCTGGCACACACCACCCTCCCATACCCAGGAAACCCACTTGGCCTTCCTGACAACACTGGAAATATGATGGTCTCTACAAACACCATTATATGGGTGGACTGCAACTACCCAAACATAGAGTGTGAGCATTTCTCTAGCTCCAAGACCCTAGCTGAAAGGTTCCTAGCATTTATTCACTGAATTGCTATGGAACAACTTGTTACCACTCCCACAAGAGGTGAAACATGCTGCACCTGTTCATCAACAACATGTGGACTATATGCTCCAGACCACACGTGTATCCCTTGCTGGTAGGATGACACCATATACAACTCACACTGTATATTCACATACCACATGCAGCCCATGCACAGAACACCACAGTCATACAGTTGTCTAATGCAAATTCCATGTATTCACATGAGGCAGGCTTCAGACATGGAAACTATTGAAGGTCACAGGTACACATGTGTATGTGGCACACACATACATCATGTGTGCATTGACATTACTGATATAAACTATGTTGTGCAATATTGGGAACAACACCCCACACACATGGACAAACTGTGTGACAAAAACACACATGGCGTTTGTAGGATACAAACCCCTACCTAACTGTGTTATGACACTTGTGAGAGACCCAGTAGCAGAGCACGCTATTTTCATTACTGGGAGGCTTGCTTTCTCCTGCTGTACTTATAGGGTGCTGACATCATCAGTGTTTAGACAGTGGAAAATGCAGCATGTGGTGTGTTGTACTAGTTGCCAAAAGGGACATTTCTCTTACACATAGAATTGCACACACACACTACTCTGTCCCCACATACACACACACACTAAGCACTTGCAGGTTTCAAACCCCTACCTAACTATGTTATGACACTTGTGAGAGACGCAGTAGCAGAGCGCGCTATTTGCATTACTGGGAGACTTGCTTTCTCCTGCTGTACTTATAGGGTGCTGACATCATCAGTGTTTAGACAGTGGAATATGCAGCATGTGGTGTGTTGTACTAGTTGCCAAAAGGGACATTTCTCTTACACATAGAATTGCACACACACTCAATTGCTGTACACTGCTCTTTGGGTACATATCCTGTGGTAAGACTGTGAGTGCGCAGTAGTGCTATTTGGTGTTCCATTCTTCTTACAGTACTTGTTGGACACAACCCAGGACACCATCTGGTACCATTGATGCTGTGTGGTTTGCTTTGTAGATGCTGGCTGTTACCTCAGCATCTGCAATATCAGGGGGACAGCACTCTGCTGGGATAGATATTTGGCAGTTTGGTGCTGGTGGGGAGTTTGCAAATAATATGTTAGGTTGGATGTTGGCAATGTGTGTGGGTTTGGTGTATTGTTTGTGATATTTGAGTACTGCAGAGCATATCTGTGGATTATCACCATGGTTCCTACCATCAGTTAGGACAGCTGTGTGATTATCCTTTGTGTCCTGCACAATTTGTATCATCATAGGTTCATAGGTTTATACTAGGTTATCTTCCCTGGCCATGTTTGAGCATAGACAGACTGTGTGTGGCTTTCAACACCCCTTGCAATGTGCATATTATGCCCATTTAGGGTTTACTTTACTAGATGTGACACAGGGATGGCCCCCAGTGTACACCTACTATCTCCCATGCACTTGACCGGATTTCTCTTGTTGAGTATGAGTGTGGAGCTCAGCCTATCATGGACTGGGATTCTGTTCCAGAGTGTAGGGAGCCTCTGGGTTATGGATCTGTCCCTCCAGCACATCCTATTTATCTATGTGTGGAGGTTCAGATATCTCACTGTGGTGTCTCTGCTGGATTTGGAGTTTCTGCAGTGGAGCATGTCCATTCATTCTGGATTGGACATGGCCTTGTACATCAGGCATACATCGCCTCTGACTGGGCAGTATGCATATGAATCGGGCTGTGGTTTCTTCAGCCAGGCAGAAGATGACAAATGTTTGGACCCTTTATCCTCTTGGTGAGGTATATTTGGGGTCTTTCTAACTGCTGCAGGTGTCAGGTAAGGTACATTCGAACTGGGGCATTGTTCTCAAGTATGGACCTGATAAGGGAAGAGTATGGGGGCACAGTGACCTCTCTTGATCTACATGTGCATCCTTTCATATTAAGGTGGGCAATATAGCAGGTCTTCCTAGCCACCTTGGCAATGTGAGTGTCACATGATGGGTTACCATCCACTTGTGTCCCTAGGTCCCTGATTACTTCTTCCATACATAATGGATTGCCACCTATGTCATACTTTGTGTGTGCCTTGTTTGGTATTTGTTGAGACATTCATACTCTGCAGTGTCTTCAGGAAGGCTGGCTGGGTTCCTGGGTTTGTGAGGGTGGTCTGTAGCAGGCTGCAAATAGGGACGCAGTTTGAGCCACTGTTACTTGCCCATGGATAGTCCATGCTGCTTCTTGCTGTGGTACCAACCTGGGGGTGTGGTTATCCTTGACAATTACTGATAGCCACACTCCTATTGTAGTTTGTTCCATGTCTTGGGGCTGTAGAGCATGGTATAAGGCATAACCTGGTAGTATTAGGGTGCTCTTCTGGGCCTTGACTCAGGTTTCTGTTACAGAACAGATATTACCATTCTCCATGCTGAGGTGGGTTTGGTCTGCATGCACCTTGCAGTTTAGACTTCTGGCATTGGGTAGCATTACGTCCAGGTTGTTATCCCTTGTGCTACCTATGGTGGTGGGTTTGTGTTTCCAGCCTTACCTATTCAAGGCACAGTGGGGGTGAAAACAGCCTTTTCCAGTAACCACACAGCCAGGTGTGCTGGGTGCGTGCCATCCCTAGCAGGTGGAGCATCATGTCTTGCTCGGCATGTCATCCCAGGCTGTCAGCCATTTGTTCCCCTTTGCTAACAGCAATACTTCAGCCAATTATTGTACTTGATCTTGTTGTCTTCATAGTGTGGCATCATGCTTGGTGAGAGTGAGATGTTAGGCAGGGTCATCATGTTTGCATATACTAGATGGTGTTACATTGCTTAACACATGGCAATCATGCCTCAGGTGGTGCTGCAGGGTTGTCTATGTCGGATGCACATACTACACTCCCTGTACATGTTTGAAAGCAGGTCGTGTCATGTTAGGCGTCCCTGTTACTATATGAGTGAGTCAGAGAGGGGTATCATTCCCAGGGTTCCTACTGAGCCAGTGTATGTGCTATGTGTTGCCTCTTTGCCAAGGCGAGGGCATACTGGGCACACCTCCTTCTGCCTACTGGGGCAGGCTCAGGTTGTTCCTCCTCCGAGTCATGCTCTGCCTGTGATGGCCTTGGCAATGGTGGGGGGCTGTTTGTCCCGGCCCTATGCTGGTCCTGCTGCAGCTGTTTTTGCAGAATCATATTATGTAGCATAGCGCATACCATGACAATTTGGGTACATGTAGTTGGTGAGTACTGCAAGGCTCCACCAGATATGTCCAGGCAGTGGAACCATGACTTGAGCAGCCCAAACACATGCTCTATTACATTTCGTGTTTGTGCGTGTGCCTCATTATGGCGTTCTTGTTCAGGTGTGTGTGCGTTTCTGATGGGTGTCATCAGCCACGGCTCCAGTGCATATCCAGCATCCCCCACTAAGTGACCATGTGGGATGTCCCCATTGGCAAATGTCTGGTACAGCTGCGTCAGATGCCAGATATGGGAATCATGGTAGTTTCCAGGGCAGCCAGCACACACATTCATTATTATGCCCTGGGCATCACACACGACCTGGCAGTTGATGGAGGGGAAGCCCTTGCGGTTGATGTAGGCCCTACCCCACTCACCGGCTGGTGTCTTGATGTGTATATGCGTGCAGTCTATTGCACCCACTACCTCAGGGTATTCCGCTATTTGCTGGAAGAGTCGCATATTGCTGGCCAATGCCTCATGGGAATTGGGGAAATATACATGATCTCTGCATGTGCTGACATGGCATCCAGGAACTGGTGCAGTACCCTGGATGCAGATGCCTGTGAGATCCCCATCATATCACCAGTTGGTCTCTGGAAGGTACCTGTTGCTAGTATCCTTAGGCCAACACATACCTTGGTTTCCATTGGGATGGGTTCCCCTCTGTTGGTTCTGTGTGTGAGGCATGGCCTGCACAGCTCAACAATTTGCTGCAGGAGGTCTCTGTCCACTCTATAGCGCTCCACTATCTCCAGCTCATGTAACCCCTGGTAGGTGACCCTGGGCCTGTACACTCTTCTCCGTCTCCTCACTATGTGTTGTCTGGCAGCATTTGCATTGTCACCACCCTCAGCAAGTCTCCTGTCTCCTTATAACAGCTATGGAAGCCCCTAGTATGTTTGTTCTGAGTGCAGCTTTTTCAGTTTTCACTTCTAATAGCTTACTCCTGTCTTGCAGTGTCTCTTGAGAGAAACATACTGCAATGCTGTTTGCAGTGTTTCAAGTGCTGGGCTGGGCTAGTATTCTGCCTGTGTAATTGCCTGCTTCTAATTGTTTTCACCTGCTAGCTCTACCAGTATTCCCTGCTAGCTTCCTACTATTTCTTCTGCTTCCTTTTTCCTCTCTGTTTCCTCAGGGGGGAGCAGCGCGCATACCAGCGAAAACACGCTCACAGTGGCTACCACATGCGCACACATGCTTACACGGACTACAATCTGCTTATTCGGGTTAAAATGCGTGCACACCAGCGCAAACAGGTTTACAGATCTTTAAACAGGCTCCTACATGCTTACTCTGCATTACACGCCCGCACTCTGTCTTACTCATGCCTCCCAGCACGCACATGCGCGCATGCACGCACAGCAAGAAACTTTGGTGCTAGCCACAGTGTACACCTTCCATTTCTTGACTTTCCCATGCTTATCTGTTGACACTCCTCTTTCTATGCTGTGTGACTGACATCTTTCACATACCACTTTGCTCCAATGAGCTTTATTTCTTTCTAACATTCCCCCCTGTGATGTCACCTATCTCCTACTCTGTTACTCCCCCTTATCTAACTCTTACACTACTCGGAATGTGCTCATTTGCTATGTGACAGTGCGATTCACTATCCTACCACTCATTTACATAGGATTGCCTACTAATGCTTAGTTACGTGTCTTACACTCAGCTTCCCCCCTTAGCAACCACTAAACGGTGGCCATGTTGTTTTTGGTCTGCTAGTCCCTGCATTATAAATCCATGCATTGCATAAAACCCACATTTGTGGGTTTCAAACCTTTATTTTTATGTTTTATATAGCGCAGCCCATTTGCGCGGGGCTGCTCTGCGTTTAAACCTCGCCGATAGCCGAAAATTTTTTTTTATTTTATTTCATGTTTGCATCAGGTTACCGTGCCAATGGCCACATATTTGGCCATTGGCATGCTGCCTGATACATATGCACACCTTATTTGGAGCTGACATGGCTCCATTGTGTTATTTGCAGAAACGTACTCAGTTGTCAACTGAGTACATTTCTGCACCTAACACGACTCTTACACGGGCTGGTTTCAGCTTTGTGGATCGCTAATCTACCTCATTTGCATGCCTTTTGGCTGCAAGTGAGGTAATTAGCATATCCACGCCCTGCCCGTGTAAGAGACATTTTAGCTGGTCTCTTACATGGTATTTCGGGCTGTTCCTGGATCGCTATGGCTGCATGGAGTCTTACACGACTCTTAGACTCCGTGCAAGCCATCGTGAATCCTGCCCAATCTATTTCCGATGTCAAGAACAAAAGAAAAAAAATGGCTTGTACAAAAAGTATGTCCACTGTAAAGTAGTAATTACTGAAGTTTCAAGTGTATAAACGCACATATTTCCAGAAATTCTGGAATGTCATATTAGAGCTTCTGGCTGACAACTAATTATTGATATTCTGTATGGGTACACTACTAGTATAAGCTCTTCCTTCATATGTTTCTCTTTTTTTCACCTTAACACCCCTATGATTCCTATATTCCCCTCACCTTTGTGGCTCAAGATAAGTATACATGGCTTCTCTATCCTACCTCATATCTATGTATTAAATAGAGGCTTATAGGTTCATAGGTTCATAGGTTCATACTAGGCTATTTGCCCGAGGGCATTTATAAGCCTAGCCCATTGTTTTGTGGCTTACGCCACCCCTTTAGTATGGGGAACTATACCCATTATTTTGCTGTGCCTCTGTCGAGCAGTGACACTGAGGTAATTCCTGGGGTATATCTGCGATCTCCCATCCATTGGTCAAGATTTCTCTTGAACAAGGCCAGCGAGGTGCTCTGCCTCACATGTACCGGGATTTTGTTCCACAGCATAGGGAGTCTTTGGGTGATGAATCTATCTCTCCAGCACGTCCTATTAATAGCCGTGTCGAGGTTTAAGTCTCCCGCCCTTGTGGCTCTGATGGATCTAGATTTTTTGAGGTGAAGCATATTCATCAAATCTGGGTTTGACATGGCCTTGTATGTTAGGCAAAGGTCACCTCTGAGCAAGCGGTAAGTACCTACCCACCTGCATATATGTTCTTTTTCTTTTTAATACAATTATCTCCAGGGATGACAATACCCCTAGACAGCACATAGTTATTAATTATATGATCTCTGCTGTATTAATGTGCATTTCTAAATTGCGATTTTGTTTTGTGTTATGTCTATAAAGTAAAATGAACAAAATTTTTATTTGAAAAAAAAAAGTTTCATTATTGTCTTCTGTCACAGTTATAATACATGAAATGGAGAGTCTTTGAGTTTGCATTTGCCTAGTGAAAAATTCACAGTTAATATACAATTTAGTTTAAAAGAAAGAATGAACAAAAAAGGAGTTAAAAGTTATAGTAGGATAAAGCCTGTAAAATAATTTCCCCTCTTTCTGAATCATTTAATAATATTTTACTGTGCATCATATGTCTTTATTCTAGTCAATAGTGAATTGTTTTTTCAACTACTATTCCAGTGCGATATACTGTATATTTCAACTTTTTTTGTTTGTTTTTTTTTCTGTGCGCCTTTGGTCTGGGCCATGCCTGAAAAAGTCATTAGACTAGACACTTATTTGGATAACAAATGAAACAAATAATAAAAATCACTACAACGAATACATATTTTTTCTCTATGTAGACTTTTTTAACTTAATGACACTTTGCACAAATGCAATTGTTTTAATAATGTATAAAAAGCAAGTTTTTTTTCCATATAAAACTTTATTTGCCAATTGGTTCACTGCAGCCAACTATGGAAGTTGTGTGTCTATGTGCATGCATACGTAGTATATTTGTATGTAGGTTCTAACTGCATTTCATTTAGCAGTGTTGGTTAAATATACAGAGCACATTTGATTTTTATATCCTTCTCTTACATTACCTCCAATTTTAATGGCCACTTTATTCAGTTCTAGGTTGCAGAGTACCGAAGCCTATCCCAGCATGCAACTGGCATAAGACAGAAACCAGTCTATAACAAGATGCATACACAGTCACATTTAAAGCACATCTAGTGATGCTTTGGATCAACAACAGTTCACCTACTTACATGTATTTAGAGTGTGAGAGGAAACAGGAGTCCCCAACAAAAACCCACATGGACTCAGAAAACATGTGCAAATTCTACAGAAAAGACAACTCAACCAAAACTTAATTGGAGAACCAAATGAAGATATGTAGCAACACTAACTGCTGTACCATTGTACCCACAAAGACCCAGTGAAGATGAAAATTCTGCATAGAAGACAACTCAGCCAAGAAACAAAGTGGAGAACCAACAGCTGAGAGATAATTCCTGCACCACTGTGCTGTACTAAAAAAAGGAACACTCATAATCAGATAGAAGAAATCATATTATTATTTAATTAGTCTCTTGAACTGACTCTAACAGGGCCATTCTCTGTCATGACTCAGAAATCATTGTGCATACTCCAGCTCTTTATTTTAGTAATAATCCATGGCTATGTGCGGGTAAACCAAGGTTTACAGTTGATGTGGTTTGATCATGAGGGTGAAGCCTGAATGATTAAACAAAGCCAACTGTGGGTAAATACTGTGTTACCTACACAGAAGAGTGGATTGTTGTTATTATACAATGACATCACTTAAGAAAAAAAGTACCTTTTCTAAATAATATCACTGTATAAATACACTAAGTCTCTTCCACTGAATCCTGGTAGTCTGGGGCAGTGGTGGCTGGTGACTTCAAATTAAAGGGGGCTGCAGGAGACATCTGAATGGGTGAGGACAGTGGGAAGGGGTGTGACCAGCTAGAAAGGGGTGGGGCTATGCTCAAAACCACAACAACTGGAACTTTAAATACGCTGCCCTGGGTGCCAAACCATCATTATGAGAGTCCAATCAAGACAAAATTAAGTCTAGAAGAAAAATATGTCAATGCATTGCCTACATGACAGTTTACTTAATATCCAGATGGAAACAAAAAGGTTGAGAGGCATGAAAAAATAAATTAGTTTTTAAATACATTACTGGAATGCCAGTCAAAATCAAGTATAAAAAACAAGCAGCACTCAACTCAAACCACTTCTCCTTGTACTGCAGTTCTAATTATAATTTATATTCAGCTTTATAAAAGTACCAAGTAACATGCTGAAAGTAGCAATCTCTGTGATATCCCCACTTGTAAAAATGTTTCTTATCCAAAAAAGACATGCTGCCTGACAATAACTATCTACTTGTTTCATGGGGAAGACATGATCAAAGTAAAAAATGAAGAGCAAACAAGAAACAAGCTCAAGATAAATTGCTTAAAGGATTACTGCACAGGTTATGGACCACACATGATAGATTGGCATTCTGTGTAGTTTACGGGTAAAGCCTGCAAAGATGACTGCAAGTCTCCAACAAATGTAATGAGCTTCTGAAAATACTGTAATCCTGTCCTTTATTACAAATACTGTCATGTGCATTTTACTACCTAAGGCTTATACGTTATCTAGTTATGTAAATATTCTCTGCATGACAACAACAAAAAGGCTTTCAATGTTGGTAATTCTTTAACAGTATGCTTATTAAAGCTTACTTGCATTTTACAATCTCCGACAAGCTTACCTGATGGCCATTAAAGCATTGCTACTTAAACAGAGAGCAACAGGGCACTGCAACAGCATGCATTTTCTGAATAATAAGAAGCATAAATCAACAGTATAAAAATATGACAGAAAACCAGAACATTCTGCAAAATCAAGGACAGATGAAAAGCCACGGCTGTACTTGTGTCTACCTTGGATGGAGGAATACTCTGCACACTTACTCTGCATAACTGCTCCTTGCCTTGCTTGGACACATCCAGAGTCACTACATGGGGAGTGAGGTGCAACAAGTATGTCACAATTTGATATGTCTCTGGCTGATGGTGATGGCTCTGACACTCATACCTCTCAACCTCAGAGCAAGAAATCTGGACAAAGCCATACATAGAAGTGGGACAAAGGACCAAAAATAAGAACACTTTTTAAATATTGCTCTTATAAACTTAGAAAGATAATAGAATAGTAGTAGGTCTTGCATTAGAATGAAATTTCTGAAGGGTATGAAATCTGAAACTCAAATGTCTGCCATTATTTTCTAACTTCAATCTTTAATGATTTGCCACTAATTTTCCAGAGAACACACAATTTTAAGAAAAACGGACCAACAATGTGATGCAAAAATATAAAACTGCCACACAATACAGCTGGGAAGCTGTCAAAAAGGGACACCTTTTTAATATTAGTACTGTTAACTTAAGCAGCTGACAAAATAAGAGAATCTGCACGCATTTCTGAAATAAAAGTAATCTATAACTCTGATCATTACAGTTATTTATAATTGTAAACCCTCCACATTTTCTTCCAAAATTACCATTTTGCAGAGGGATTATCAAGGGGAGAGCAACATTTTGAGCCAAAATTGGGGACAGTGGAGAGGTTTGGATATTCCTAATTCTATAAAGTGATTTATTTGCATGTACCTCTCAACCTCTTAATGCAGAAAATCTGGACAAGGCCAAATATATTGGGGGAACATACAAACAGTACTAGAAATTGCTCTTGTGTAAACTTAGACAGTTGATAGAATAACAGGTCTTGCTTTAGCATGCATTTTTCTGAAGGTTACGACATCTGAAACTCAATGTCTGTCATTATTTAGTGACTTCATTCCTAAATGATTTGCCAGAAAACCACAAATTTTATGAGGAACAAACCAAAAATGAGAAGCAAAAATCTATTCATTCTGCAAAAATCTGAACAGTTGAGAGGTATAGTTCAGCCGGGGCTGTCTTTGAGTTTGTTGCCCTTCCCCCCTCACAAAATCATGGTCGAATGGAGCCTCCCCCTGCAGCCATTCCAATGTCCCATTCCTTGGTTATTTTGCCCCATTTACCATAAACATTATAATGTGCATACTGCTTTACTTCTGCAATGATTTGGATTTCATTTGAAAGTTTTATTTTGCATTTTATAGCACAAACACTAATAGATATCTGCTAAACAAAGCAATGCAGTCTCACAATGAAAATAGACTTAGCATTAAAACTTCTCTGCCCTTGAAACTCACATTCATTGAAAGAGCATTGAAACCCACATTCAAACAAAATACATTTTGCCAGTGGCAGATAAAGATGAACTTTGAGCTGTTTTTAAATCACATGCCCCTTGCACACGAAACATACACATGATCTTTGATACACCTTCTTGATTGTTTTACATTATATTCCTTTTACAATACAGTACAGTTGTCAGAGGACATTTTAAATTTATTGTTTTGAACATTTTTCCAGTAAACAATGAAACAAAATACATGCACCAATAATGACAAAACTGCCCAGTTCAGAACATTTCCATCATAAAAGTCTATTCAAACTTCTACAGTCCACCAGTACCAGAAAATATGCACAATCTCTGAAGAAGTAAACGTCATCTAAATAATTCCACATTAAAGAGATCTGTAACTAATGAAGAGGTTGCGACTAGCAAACAATTTTATATTTCATTGTTTCATCTACAAATAAAGTGCCTGTTGCCCTTGAGGAATACATTGCCTATGTTATATTAAAACATGATAAGTTAGTAATATTGCAATAGGGAATGGATGGCAAACTGATAACAGGTTCATAGTTACTAGGTATTTTTGCCAAGAAGTACTGCAGCATCCACTCCCCTATACAACACAGTCAAGTATCAGCAATGCATCTATCTATTGTGATAGTAGAACCCACAACCTTCTGCATCAAAAGCAAGTACACTACCTGTTGTGCTATTAACAATGCAAGCAGGCTCACAATAAGCAGCACTAAACTTTTGTTCCCCTGCAGCTCTCAGCTCCTTGTAAAATCTACTCGACGCTCAGCTGAATCTCTGAACTGTGCAGCACAAGAAATCGGGAAAAAACTTAATTTATTGGGGGGGGGACAAAAGCCCAAAAACCAGGGACACATTTTAAACATTGCTTGTATAATGTTGGAAAGTTGCTAGAATAAAATGCTGTGTTGCCACCATACATTTCACTGCCAAGTCTTGAACCCAGGACCCTGTTGAAAACAGTCAGAGCAACATACCACCATGCCAAATCAGCTGTTTTGTGAAAGAGAGGAAGACTGCAACTTAAATGGCTACCATTTAGAGAATTCAGTTCTCACCATAGCTGTCAACCTTTTAGCATAAAACAACTGAACAAAGCCAATAATGGGGGAATACAGCCCCCAAACATACAGTGAATTCAGTTCTCACCATAGCTCTCAACCTTAGCACAAAAAGCCTGGACATAGCCAATAATGGGGGAATAATGTCCCAAAATTAGGGACAAATTTCAAATATCCATCTTATAAACTTAGAAAATTGCTAGAATAAAAGGTTTTGTGTTACCATGTACTTTCTGAAGAATATGACGTCTGAAACTCAAATGCCTGTCATTTTTATGTATTTAACATTTGTTAACCAGGAAAGTCTGACTTGGAACAAAAGCCAATTTTCAGCAGAGGCCCAGGGAGAAACACTCCAGACACATGTCTTTGTAAGATGGGAGGACACCAGCGAACACCCACACAAACACAGGGAGGACATGCAGACTTCAACCAGAAGGCACCCCAGTCAAGAATCAAACCAGAGAACCTGTAGCTGTCAGGCAATAATGCTACCACTGCACCACTACACTACTGACGGTGTAAATAAACAAAAAATACAGAAACCACAGATTTTATGATGAACAGAAGAAATATGAGGCAAAAATCTGCAAATGTTTTACAAATGGTGGTGGGTAGGGAATTCAAGCTCTTGCCACCTGCACCCAAGGTACAAGGTTCAAGCATGTGGTATTCTTTACCCATCACCTGAGTTCTGTCTAGCCACCAGTATATAGCAACTGGGGCATTGCACACACACACACACACACACACACACACACACACACACACACACACACACACACACACACACACAAGTACCTGTTCCCGAGTCCATCTGTAGCTGCACCATATCCTCAGTCCCTACCCATTCTTGAGTCCATCTGCAGCACCTGAATTCAGTGTTCTCAGTTCCTGAGTCCATTTGCAGCTACACTGTATCCTCAGTCCTGTCCTGTGCAAGCTAACTGTCCTTCCAGCTGGTTTCCCCATGACAGCAGCCTCCAGTCTGCAGACGATGCAGTCCAAAGTTCTTCCATTCTATGTGGGCATCTGCAGGGCAGAGATGCCTTTCCCCCTATCTGAACTGCTGACACAGCAATCTGGAGTTCTCTGTGCTCCAGGAACTCCAAACATACATGTGCAGAGTTCTGGGACTCACAATTGTTTTACTTTGTTTTTCTTTTTTCCACAGCTGAGGGAGCTGCAGTCCTATAGCATGAGCTGACCCTGGTCTGGGGCATCTAGGATGTGTACTGCACATGTGCTAAGCCTTTAAGCACCTCCACAGTATATTGAAGTAATTGCCTTTCTGTTTTTTCAACATAATGAGGAATCCTAACTATTGCGTTCTCTGTGGAGTCTTTTTTTCTTTTTTACACATCTGCTACAAAGTCTGGGGAGGGTCTTTTATGTGTAATCTTTGTGTCCATGAAGCTATTTGTAAGGGCACTCACAGCACTAAGAGCCATGAGTTTTTTTTTAATCAAGTTCTGTCATTCTTTTCTGGAGAAGAGTGTACTGATAAGTAGTAGCATGCAGTCTTTTTTTTTAAACAGCTGAATGTCCACTTAATGACACCGAGGAAGCATATTCAGAAAAATATATCTTTTTCCCGCTGTATGTTTTGATTATATATTTCCCCAGTGTTTGCAAATAGGAAATTGTATGCTTTTCTTCCTGTAGTATGCTGTCCTTTGTCAACTGAACCTACCACTGTAACTCAGTATTTGAAATGAAAAAAACATACAACTGTTTTTGTGGTTTTGGTTTTCAGGTGTTTTTAATTTTCTTCTGCAGAGAAAAAGCAGGAAGCACAACATTTCACGGGCAAGTAAAGTGATGCAGAAAAACATTAACAAGGTTCCTAAGCCCTGAAATATTTGTGTCTGATTAGCAGCTTCATGAAAGGACCCTAACAAAAGACAAATATTCACTAAACGCCAGACAATCTATAATAAACAGTCCTACATTGATATCCATAATTAAGTTATATTTATGCAAAACTGTCACATAAGGTCACCGCAATGCATTAGGAAGTATAAGGTTATGTATGTATGCACTCCTGGCTTACCTTGCATCTGAGTTGGTTTGAATTAATATTTTAGTTGGTCTGCATGAAAAGAGTCTCAGTAAATCATAAGAAGGTAGAAATTTAATATCTCATCTGTAGGATTCTGGTTGTGCTATAATAAGAGATGTGTACCATTTAAAAGCAATTAGTGGCCAAAGAGGCTGTCTTACAGACAATGCTAGTGACAAAAGTAAATCATGGACTGAAAAAAACAAGTTCAGTTAATTAGTTGTTTATGTTATTATGCTATAAAATGCTGAATAAAGAGATCAGCTATTTTATGGGAAGGTAGTTGCACTAAGTAATGGAAACTGCCAATATGATGAAACAATTCCTGTGTGAAGCATCATAACAATACACGTTTAGCACATAAATTCAGCCCTGATGGTACATCCAGCTGAGCTTATTCTGAATAGTGGTACTATTAAGGAAAGTTTTTTTTTTTTTTTTCCCTTAAGGTAATGCGCAGGGTCAGGATTGGTGCTCAGTGGTTTTGCCTTACTCATGTCTGCTAACCCTAACCCTAAATTTTCCACAACACTAAGCCTAAGTATCATCTTAAGGAGAGATGTTTCTGTAACAGTACCACTAAGTAAGGCTCTTGGACACAGTACACACACATGTGTGATTTGCACCCATTGTACCAAAACTATCCCCGAACCTAACCCAGACTCTAACCCTAAACAGCACACACACACACACACACACACACACACACACACACACACACACACACACACATGCAAACACACTCAAACATACATCTTTAAAACTATCCCCTTATCTAACCTCAACCCTGGCCCTAATTTGGAAACATATCCACACACTCCCATACCTCACACACTCACCTTACCTTTTTTCGCAACAAGAAAATTCAGTTTCATAGGTTCAAAGGAGGTTACTAGGCTAATGGCCTTAGGGCCTTTATAAGCCTAGCCATATAAAAACCCCAGGTAACCTAGTTGACCACTGTTAGATGGCCATTGTTTGCAGAGCAATACTATGATCAGCACTGAGTCATTCAAGTTACCAAACGTTTGATAAAGTAAACATTTGGTATAAAGAACTTGCAGTTAATGTTGTCAACAAAATGAGCATTCAACAATTTTAAGTTAATTACCATATATGAATACATATATATATATATATATATATATATATATATATATATATATATATATGTATATATATATTTATACCTACACACAAACACATATAAATCTTACCAACTATTAAGGTAGATATTGAGCTTGTCATCTTTCTGCAAGGGTTTTGTCCTGCCTGTATACTTCTTTATTTATCAATGTGCCTCAATGGACTACATAAGGTAATCTACATGATTTGTATAGTCAGGAAAGAAAATGAGGGAAATGTACGTAACAGTTATGGAATATAGCTCTACTCACTTAAGGGATAAAACTGGAAATAGTGCAGATGATAATCCTATCTTTATCAGGAAAAAAAGCAAGAACAGAGATTGAACAGAGACAGCCAGAAGCTCTAAGACCCTCTGTCAAAGTAATGGCCATAAGGAATAAAATCTTCCAAGAAAAAAACAGCAGAGTTGAGTTGCAGTGGTTGAAAGGGAAGAAGAGTTAGTTTTTGCAATATGAAATTGAGGTTGCACAATGTATGTAGAGCCAAGAAGGAACACCTAAGGAGAAAGATAATCCTGGAAAATTTTCAAACACTTGATCACCAAATCACCAATTATTTCTACTCCAAATCTTTGTGAAACCTCAAATTGGCAAAAATCTGCACCTTTGTTACAGAAAAACTGAGCCCAAACCAAAAATAATACAATGAATGCTCTAGTATCCATCATTGTTTAGCCATGAAAAGAGACTGTAATCTGTAAGTCATTGAGAAAAGAACCTTTACTCACCCACTTATGTTCTTTGGTTGGTGACTTTTTAGCATTCTTAAAAATATGTCACATTTCATCTTAAAACTCTTACCCCTGGCCACTACTACAGTAACAGATACTACGTAGCCATGCTCACTCAGTAAGTGCAGCTCTTGGTGTTTTCAGTCTGAGAGGTAAGACCACATTTTATTGACTGAAAGGAGAAGAACATATGCGGGAAAATGGACGTCTGAATTACAATGTGAACCAAGGCTATCTGGTCTAGTGAGACATAATTAGAATCAATATCATGCTCTTACATTTGAGTGAGGATTTACTAAATAGTTAATGGAAGGCCCCTGAAGATGGCCAAGTGAGAGAGGCTTTCATGTCATGAGAATCTAGATAAAACCCCAGTATGAGCTTTGTCTTGGTTCATTTGTCAGTAAAGCCTAGCTTCTGAAACAGGCAGTGTGTCCAGTCCTTGGTCCTTTCCAGACTAGGGCACTTGTGTGTGAAATGGAGCCATTCATCCAGCAATAGGAAGAATAAGAAGGACAGTGCATGAATACATGCCACTGCCACTGACATTACCATGCATTTGGAGAAGACCACAGTATCAGAGGTTCATAGGCAAGTACTAGACTAGTTGCCCTTGTGGGCTATTTTAAGCCTAGTCAATATCCCTTTTGGTGCTTGAATTAACTTGCTCCATTTGGTGTTAACTGGCCTTGCCCATCCCATGACTGATAATTATATATCACATCCTAGTAAGAATAACTGGGATTATGCCAAAGATAATTTCAGGGGATCCATGCATGGGATATAGCATTTCAGACCTACTTCTGTTCATTAGTAGTACAGGGACAGACCTGGGGTACATTTCTTGTTTCCCATCCATAGATCCAAGTTGTGCTTGAATAAGGACAGGGATTAGCTTTGTTTTACATAGATGGGAAGTCTGTTCCAGAGCAGCGGTACCCTCTGCAAGATATACCTGTCCCTCCTAACCAATGTGATGATGCTACAGAAGTGGTTTAGATCCATAGGCTGAGCATTTCTGATGCCATTTGACTTGCTAATGTGCAGTAAATTCATCGCTATTAGGTTAGAGATGCCTTGTATGACAGACACAGGTCACCTCCTTGCACGCTGTAGGATAATGAGTTTAGTGAAAGGGCTTTGAGTCGGTCGAGGTATAACAAATTGTTTAGGCCGTGAACCCTTTTAGTAAGTTATCTCTGTGGGCATTCCAGTTGTTACATGTGTCTGGAGAGATAAATGCCAAAGGGGTCATTATTCTCAATAATTGACCTAATGAAAGCTAAGTAAAGGGGGAAAATAACATCGCTAGCTCTAGACACAATCCCTTTGTTTATAAGCTGTGCAATATAGAAAGACTTTCTTACAACAATGGATATATGTTGTTTGAAAGGTAGGTCATTGAAAGGCAGGTCACTGTCCACATAAGTTCCCAATTCCAGAACAGATGGGTCAACTTTTAGGGGCATATTGACAATGTAGTAGTTCCCCAGGGTACAGAACTTCCCAAAGGATATGATAATGAATTTTTTGGCACCTAGTTTCAGTCCATGACTTTGGCACTAGCCATATGTTTTGAACAAACCTTCCTGCAGGATGCCTAAGTCATGTGGAGATTCAATGACTGCTCCTAGCTTATAGTCATCTCAAACTTAGTCAACCAGAGCACTTTGGTATTGGCTTTCAATTCAGAGAAGTAGATGACAAACAGAAAAGACCCAGCACAGAACCCAGTGGTTATTGGCCTCTTTGTGGAGGTAACTTCCCCAATTTTGATTTTCTGCATCCTATCTGTGAACCAGTTGACAATCCAGCAGGTAGTATAAGGACGTTTTCCAAGTTTATCTAGTTTTTCTACTATGCCTGAGTGGCAGATTGTGTCAAAAGAGTTAGCTAGGTCAAGGTATGTGGTATGTACTATTTTACATTCATCCATTGCTACAGTGATCTTTTCAAAAAAGTCCACACCAGGATGAGTAAGCATGACCTACCCTTAACAATTCCAAACTGAGATGAGTCCAGTGTTTGGAGTTTCCTTATGTCCTTATTGATTAGTTCAATGCTAAATCTTTCCATGCTTTTGCATATGAGGCTGATCAGACCAATGGGTCAATAATTGTCTGAATCCTTGAAAGGTATTCCTTTATGCAGGAAAATGATTGCATACAAAATCCATACAGAAGCTGAGGTTAAACAGTATTGCTAGTGGGATGTAAAAATAATGTTTCATACTACTTAAAATGCATCCAGGGATAAGATGGACCCAGAATCAGAAGAAAGAATGAAGGGCAGGGTCAGAAGCTGGCAATGACTGGCTCCCACTTGGAAGTGCAAGAGATATCTAATCCCGCCTCCTCAACTTGATCCTGGAGGAATGACAATGGTAAATCTAATCTCCTATGCTCAGGAGAAGCATTATCAAGAGGAGTATGATCATGTATAGCTTCATTCTGGGATTGAAATGCTTGAGATACCTAAAATCTGACATTATTTCAAGTCACTGATTTCTTTGTAACCAGAAAGAACCATTCCTTGCATCTCATGTGGGGCATGTCATCTAGGAAATTTCTGCTAATTTATTCTGCATGAAGCTTTGCACCTTCTGGTGACAGAATTTTCTGTAATGGAGAGGGTACTGGAAGGTAATGCTACTCAATGCTATAAGTCTAAATCTCCAAATGCACTCTCTTGAGGCACTCCTAAAAATGGAGAACATTGATATCTGTGCAGTAACTGAGACCTGGTTCAAGGCTCCAGACAGCACCCCTGCAATACCAGGCTACAACTCTTACCACACTTTTTTGCTACCAAACCAGGATCGAAACACTAAAGGTGGAGGAGTGTCCATATTCACCAAGGATATTCACACCACCAGGTTAGTTGCCCAACACAATGCATCTGAAATTCTCCAGGTGCAACTAACACTAGGTAAGACTGCAATCCAAAATGTAGCTTGCTAGAGATCTCCCACCATGCCCCAAGATTCTCACTACACCTTTCTAAACATATTGGAAAATATTAATATACAACCAAACACCCTAATAGTGGGTAATTTCAACTACTCTGCCATCAACTGGGAAAGCTACTCGTCTACCAACACATTTGCCCAACGGTTCTTGGAGTTCATAAATTTCGATGCCTTGGATCAACTAATCCATTGTTCCACCAGGGGCTCCAATATCCTAGACCTGGTCATTACCAACATGGGAAATCGATGCTCCACACCTATGCTCACCCCCCATTGGTCAGGTCAGACCATAAGCTAATCACCCTTAACATCCACATCCCAACCCCACCCCCCAGTAAGGAAACTTCCATAAAAAACTTCTCCAAAGCCAACTTCATGTTACTCAAGTCAGAAGTTACAAACTTCATGACATCCATGCAGACAGGAACCGAAAGTTAGATTGCTGAGTCCTACACTAAGGCACTGTATGAGCACATCCACTCATGCATGACTCGTGCCATCCCAAATAGAACCAAGATGCTCTCCTCCAAAAAAAGGAAGCCAATCTGGTGGTCCCCTGCCATAAACAAACTTTACAACAAAAGGAAGAAACTGTTGCAGAAAATAGGAAAATCCCAGGATGCAAGAAAACTCCCTTATCAGCCTCAGTAAGAAGCTGAGATTCCTCATAAAATCCTCCAAAGTTAGTTACAAAAATAAAATTGTGAAAGATTCCAAAGACAACCACAAGGCATTCTACAACTATGTCAAGAATCTAAATGGAAATGCTCAGATCTGCTCTGAGCTACAACAGAATGGCATTAAATATATTGATCCCAAGGATATTGCCAATATCCTGGCAGACTGATTCAGTGCCAACTTCACCCCCCCCCTCTTACCCCCTAAATGGCTCATCTCAATACCGGAAGATTGCCAAAATCCGGTAATAATGGCCAAACAGATAAAAAACGCACTCTCCAAAACTAAGAATACAGCATTCCTAGGACCAGATGACATCCCGGGCTGTGTACTACATGAACTACAAAATGAACTGGCACCTCACCTAAGTGTCATGTTTAATCATACCCTCACCTCAGGCTTCGTGCCCACTGAGTGGCGCACAGCTACAGTTATCCCATTCCATAAGGAGGGATCCATCTTGGATCTCGGGGACTACCGCCCCATCAGTTTGATGAGTCTGATCTGCAAGGCCATGGAACGTATTATCATGGAACTTATAAAAAAAGACATTGGCAACCTTCAGACACTGGACCCTACCCAGTTTGGGTTCGTGAAGGGCCGATCTTGTCTCCTGAACCTGACTGACTTCTTTGAATCAGTCTCCAGAGCCATGGACGAGGGTAAGGCAGCCCACACAGCCTATCTGAACCTCGCCAAGGCCTTTGACACCATTCCCCACTCTGGAATCATAGATAAACTTACTAAGCTGGGCATTAATCCCTACATCACTCGATGGGTTGCCAACTGGCTTACTGACAGAACCCACACTGTAAAAGTAGCTGACTCCAAATCCAGCTCCAGACAAGTGACAAGTGGAGTACCTCAGGGTTCAGTCCTGGGACCTCTCTTGTTTGGCATCTACTTCTCTGAAGTACAGGCCAACACTAATGGACTCTGGCTAACAAAGTTTGCAGATGACTGCAAACTGGGAGCCATTATTGAATCCCCAAATGATGTGGATACTCTACAAAAAGGCCTTACGGAAACAGATGCTTGGTGCCTGAGCCATGGGCTCAAGCTCAATGGCAAGAAATGTATAGTTACCCCCTTTGGGAAAAAACATGTACCTGTGAATTAACACATAGGTGGCAGTACACTAAACACCGAAAGTGTGATAAGAGACTTAGGGACACAGGTGGACAGTGGTCTCACCTTCATTAACCACATCGCCTCAACAGTCAGGAAATCCTTCTATGTGGCACACCTCATCTGGAAAAAAGGAGGTCATTGTCCCACTGTACTCATCCCTCATTAGACCCATTATAGAATACAATGCCCCATTTGGTATGTACCTTTCAAGACATCTGCAACAACTGGAAAGGCCGTAGAAATACCTCACTAAAAGAATCACAGGCCTAAAGCAGATGCCCTGTGCTGACCGCCTTAAAAAACTCCAGCTATACTCTGTCGCATATCGTCTACTCTGAGGTGATCTCTGCTTAACATACAAGGCCATGTCAAACCCAGAGCTGTTGGACATGCTACACTTAAAGAAATCCCAATCCCTCAGAGCCACATGCTCTTGGGATCTAAACCTTGTTATCACAATAAATAAAACATGCTGGAAGGATAGGTTCCTGACCCAGAGACTCCCCAGACTCTAGAATAGACTGCCCATACATGTCAAGCAGAGTGCCTCTTTGGCCCTCTTCAAAAGGAACCTTGATGATTGGATGGGAGAAAGGAAATTCACCCTGGGGATCATGTAATTCGCCCTGCTAGACAGGGGTCCAGGGAAGTAAATAGTGTGGGAAGAAATAGCCAGGGAATTGTTATGGCCAGGCTTGTATAGGTCCTAGGGCCGATAGCCTAGTACCAACTTATGAACCTATGAACCTATAATAAAAGAGAGGTTTGGTGGGAGATTAGACCTTCAAGAATTTGCCTTTTGTGACAGCCTGCTTACCTACTCATCACTATTGATGTCCAGCTATGCCAATAGAAAAAGAAGAGTCTCTCTCATAATTCCAAGGTGGAAAGGGAGTAGGAACGAAGTCATGACTGTGCAGAGGGAGCCATGGATAATTGTTGTCTAGAGGGTTGGTGCTAAGCTTGCGGTTGTGCTTGGGCTTCACTGGCTATACAGGCACCCGTGAAAGTCCTCTGGTGCAGCTGATAGGACACTCCCATTGGAATAAGGGACTGAACCTTCTCCCTCATTGCTGTCACTTCTCCGTTAATTTTCATCCTGAACAGTAATGGTCCACTCTCTAAAAAAAAAAGTAAAAAAAAATACTAGTCCTTGGAAACTGGTGTTAAGCATAACCAATAATATAGACTTATGTTAGTCTGAGATAGTCATGCAGTTCACTACATATGTCATATCACAAGGTATCACAGAAATTATGTTGAGCACCATAGCTACCTGAATCTTGGGGACTGTATTTCCTCAAAGGTAGGTATGGAATCTCTATTTTCAGAGATTTTCTTAGAAGTTTTCTTCAACAAAACCTTCTTACAGAAAGGTAAATTGTGGTAGACTGAAACACAGACCTTAGTGTAGAAACCAGTACATGGAATGAGACTGTAATGAAGTTCTGTGCATGAAAAATCAGTGACTTGAAGGTAGAAGAAAGGAAGGGTTATGGTGATGAGGAATGGCCTGAGGGGGGTAAGGGAAGGATAACAAAGACATTTTAATTTTTTTCTCATGGTTGTTTGAGGATCTATATTGAGAGGAGGAAGACATTCAAGGGGTGTGAAGAAGGTTAGGATATGGAGCAGAAATAGATTCATGAAGAACAGATGGTATTAGATAGCACCGTAAGTGGTGGATATGTGTGTGCGTGTGCGTGTGTGTGTGTGTGTGTGTGTGTGTGTGTGTGTGTGTGTGTGTGTGTGTGTGTGTGTGTGTGTGTGTGTGTGTGTGTGTGTGTGTGTGTGTGTGAGATGGGGGGTTAATGCAATCAGTGACATGAAGCTTGTTAAATCGTGTTCTGAATGGGGTCCATGAGTTCTATGCTGATTGTTTTAAATGAGTGAGG